>NC_059167.1:79725110-80087679 GCF_019923935.1 Bubalus bubalis
TGGCATCACCAACTCCATGGGCATGAGTTTGAGTAAGTTCCAGGGGTTGGTGATGGACAGGAAAGCCTGGCCTGCTGCAGTCCATGGGGTCACAGAGTCAGACATGACTGAGTGACTGAACTGAACAGTCATACAATAAAATATAATTTATAGATCTATTTCAACTTGCAATAGGGATAAGTCTCAATAAACCATTTTAAGTTGAAAATATCAGTAAGTGGAAAATGCATTTAATATACTTAACCTTTGCCCTGCTTCATTCCATATTCCAAGGCCAAATTTGCCTGTTACTCCAGGTGTTTCTTGACTTCCTACTTTTGCATTCCAGTCCCCTATAATGAAAAGGACATCTTTTTTGGGTGTTAGTTCTAAAAGGTCTTGTAGGTATTCATAGAACCATTCAACTTCAGCTTCTTCAGCATTACTGGTTGGGGCATACACTTGGATTACTGTGATATTGAATGGTTTGCCTTGGAAACGAACAGAGATCATTCTGTCGTTTTTGAGATTGCATCCAAGTACTGCATTTTGGACTCTTTTTTTGACCATGATGGCCACTCCATTTCTTCTGAGGTCTTCCTGCCCGCAGTAGTAGATATAATGGTCATCTGAGTTAAATTCACCCATTCCAGTCCATTTCAGTTCGCTGATTCCTAGAATGTCGACATTCACTCTTGCCATCACTTGTTTGACCACTTCCAATTTGCCTTGATTCATGGACCTGACATTCCAGGTTCCTATACAATATTGCTGTTTACAGCATTGGACCTTGCTTCTATCACCAGTCACATCCACATCTGGGTATTGTTTTTGCTTAGAAATATCAATAACCTCAGATATGCAGATGACACCACCCTTATGGCAGAAAGTGAAAAGGAACTCAAAAGCCTCTTGATGAAAGTGAAAGTGGAGAGTCAAAAAGTTGGCTTAAAGCTCAACATTCAGAAAACTAAGATCATGGCATCCGGTCCCATCACTTCATGGGAAATAGATGGGGAAACAGTGTCAGAATTTATTTTTGGGGGCTCCAAAATCACTGCAGGTGGTGACTGAAGCCATGAAATTAAAAGACGCTTACTCCTTGGAAGGAAAGTTATGACCAACCTAGATAGCATATTAAAAAGCTGAGGCATTACTTTGCCAACAACGATCCGTCTAGTCAAGGCTATGGTTTTTCCAGTGGTCATGTATGGATGTGAGAGTTGGATTGTGAAGAAGGCTGAGCAAAGAAGAATTGATGCCTTTGAACTGTGGTGTTGGAGAAGACTCTTGAGAGTCCCTTGGACTGCAAGGAGATCTAACCAGTCCATTCTAAAGGAGATCAGTCCTGGGTGTTCATTGGAAGGATTTATGCTAAAGATGAAACTCCAATACTTTGGCCACCTCATGCAAAGAGTTGACTCATTGGAAAAGACCTTGATGCTGGGAGAGTTTGGGGGCAGGAGGAGAAGGGGAAGACAGAGGACGAGATGGCTGGATGGCACCACTGACTCGATGGACATGAGTTTGAGTAGACTCTGGGAGTTGGTGATGGACAGGGAGGCCTGGCGTGCTGTTATTCATGGGGTCACAAAGAGTTGGACATGACTGAGCAACGGAACTGAACTGAACTGAAGATCCAAAATATTTTTTGCAAGTTGTAAATTTATGTTGTTATTTAATATATCATCATAAACTCTACTGGGCTTCCCAGATGGTGTTAGGGATAAAATACCTGCCTATGAATGCAGGAGATGTAAGACACATGGGTTCAGTCCCTGGGTGAGAAAGATCCCATGGAGTAGGGCATGGCAACCTAGTCCAGTATTCTTCTCTGGAGAATCCCATTGACAGAAGAGCCTGGTGGGTTACATTCCATAGGGCCACAAAAAGTCAGACATGACTAAAGCAACTTAGCACTCATGCATGCATAAACTCTATCGCCTTTTTAAGTAAGAAAATATTTTTGAAGATCTTTATATTTTTTTAGTGTCACTTTTTTCTGTTTTTCAGAACAAGGGGCCTCAGATTTTCATTTTGCATGGAGTCCCACAAATTCTACAGCCATCCCTGCAGGGGAATCTTGAGTACCCAACTCAGACTTGGGAGGAGGGAGCTATAAGCCAGAATGCAGTTAGGCTGATTGAGAAATAATTTTTTGCTTTACCTGTGAGTGAGTTCATCCACCTCCTTCAGGTTCCATAAGTCACTGAGTTGCTTTCTTTCTTTATTTATTTTAATAAGTATATTATATGTTATAGATAAAAAATAAAAAATATGTCTCTGAAAACAAGTTCCCTGCTTACCTATGGCTCATCCATGAGATGATCTTGATACTCAGTGAGTGAAGTCCCATTTTATTCCATTTTACTTCAGATTTAGGTTCACCTTGATCAGTCATTGATCTCATAAGAAAACCCAGATCTGATGTCCCAGGTACCCTGCCTCTGCTTCTGAAGAGACCCCTGTGTTGCTTTTTGACAACCTCAGTCTCCCGAGACTGCATGGGGATATGAAAATGGTCTTGAGGTTCCAGATTCAGGCGATTTTTCCCCACTCACATGTCACTCTACATTGCACATAGATCAGATCAGATCAGTCGCTCAGTCGTGTCCGACTCTTTGCAACCCCATGAATCGCAGCATGCCAGGCCTCCCTGTCCATCACCAACTCCTGGAGTTCACTGAGACTCACGTCCATCGAGTCAGTGATGCCATCCAGCCATCTCATCCTTTGTCATCCCCTTCTCCTCCTGCTCCCAATCCCTCCCAGCATCAGAGTCTTTTCCAATGAGTCAACTCTTCGCATGAGGTGGCCAAAGTACTGGAGTTTCAGCCTCAGCATCAGTCCTTCCAAAGAAATCCCAGGGCTGATGTCCTTCAGAATGGCCTGGTTGGATCTCCTTGCAGTCCAAGGGACTCTCAAGAGTCTTCTCCAACACCACAGTTCAAAAGCATCAATTCTTCGGTGCTCAGCCTTCTTTACAGTCCAACTCTCACATCCATACATGACCACAGGAAAAACCATAGCATTGACTAGATGGACCTTTGTTGGCAAAGTAATGTCTCTGCTTTTGAATATGCTATCTATCTAGGTTGGTCATAACTTTCCTTCCAAGGAGTAAACGTCTTTTAATTTCATGGCTGCAGTCACCATCTGCAGTGATTTTGGAGCCCAGAAAAATAAAGTCTGACACTGTTTCCACTTTTTCCCCATCTATTTCCCATGAAGTGATGGGACTGGATGCCATAATCTTCGTTTTCTGAATGCTGAGGTTTAAGCCAACTTTTTGACTCTCCACTTTCACTTTCATCAAGAGGCTTTTGAGTTCCTCTTCACTTTCTGCCATAAGGGTGGTGTCATCTGCATATCTGAGGTTATTGATATTTCTCCCGGCAACCTTGATTCCAGCTTGTGTTTCTTCCAGTCCAGCGTTTCTCATGATGTACTCTGCATATAGGTTAAATAAACAGGGTGACAATATACAGCCTTGACGTACTCCTTTTCCTATTTGGAACCAGTCTGTTGGTCCATGTCCAGTTCTAACTGTTGCTTCCTGACCTGCATACAAATTTCTTAAGAGGCAGATCAGGTGGTCTGGTATTCCCATCTCTTTCAGAATTTTCCACAGTTTATTGTGATCCACACAGTCAAAGGCTTTGGCATGTCAATAAAGCAGAAATAGATGTTTTCTGGAACTTTCTTGCTTTTTCCATGATCCAGCAGATGTTGGCAATTTGATCTCTGGTTCCTCTGCCTTTTCTAAAATCAGCTTGAACATCAGGAAGTTCACGGTTCACATATTGCTGAAGCCTGGCTTGGAGAATTTTGAGCATTATTTTCCTAGCGTGTGAGATGAGTGTAATTGTGCGGTAGTTTGAGAATTCTTTGGCATTGCCTTTCTTTGTGATTGGAATGAAAACTTTTTCATTGACCTTTTCCAGTCCTGTGGCCACTGCTGAGTTTTCCAAATTTGCTGGCATATTGAGTGTAGCACTTTCACAGCATCCTCTTTCAGGATTTGGAATAGCTCAACTGGAATTCCATCACCTCCACTAGCTTTGTTCGTAGTGATGCTTTCTAAGGCCCACTTGACTTCACATTCCAAGATGTCTGGCTCTAGGTCAGTGATCACACCATCATGATTATCTGGGTCGTGAAGATCTTTTTTGACCAGTTCTTCTGTGTATTCTTGCCATCTCTTCTTAATATCTTCTGCTTCTGTTAGGTCCATATCATTTCTGTCCTTTATTGAGCCCATCTTTGCATGAAATGTTCCTTTGGAATCTCTGATTTTCTTGAAGAGATCTCCAGTCTTTGCCATTCTGTTGTTTTCCTCTATCTCTTTGCATTGATCACTGAAGAAGGCTTTCTTATCTCTTCTTGCTATTCTTTGAAACTCTGCATTCAGATGCTTATATCTTTCTTTTTCTCCTTTGCTTTTCACTTCTCTTCTTTTCACAGCTATTTGTAAGGCCTCCCCAGACAGCCATTTTGCTTTTTTGCATTTCTTTTCCATGGGGATGTTCTTGATCCCTGTCTCCTGTACAATGTCACGAACCTCACTCCATAGCTCATCAGGCACTCTATCCATCAGATCTAGGCCCTTAAATCTATTTCTCACTTCCACTGTATAATTGCACATGGCACATAGCCAGTCCTCAATAAATATTTGCTTTATTAAATAGTATAAAAGAAGAGCTTTTGGAAATTCTTTAATCCAACTTCATTTTACAAAACAGAAGCTAATCCAAGATGACAGTAGAAAAGAATTAGATACTAACTGATTTGGGAAAAGAAATAAATTGGATTTTTCACACTTCTTCTTTAGCATCTTTTTCCCTGTTTTCTTCCTGAGCATAGAGAAACTAATGTAAGACCAGCCATTTAAGTCACTGTAGGTTTGGATATGGGAAAGTTATGGTCCAATCTATTTGACCACCTGAATGAAGAATCCAAATTTACATAAATATTTGACACTTAGGGCAGGAAAGGAGCCTCAAGTTGAGCCTTTGTTGTTACCAGCAGACCAGTCCATCCTTCACAGGCTTCTGTAGTAATAAAGCCATAAGTAAATGTGCCATCTCAACACTCAGATATATTTTAAGGACTTTCCTAGAAATAGCAGCTATATTCATTATTTCAGGGGGATTTCTTGAAGGCAAGATATAACTATAGAGCATCACTAATACATTGTTATAAAAATGATTATTGGATCTGAAGACCATGGGGGAATGAATATTGTCCTCATTCTGCTTGAAAGTCCATGAAGATTCTAGAAAAAGCCTTCTCAGATCACATCTTTTTATGATAAGTCAGGCAATGTTCAATGAAATATTTTGGGGGCAGTAAATTTTGCCCAGGGGATGGCTGTGCCTGTACTAAATTTTAACATGTGGAACACTGTGCTGAGCAGAGCATATTCAAAGTATACTATTCTGTCCTGTATACCATAACTTGAAAGGGAATACACTGACCTAAAGTCTCTCTGTCTCTTGCTGCTGCTGCTAAGTTGCTTCAGTCGTGTTTGACTCTGTACGACCCCATAGATGGCAGCCCACCAGGCTCTGCTTTCCCTGGGATTTTCCAGGCAAGAGTATTGGAGGGGGTTGCCATTGCCTTCTCCATTCTAGGTCTCTTAGAAAAGGACAAATCTTCCTATAAATTATTTGGGAATTATATACAATGGAGGATGATTGAAAGAATAGAGGATGTCTGGCGGCTCAGATGGTAAAGAATCTGTCTACAGTGCAGGAGACCAGGGCTCATAACCTGGGTGGGGAAGATCCCCTGGAGAAGGGAACAGCTACCCACTCCAGTATTCTTGCCTGGAAAAATCCCATGGACAGAGAAGCCTGGTGGGCTACAGTCCATGGGGCTCGCAAAGACTCAGACATGACTGAGCTACTTTCACTTTGAAATGGAAACAGTTTATATATGTAAAAATATACAATTTACATTTACATACAAATTTATGTGTTGATTTCTGATTCTTTATCTTAGCTGTCCTTAAATCTTTAAGGGTGCATGTGAATGAGGGATTATATTTATTCTTCATACCTCCAGAAGATCAGTGAGTACAGATCACAAAAAAGGGCCTTCACTTCTATAAATGAGTTAATCTTGGTTTCACTTTTCATGGTCAGTTATTTTTACCTAACCTATTTGGATCAGTTACCAATTTGTACTACTCCCATAGTAAACACAGGCAATATTTAGGGCTCCTCAGTTTTGTTTTTTGTTTTTTGTTTTTGTTTTTTTTTTTTTCTGACAGAGGTAATTGGAAAATGCCAAGTTATTAAAGTAGATGACAAAGGAGAGGGAGATAATCCTGGAAGTTTACAGAATTGAAGAACTTTATTAAGGTCTTGGGGAAATAAAACTATAGTGGAGTTTGGGAGAAAAATGATAGAGTCAGGAAACTGAGCCAGCAATAGCCAAGGCAGCAGAGATTCATGCCCTAAGAGTTGGTATATATTTTAGAGGAAATTTAATTAAGATGTGAGTTAATCATTGCATTTAGGCTAGGCCATGCCTTTTGATGGGCTTCCCTGGTAGTTCAGCTGGTAAAGAATCTCCCAGCAATGTGGGAGACCTGGGTTGGGAAGATCCCCTGGGGAAGGGAATGGCTACCCACTCCAGTATTCTGGCCTGGAGAATTCCATGGACTCTAGGGTTGCAAGAGTTGGACACGACTGAGCAACTTTCACGTTCATACCTTTTGATATCAGAGAGTAAATGCATCTGTTTACATACAGTTATTTTCTGAATCTGCAGCCTGATGTTTTATGAAGATTTTTACTTTCTCTCAATACTTTGCAGAATATAATCCACATAAGCAATAGGAATAGATTTCTTAAAGAATGTCTGATTTCTCATTGTAAATCAACACAATCTACAGGTTGAACTGTTTCCTAACTCATAGAACTTTCTTCTACTCCCTTATCATTGAGATTTGGTCCTTTCAGTCAGTTCAGTTCAGTCGCTCAGTCATGTCCAACTCTTTGCCACCCTATGGACCACAGCACGCCAGGCCTCCCTGTCCATTACCAACTCCTGGAGTCCACCCAAACCCATGTCCATTGAGTCGGTGATGCCATCCAGCCATCTCATCCTCTGTCGTCCCCTTCTCGTCCTGCCCTCAATCTTTCTGAGAATCAAGGTCCTTTCAAATGACTCAGCTGTTTGCATCATGTGGCCAAAGTATTGGAGTTTCTCATCACAATCTTTGTTGAAGGAAGTTTCCACATTTTGACTGGTGGTACTGTCAATTCTCTGGGAATAGCAAAGAATAGCTGGGCAAGACCAGCTTAGAGGAACAGAGGTTGAGTTAGTAGATCTTTGAAATATCAAATGATCTTCTCTGCTCTTTGATTTTCATATTCCTTTCACAAAGATTTTTTTCTCCATTATAGACAAATTGGGATGTTAAATTTGGCTGAAAAGGAAGATTTTACATTTTCTTTGTTTGAGAGAGTAAATGATGGTGTTTTCCTGATTTCAAACCTGAATAAATGGCAACAGCCTTTACCTTCTTCCAACTTATTAACAGTGACTCAATCCTGTGCAGAGATTTAAATGTTAATCTCTACATTCTTACTGTGCATTTACTCTCTGTTATACACCTAATTTGTTTAATCTCATGCTGTTTTTATGCATCCGAGTCCCTCATAAGCCCACGGTATGAGAAGAACATTTAACCAAAGAGTTCAGTAGCTAGAGATGTGACCACCACATGGTGGTGCACCTCTGCTGATCAGAATATGTGGAGGGTTCATTTGAGTGGATTCTGAATGGGTAGGCTTAGGGCAGAAGCAGTGCCTTTTTATTATTGGCTGGGTAGACAATGTGAGAAACCACTATGACTGCTAGGAAAGAAGGGGAAACTTGGTAATAGAAGCAGCTCTTCTGGCTGGAGACTGCAGATCCACAATTGATCCTAAATGGGAAAAACAGTGAAGATACCCATTGGAGCTTTAATCACATTCTTGTGGCTGCAGCTGAACTGTGAGTTGAGGGTTTAAGGGAAATAGAGTGTATTAGTAGATATTCTTTAGATGCCAAGACTGGCTTTATTCAGGTTTCTTCTAGTTGTTGTAGAAAAGGAAAAGTAAACTCTAGAGCTAAATAATCTGACAACCCTTCTTCTTTCTCTAACTTCTGCTTTCTCCATAGGTGTCAGCCTTGGGAACAAGGTGGAACAGAGTCCTTCTACCCTGAGTGTCCAGGATGGAAACAGCTGTTTTATCACCTGTACTTATACAGATGTTACCTCAAGCTACTTCCCTTGGTATAAGCAAGAACCTGGAAAAGGTCTCCAGCTCCTTATAGACATTCGTTCAAATATGGGTAAAAATGAGGGCCAAAGACTGACTGTTATATTGAATAAGACCGCCAAACATCTCTCCCTGAACATTACAACCACTGAACCTGGAGACTCAGCTGTCTACTTCTGTGCAGCATGTACACAGTGCTTCCCAGGCGTCCACTATTTGTACTCAAACCTGTAACTGGGGCAGCCCCCTTCCTTTGGCACAACCTTCAAGTTACAGCATTTGTCATAGTGTTTGTCTACAAGTGGAAACTAACGTATGAGACATGAAAAATGTAGAATAAGATTAGGTTTGATATGACGCAGAGTGTTAAAACATATTCTGTTGGATGACTATTGCTTACTGAATTCTTGAAGGGAGTTAGGTTTTATTTTAAAATTCAGGCTTTAAAAATAACTTTATATTTGCTGTCAGATTCCTCTTCTATAAATGAATGCTTAGGAACAATACTACATTCCTATTATGGATGGGTTCTTAATGCTTGTGTTTCAAAAATTATGAATGTTATTTTTCACTTATTGTAAAATTTATATCCTCAATGGAGAAAATGTGTCTAATACAAAAATATAAAATTTATAATTCTGTATCCAGATAATTTATTGCTAATATTTAATTTACTCTCTTTTTAAGTTCTAGCATGATTAGAATTCTGATTTTTTTTCACTTAATATTGTATCTTGAAATGAGCATTTTAAGTTTCATTATCTTCATCTCTAACACCTACTTTTTAATGGCTTCATGAGAGATTTTTCTCACAATTATATTTAAAATTTTCTTTCTATATTTCTGGCAAAATTGGGCTGTCCTTTCTATATATTCTGACTACTTTCTTGTTGAAAATGTGACTTGGGTTTTCTTTAGAGCCCAGTGATGGAGCATATATATTTTTGTATGTTTGAGGGAAATCAAAATAGAAAGTGATTTATTCAAGAATATAATTTGAGGATTAGGCTCACAAATCTATTCTTCTTTTCAAAATGTTATTCGTGTTCACGTTTACTCTCATGTAAGTTAGAAGGGAGAGTTGTGTCTTTTAATCAAATTCCCTTGAGGTATAATTTTCTAATCACACCCTGACCTATATTAACTCCATGCAAACCTTAATTTTATATTTTTATCTTTTCAGGAATTTTATATGAATAAGTGAAAGTTGTTCAGTTGTGTCCAACTCTCCAGGCCAGAATACTGGAGTGGGTAGACTTTCCCTTCTCCAGGGGAATCTTCCCAACCCAGGGATTGAACCCAAGTCTTCCACATTGCAGGCAGATTCTTTACTAGCTGAGCCACAAGGGAAGCCCAAGAATACTGGAGTGGGTAGACTTTCCCTTCTCCAGCGGATCTTCTTGACCCAGGAATCGAACCGAGGTCTCCTGCATTGCAGGAGGATTCTTTACCAACTGAGCTATGAGGGAAGCCCCATATGAATAAAGTCATACAATATAAAAACCTTTTGAGAAGTCTGCATGTTTGTGAGGTGGAGCATATGGTACTAGGCATGTATGATCGCTTTCCCTGCCACTACTCTCACTATTTTTTAACCCAGATGTTTTGAACTTTTAAGTTATTTTTACATAAATAACTCATCATTTCAAGTGTTTGGATTCCTTTAAAACTTTATTTGTATTTCTACAAAACAAACATTATGGCAACTGATAATGAGCAGATTCATTGGAATGTTGGACCAACTCATAATCAAGTTAAGACATATTCTTCATGCAAAGCTAACTGTACCAACTCCATTATGAATTTTTCTACAAATTTTATTGGTCAAATTTCACTTTAGCAGTACTAATTGGGGTATGTTTATTATTTGGTGTTTACAGAAGTTGACACTAAATAACATCTCCAACAATCCTTTAACATTTTTGCACAATCAATGGGCTTGTTGAACCAAAATATAGCATTAGGATGGTTACTGCTTCAAATGAAGCCAATATGTTAGTAAGTTATTTTATTGGTAGGAGAAAATCATAAAGTAGGGGAAATCATACATATATAACACACTAGTGTTAAAGTGGGCAAGTACCACTAAAAAGATGAAAAATAGAATGAAAAAGGTAGTGTGAAAAACAGTGGTTCCAGATACCTTAGAGAATTCTCTAGTGGTTTTGGATGGAGATATCCACTTTAGGCAGTTGTATATTTGTTTCAAGGATCTTGGGTCAACCCCATCTTCTGTGGACTATCTGCTTCTAATCATTCTCTGGAGAAACTCGGTTTAATATCTCTAATGTAAGTAACTTTACAATTCTTGTCAATTAAGGATGCATGATGCTATCCAAGCCAGGCTTCAGAAATACATGAACTGTGAACTTCCAGATGTTCAAGATGGTGTTAGAAAAGGCAGAGGAACCAGAGATCAAATTGCCAACATCTGCTGAATCATAGAAAAAGGAAGAGAGTTCCAGAAAAAAACATCTATTTCTGCTTTATTGACTATGCCAAAGCCTTTGACTGTGTGGATCACAATAAACTGTGGAAAATTCTGAAAGAGATGGGAATACCAAACCACCTGACCTGCCTCTTGAGAAACCTATATGCAGGTCAGGAAGCAACAGTTAGAACTGGACATGGAACAACAGACTGGTTCCAAATCGGGAAAGGAGTATGTCAAGGCCGTATAATGTCACCTTGCTTATTTAACTTCTATGCAGAGTACATCATGAGAAACGCTGGGATGGATGAAGCACAAGCTGGAATCAAGATTGCCGGGAGAAATATCAATAACCTCAGATATGCAGATGACACCACCCTTATGGCAGAAATTGAAGAAGAACTAAAGAGCCTCCTCTTTTACTTTCATCAAGAGGCTCTTTAGTTCTTCTTCACTTTCTGCCATAAGGGTGGTGTCATCTGCATAACAAACACATGAAAAGATGCTCAACATCACTCATTATCAGAGAAATGCAAATCAAAACCACAATGAGGTACCATTTCACACCAGTCAGAATGGCTGCTATCCAACAGTCTACAAGTAATAAATGCTGGAGAGCGTGTGGAGAAAAGGGAACCTTCTTACACTGTTGGTGGGAATACAAACTAGTACAGCCACTATGGAGAAGAGTGTGGAGATTCCTTAAAAACCTGGAAATAGAACTGCCTTATGACCCAGCAATCTCACTGCTGGGCAAACACACTGAGGAAACCAGAATTGAAAGAGACACGTGTACCCCAGTGTTCATCCCAGCACTGTTTATAATAGCCAGGACATGGAAGCAACCTAGATGTCCATCAGCAGATGAATGGATAAGAAAGCTGTGGTACATATACACAATGGAATATTACTCAGCCATTAAAAAGAATACATTTGAATCAGTTCTAATGAGGTGGATGAAACTGAAGCCTATTATACAGAGTGAAGTAAGGCAGAAAGAAAAACACCAATACAGTATACTAAAGCATATATATGGAATTTAGAAAGATGGTAATGATAACCCTGTATGCGAGACAGCCAAAGAGACACAGATGTATAGAACAGTCTTTTAGACTCTGTGGGAGAGGGAGAGGGTGGGGTGATTTGGGGGAATGGCACTGAAACATGTATAATATCATATAAGAAATGAATTGCCAGTCCAGGTTCAATACAGGATGCTTGGGGCTGGTGCACTGGGATGTCCCAGAGGGATGGTATGGGGAGGGAGGTGGAGGGGGGGGGTTCAGTATGGGGAACACGTGTATGCCCGTGGCCGATTCATGTTGATGTGTGGCAAAACCAATACAATATTGTAAAGTAATTCACATCCAATTAAAATAAATAAATTTAAATTAAAAAAATAAGTGGCAACTATCACGTATTCATTTAGTCCTATTGGAGACACTATATAAAACAGTGAAAAAAAAAAGATGTTTTATCCTGCTACAAAATGGGGGCATGAAGGAGTGTGGCTAGAACGCAGCTGATCCTAAGGTGCCTATATTAAGTCAAGAATAAAGATTAATGGAAGAGTCTTACAAGACAGATTGGACATCAAGAACTCAGACCCCTCAGGTTTCAGTAAGAAACCCAACAATCGGAGGTACTTGCTGAGGCATCAACCATGGCTCATGGCACTTGCATATTTTCTTCTTGCTGTGTTTATGCACACATTTATATACCTACACAAATGTCCTTCTCTTTTCATTTTCCCTCAGTATAATTTTACTGTTTTATACTTGTATTATAATGTAGCATTTGAGTGGTAACCTGACTGAGATCCTAATTAAACTTTAGTTTCCTTCCTTAAAAAAAAAAGAAAGAAAGAAAAGAAAAGAAAGTAAAAGAGGAGAGTGCAAAATTTGGCTTAAAGCTCAACATTCAGAAAATTAAGATCATGGCATCTGGTCCCATCACTTCATGGCAAATAGATGGGGAAACAGTGGAAAGAGTGGCTGACTTTACTTTTCTGGGCTCCAAAATCACTGCAGATGGTGACTGCTGCAATGAAATTAAAAGATGCTTACTCCTTGGAAGGAAAGTTATGAGCAACCTAGATAGCATTTTATTTTTTTTTCTTTTTGAATTTTATTTTATTTTATTTATTTTTTTTACTTTTCTTTTTTTTTAACTTTACAATATTGTATTGGTTTTGCCATATATCAACATGAATCCACCACAGGTATACACGTGTTCCCCATCTTGAGCCCTCCTCCCTCCTCCCTCCTCCCTCCCCGTACCATCCCTCTGGGTCGTCCCAGTGCACTAGATAGCATTTTTAAAAAGCAGAGACTTTATTTTGCCAACAGAGGTCCATCTAGTCAAGGCTATGGTTTTTCCAGTGGTCAGGTATGAATGTGAGAGTTGGACTGTGAAGAAAGCTGAGCACCAAAGAATTGATGCTTTTGAACTGTGATGTTGGAGAAGACTCTTGAGAGTCCCTTGGACTGCAAGGACATCCAAACAGTCCATCCTAAAGGAGATCAGTCCTGGGTGTTCTTTGGAAGGACTCATGTTGAAGCTGAAACTCCAATACTTTGGCCACCTGATGCGAAGAGCTGACTCATTTGAAAAGACCGTGATGCTGGGAAAGATTGAGGGCAGGAGGAGAAGGGGACGACAGAAGATGAGATGGTTGGATGGCATCACCGACTCGATGGACATGGGTTTGGGTGAACTCCAGGAGTTGGTGATGGACAGGGAGGCCTGGTGTGCTGCGGTTCATGGGGTGGCAAAGAGTTGGACATGACTGAGAGACTGAACTGAACTGAACTGAACTGATGTTATAGTAGTTGGTACACATGTGAGGAAGGATCAATTTCTTGTACTTCACCTGCTGAACTGATAACAAATAGAACATGTTAAAGTCATCTCCACAAGTTCAATGGCAGTTTTTCTCTGGGTATTTTGGCAGCACCCAGTCACTCAGGTTGTCATGAAAAAGCTGATTAAATGAACGGCTAGGAAATCAACCTGTGCCTGTGATGAAAGGACTGACTATAATGGGTTTATTTATTTAGTTCAGTTGGTGAAGGATTGGAATACGTGTGGTTTGGGCCCTTGTGAGTTACCTGGGCATATCAGGGACCAGCTGGTAGTGAGACAACCTGTGACTTTGTGAGGGAAGAAAGCAGGGCCATGGGGGCCAAGACGAATTAATAATGTATTAGGCCACAGTAGTTCAAGGGTGTCTGATACTGTAATTCATTTCAGTTCTAATATTCCATTTGTTATTTCCACTTCTTCAGAAGATAGAGGGACAGTAAGAGAAGTGAAATTTCTGAGTGAGGGCAAAAGTTTATATAACTGTCTCAGAGGAACTGCTTCCTTATATAGATACAATTTGAAATGACACAGGTAGTAAACACCATATCAAGTTCATTTTTAATTATGGTGAGTGCTGTGGTTTATCAAAAGATTGCTTCCACCCATGTGAAGAATAAAAATACTGTTACTAGTACATACTCATAACCCATGGAGATGTGAAATTGTTTAAATTTCTTTTGGAAATACTCAGTTATTTCCTTGGTATAGTATTCTAGTTCATATTCGACTTTTACAAATTTTATGAGATTTTGTGGGTTCCAAGAAATGCATGAGGTGACCCTAACATCTACCAATCTAGAAAATGTCCTACAATATTTTTTAAATGTTGCAGCCAATATTTCCCTAATGCCATATCTCAAGGATTTAGTAAGAGTTCAATGGAGATCATTTAACTTCACCAGATTGCTGTCTTGGCTTTGATATATTTTGTCCTCATGGATCAAACAAATCAATCATTCCTGGCCATTCTTTACAAAAATCAGGGTCTGGCATTCTGAACATAAGATGGAATTTTTGAGCCTTTCCATGGATTTGCCTTTATGTTCTAAAAGAGGTTCTTGCATAAGGACTTTACTCAGAAAATTATGTTTAATGTGATAATCTGCTCGATCATTTTTACCCCATACTCTGCAGAGTCTTTCATGCTGAAAGACTTTGTCTTTATGACAAAATTTCTTTGAGTAGCATGATGACATCAAATAATTCATGTATTTAGTGTTCATTTTAATTGGAGTACATAAGACATATTCCAAGACTAAGAAACGTCAGAGAGTTAGGAAATCTTGTTGTCTCCATTGTATTTGGAAGCTATGAATGGCATTCAAAACCTACTGACTAACACTGAACATAATTTTTTTGGTAAATCGACTTGCCCAAGAGCGATGCACAAGTTCAGCTACTTGAATTAATTATACTTCCCCTAAGGATTGAGTTTCATAAAGGGGTGTGGAGTAATAATGCATAAACAGCCTGGTATTCTCCCTTTCAATTTTTAAGGTTAAATACTTATTAATGAAGACTTTTTTATGAGAATGTCTGAAAGATCTGTTCTGGACACAGACACTTCTTGAATGACAGAAGTGCAATCATGAGTGTCCTTTTATTTAGAAATATATTACAGTTGAATAATGGGAGGAGAAATTAATAATATTTCATATTTATTCAGCCAACTGACATGAAAGTGTTGGGTGTTTTCAGAGAGTTATAGTATATAACTCAGAGAGCAGAGCGGTTTGTACTGCAAGTGGTACCATCAGATTTAATGGAGATACTAGAGCAAGATTTGATAACACTTCAACCAATTTATCTGAGGCTGCTGTTATTTTGAGACAAGGCTGATAAACTTTGGATACTGTATCAAGAGGGAGAATAATAAGCCAGGGGTCTTTGTTATTTGCCATGATGTTGAATAATATTCCTAGAGCATGGCCTTACTTTTAACATACATATGCAGAGAAAAAGTTTCATTACTGCCAATAATATTGCAATTATAGTCCTTTGTAGGCATATGGGGTCACCTAGAGAAGGAAATGGCAACCCACTCCAGTACTCTTGCCTGGAAACTCCCATGGATGGAGGAGCCTGGTAGGCTACAGTCCATGGGGTAGCTCAGAGTTGGACACAACTAAGAGACTTCACTTTCACTTTTCACTTTCATGCATTGGAGAAGGAAATGGCAACCCACTCCAGTATTCTTGCCTGGAGAGCCCCATGGGCAGAGGAGCCTTGCAGGCTACAGGCCATGTGGTTGCAAGAGTTGGACAAGACTTAGCGACTAAACCAACCAACCAAGGAAACAGTGCATTTCAAAAAGCAGTGATTCCTCAAAGATTGTTTATTCATCATTTTTGTTTAATTGGACAGATATTTTGTGATGTAATAAATCTCAGTTGACTGCTCTATATATTAGGGTACAGTAAAGAATCACTCAGTAATGACTTGGTTTTTTATTACTTCTTCTAAGTTCAACCCCAAACGCTTTTCTGGTTTTCGATGAATTATGACCAGCTCACACGGAATACATGACGATGTAAAGGACTGTTTTAACATGCTCAAGGAAATTGGTATCTTTTCAGTTACAGACATACCCTAGGGATGTTCTGTTAAAGGATTTCTGTCAGGTAGACGCCTAACAACAAAATAGACCTAAGAGGTTAGAGCAACTTGTTCAGATTTCCAAGTGCCATCTGAAGACTGGTGTAGTGTTAGTCGCTCAGTCGTGCCCGACTCTTTGCGACCCCAGGAACTGCAGCCCACCAGGCTCCTCTGTCCGTGAGATTTTCCAGGCAAGGATTCTAGATAATGGGTTGCCATTTCCTTCTCCAAGGAAATGGGTTGGGATCTTCCCAACCCATGGATTGAACCCGGGTCTCCTGCACTGCAAGCGGATTTTTACCGACTGAGCTACAAGGGAAGCCCCGAAGACTCCTATATGTCTCAAAAATAAAGAACACGTTTGGGAGACTAGGTTACACACGTCCCATTCCTCTCTCTGTCCACGAGAGGGTGCAGCTTCCTGACACCAACACATTTCCTGTGTGAAATGCAGGCTTCGATTTGTCACTTCACTGTGATTTCAACCTTTTTTCCTCTTAAAAGTCAAGAACTTTACTCAGGTGACACTCCAGAGATGAGCTCTTCTCCAGGCTTAGTGATGGTGATACTCTTAATGCTTGGTAAGTAAAATGCCTCTTAAAATATGGATTCTTCCTTCTATTATGTCAGCAAAATCTTTAACCATAATTTTATCCTAGAAAATATGCCCAAGGTGACACTGAATTTTTTTTTTTTTTATAATTTGCCCAGGACAAACCCATGGAAACTCAGTGACCCAGATGGATGGCCACGTGAGTCGTTCTGAAAGGACTTCTATGACTATAAACTGCACTTATTCAACTTCTGGGTACCCTTATCTTTTCTGGTATGTCCAGTATCCTGGAGAAGGTCCAGAGCTCCTCCTGAAAGCCACGAAGGCCAATGAGAAGGGAACCAACAAAGGTTTTGAAGCCACATATAATACAGCAACTACCTCCTTCCACTTGGAGAAAGACTCAGTCCAAGAGTCAGACTCAGCTGTGTACTACTGTGCTCTGAGAGACACAGTGACAGAAACTGCAGGGGGAGCTGAGCACAAACTCTGAGCAGCAAAGGGCCCTGGCTGCTGCATGTCTCTGATCCCCTCTGGTCCCAGCAGAGTTTATGGTGGTTTGTCTCTCAGTTTCTGGTTGATACAAAAATCATACCAATGTCTAGAGCATAAGAACAAGAAGTAAACATTTCCCTTGTGTGAGTACTCAGTCACTTCAGTCATGTCCAACTCTTTGGGACCCCATGGACTGTAGCCCTCCAGGCTCCTCTGTCCATGGAATTCTTCAGGCAAGAATACTCGAGTGGGTTGCCATGCCCTCCTCCAGGGGATCTTCCTGACCCAGGGATCTAGCCTGGGTCTGCTGCATTGCAGGCAGATTCTTTACCACTGCATCACTGGGAAACTTTCCCTTTACCCAACGTCTTATTAGTGAAGCTAAATACTGTCTGACACCAATGGTTCCTTATCAAAGACCAAAGTAATTTCAAGGTTAAACCACATAAACAATGCAATAGTCCCTTGCTCATCCTTGCAGTAAAAATCCATGCCCCGCAGGTTGTTCCAGGCCAACTTGATGGGTTTTACTTTACTGAGTTTTATTATACTTTCAGTATACAATATACTTTATACTGTATACAATATACTGAGCCAGAGTGCACCAGAGGTGTCATTTGCATGGTGTCTTCCTGACAGAGCATGCAGGAGAAGTAATAGGAGAGCTGCTGCTGCTGCTGCCAGGTCACTTCAGTCGTGTCCAGCTCTGTGCGACCCCATAGACAGCAGCCCACCAGGCTCCCCTGTCCCTGGGATTCTCCAGGCAAGAACACTGGAGTGGGTTGCCATTGCCTTCTCCAATGCCTGAAAGTGAAAAATGAAAGTGAAGCCGCTCAGTCACGTCCGACTCTTAGCGACCCCATAGACTGCAGCTTACCAGGCTCCTCTGTCCATGGGATTTTCCAGGCAAGAGTCCTGGAGTGGGTTGCCATTGCCTTCTCCAAATAGGAGAGCTGCAGCCTCCAAAAACCATGACCTTTTAAAAACTTTTAATTTTAAATTGAAGTATAGTTGATATACAATGCTGTGTTAGTGTCAGGTGTACAGCAAAGTAATTGTTATGTACATGAGTATAATATGTATACACATAGTATATGTATTCTTTTTCAGATTTTCCCTTATAGATTTTTGCAAAATATTGAGTATTTTGTAACAATCTTGAAATCGTGAGAGAGAAGGAAGTAAGAGAAGATGGTGTATTGAAAAGAATAACAGAGCAATCAATCTCTGTATTGCACTGCAAATATACTGCTGGTCTTTGCAAATATTGGTGCAATCCTATTTAATTAACATCTGTTTATTGGCACACTAGGAGTACTTTTGTTGCTTGTGAGAAGGTTTTAAGCACAGAAGTGAACAACATATGTTTTCTGGTTCTACAGTGACTATTATGGTAAGAATGATTAAAAATGTTATTGACCTTGAAATGCCTGCTTCTTCTAAAATATTTTTCTTTGCTCCATCCTTCCACCTTCATGAAAATTTTCTTCTACTTTTTTCAAAGGCTGTATTTGTAGGCTTTATGAATGAGCTATAGTCATAACATTAATATATTTTTATTATGCACTGTTGGTTTAAATCTAGTATATATTAGTTATTCATTGTTGGTTTAAATCTAGTTAATTTTTTATTAGATTTGTTTAAATGCAAATTTTATTTTTGAAGTTCTATAAATAAAATGCATGTCAAAGTATACTTTAAACAATATAAAATGTTGTGCAATAAAATGTTTTCTCTGAAATTTGTATAAACATAGTAGATTAATAATACACATTCATCTCTAAGATAGTAAAGAAATCAGAAAGAGTATAAACCTGCAATCACAAAAAGAATAGATAAGGAGATCACAGCACATAGTGATGTCAACAAAATTTCAGAAGGTGAGAAGTGTAAGGAAGAATTAAAGCTTGTGTTACAGACTAGACGAAGAAGAAACCTAGGTTTAGTGTGAGAGGTGTCACAATGTGTGCTGTGGAAGAGTTTACAAAAGAAGGACCAGTTATCTTTGAATAGTTGAGAAAGATGGTGGTGTTCTTGCGAGTGCCTGTGTATGTGTGGGTTGAAGGTTTGTGGCGGGCACTAAAATAGGAGGCCTGAGTGAGATTACTTATAAGTAAAGAACACCAGTGCTCTCCACAATTCTTTATAGTAGTGTTAGTCGCTCAGTCATGTCTGACTTTTTGCAACCCCATGGACTGTAGCCTGCCAGGCTCCTCTGTTCATGGGATTTTTCCAGGCAAGAATATTGGAGTGGGTTGCCATTCCCTTCTCCCGGGGATCTTCCTGACCCGGGGATCAAACCCGGGTCTCCCACCTTGCAGGTGGATTCTATACTGTTTGAGCCTCCAGGAAATTTATAACAAGCAATAATTGCTTTCTAAATCCAGAAGAGAAGTGGAAGTTAGTCTTTGATGAATTAAGAACATCACATAAAAAATTGTTCCAAACTTTGTGTATTACCTGGGCTTCCCTGGTGGCTCAGATGGTAAATAATCTGCCTGCAATGCAAGAAGTTTAACACACATAAAACCCGCACATTTTAGTAAATATACATATTTATATATTGAGTAGATATTCTTCACCATAGCTGTGTGAGTTTTTAAAGGTATAAGATATGAAACAGAGGTTAATTTATTCTTTGTAATCCACAGGGCCAGAGAATCCAAATCACAGCAGAGGGGCTTCTACCTCTGGAAATGAGGTAGTCTTGGTTGCCCAGGGACCATTTCTTACGACAGGTTCTTTAGGGTCAATCTTCTATTTGCACTATTTCTCTAGAAGACACAGGCAATATTGAGGCTTTCTTGGATTTATTCTCACAGAGGTAACCAGAAAATTCTAAGTAATCAAAGTGGTTTCGGCAGAGGAAGATAATTCTGGAAACTCACAGAAGTTAAGGGGAAATGTCTTGGGGAAAGAACATTTTACTGGGGAAATGTCACTGTCAGTGACTTGGGGAAAGAACATTGTAGTGGAGATTGGAAGAAAAATAATAGAATATAGACTCTGAGCCAGCGATGGCCAAGGCAGCAGAAGCATGCCAGTAGAATTGACTCATACTCATACTCTGGAGGAAATTCCACTAAGGCTGAGTCATTCACTGCTTTTAAGATACGTGTGAGTTTAAGGTGTCTATAATGATTTGATGTATGTATATATTTTGAAGTGATAACACTGATAAGGTTAGTGAACACATCTTTCACTGCACATAATTACCAGGGTTTTTGTCTTGTTGTTATTATGGTGAGTTATTTAAGGTCTGCACTCCCAGTAACTTTCAAATGAAAAGTACAGTATTGTTAACTATAGTTAATGTTAACAGGCAAGACAAGCTTAGAGGAACACAATCTAAGATAATAGGAATTTGGAATATCAAATGATCTTTTTTCTCTTATACTCTTCTTTGGCTTACATGTTGCTTTTAGAAAGATTTTCTCCCCATAATAGACAAAAGAGCATGGTATACAGGCTAAAAAGGAAAGTTTTGTATTTTTATGTTTAAGAGTGAATCATGGTACTTTTCTAATTTCAAAACGAATATCAGGCCCATCATTGGATAAAGAACAACAGCATCTACCTCCTTCTAACTTACTAAAAATGACTCAGTTGTGTGCAGAGGTGTAAATCTTAATCTCTACATTCTTACTGTGCATTTAAATTTTCAATCTAAGACATAATTTGTTTGATCTTTGCTGTTTTTATGCATCAGAGTCCCTCATAGGCACAGGTATGAGAAAGACATTTAACCAGAGAGTTCAGCAGGTAGAGATGTGACCACCAGATGGTGGTGCACCTCTGTTGATCAGGACATGTGGAGGGTTCATTGAGTGAGTTCTGAATGGATAGGTAGGCTTGGGGCAAAAGCAGAGCCTTTTTCTTATTGGCTGGGTAGACAATGAAAGAAACCACTAGAGAAAAGAAGGGATTACTTGGTAACAGAAGCAGATCTCCTGGCTGGAGACTGCAGGTCCACAATTGATTCTAAATAGGAAAAACAATGAAGATACCCATTGGAGCTTTAATCACATTTTTGTGGCTGCAGCTGGACTGTGAGTTGAGGGTTTAAGGGAAATAGAGTGTATTAGTAGATATTCTTTAGATGCCAAGACTGGCTTTATTCAGGTTTCTTCTAGTTATTGTAGAAAAGGGAAAGTAAACTCTAGAGCTAAATAATCTAACAACCTTTCTCTGACTTCTACTCTCTCCATAGGTGTCAGCCTTGGAAACAAGGTGGAGCAGAGTCCTACCCTGAGTGTCCAGGAGGGAAACAGCACTTTTATCACCTGTACTTATACAGATGGTAACTCAAACTACTTCCCTTGGTATAAGCAAGAACCTGGTAAAGGTCCCCAGTTCCTTATAGGTATTTATTCAAATAAGGCCAAAGAGGAAAACCAGAGACTGACTGTTTTATTGAATAAGACAGCCAAACATCTCTCCCTGCACATCGCAACCACTGAAGCTGGAGACTCAGCTGTCTACTTCTGTGCAGCAAGTACACAGTGCTTCCCAGGCATCTTCTGTCTGTACTCAAACCTGTGACTGGGGCAGCCCCCTTCCTTTGGTGCAACCTTCAAATATGACAAATGTTATACTGTTTGTCTGCAGGTGGAAACTGATGTGCTAGTCATAAAAAACATGTGAAAGAAGGTGAAAGTCACTCAGTCGTGTCCAACTCTTTCCTACACATGGACTATATAGTCCATGGAATTCTCCAGGCCAGAATACTGGAATGGGTAGCCTTTCCCTTCTCCAGGGGATCTTCCCAACGCAGGGATCAAACCCAGGTCTCCCACATTGCAGGCAGATTCTTTACCAGCTGAGCCACAGGGGAAGCCCAAGAATACTGGAATGGGTAGCCTATCCCTTCTCCAGGGGATCTTCCAGACCCAGGAATCGAACCGGGGTCTCCAGCATTGCAGGCAATTATTTACCAACTGAGTTATCAGGGAAGCCATAAAAAGCATTGGATAAGGATATTAGGCTCAAAGGTAGCTAGAAAGGGTTAGAAAATGTTGTTGGATACCTGTTGCTTACTGAATTCTTGAAGAGAGTTAGTAATTTACTGATTTATTTTTAAATTGTAAGACCAAATTTACATTTTGCCATTCAGACTCCTCTTCTACAAATACTCCCCATGTTATCCATATCACAATCCTTATTATGAATGGATTTTTAAAATATTGTGCTTTGAAAACAGCATATTTTTTTCTGATTATACAAATTACATGCCAAATATAAGAAAATGCTTTATATAATTAATATGATATTGACAATTCTATTATCACACAATGTTGCTAATATTCAGTTTACTTTTTTTTTTTAGCGTTTTTAAATTTTATTTTATTTTTAAACTTTACATAACTGTATTAGTTTTGCCAAATATCAAAATGAATCCGCCACAGGTATATTCCTATCTTAATTAGTATCTTTTTCCACTTAATATTAAATATTGAACTGAGCATTCCCCATTTCATTGTCTTGTTCCCAAACATCAGCTTTGAAATAGCTCTATGAGAAATATTAATAAATCGCAATTTTACATTGTTTGACATCCCCTCTATGTGCATTGACCATTATCTTATTGATAAAATGTGATATGTGTTTTCCTTTCAGATCAGATCAGATCAGTCGCTCAGTCATGTCCGACTCTTTGTGACCCCATGAATCGCAGCACGCCAGGCCTCCCTGTCATAGTATATATTTTTTGTGTATTTGAGGAAAAGTAAGATAGAAAGTGATTTGAAAATGTCACATTTAAATGACTGCAAATCAAATGGTGTATTTACTTTCTCCTGTCTGGACAATTTACTGCAAACTTCATGGCCTTCTCTTGATCCTAGGAGGCCAGTCTGGGTGTTGATAGCCTCCACTTTTCTTCCTTTCTTTAGGGGGATGCTGGCTGCTTACACCTGTCTTGTTTCTTCCAGGCCAGGAGAGTGGAGCCGCCTTCTGCACGTGCTCACTAGGCATCTGCAAAGCCTCACTCTGGCTGTTCTTTGCGACCTGGGAGCAGTGACAGGGTGGGGTGGTGTTTGAGTCAGACATTGTGTGATGGCTGGTACCCCTGGGCCACTTTTGATGATTTAAAGGCAAGGCATCCCAAGTGACTGCTGGGCAGTCCTGATGGAGCCAGCGCCTTGGTCGTAGGAAACGTGCCCATTTTAATGCCCTCCTGGAGACCTGCCTGCTGTTCCCAGGTGCTCCCCACTCCCCAGCTGAGCAGCACACCTAAGTATTCTGGGTGAGGTGAGAAAGGGGCGAGGCTTTTCTGTAGGTTCTCCCAAAGCTGGAGAGCAGATGCTCACTCACAGGCCCTTACTTTCCTCTGTGGAGAAATTGCAGGTCAAGAATGTTTCCCCCGGAGCCCAGCTGTGTGCTTTGAGGGGAGGAGTGATGAAGGTAATGTGAAATTGTTCCCCTAACCCTCTTCAGTGTGTCTGACCTCAGACGGTGTGCTGGAACTTCTCTGCTGGATTTCTGGACTTCTCAAAGCTCCCTCGGAGTATGACTGTGAAAATTGATGTTTTTGGCAGGGTGAAAAGATGGTAGAAGGTTCTTAATTTGCTATTTTGAGTTCAGTATTTTAAATCTTAATTCCTAAGTAATTACATAGAAAATTTGACTATTTTTGATTTATATTTCTGTTTATTTTGAATTTTAATCCATTGTAGAGATCATGTAGCCATCACAAGATAATGACACGGAACAGTTTCACTGCTCCCCAAAACTTCCTTGTGCTCTCCTTCTGTAATGACAAACTCCCCATTCCTGTGCTGTGCTGTGCTTAGTCACTCGGTTGTGTCCGACTCTTCTCAACCCCATGGACTGTAGCCCGCCCAGTCTCCTCTGTCCACAGGGATTCTCCAGGCAAGAATATTGGAGTGGGTTGTCATGCCCTCCTAAAGGGGATCTTTCCATCTAGGGATCAAACTCAGATTTCCCACATTGCAGGCAGATTATTGACTGAACTACTAGGGAAGCCCATGAACACTGGAGTGGGTAGTCTATCCCTTCTCCAGGGCACCTTCCCAACCCAGGAATTGAACTGGGGTCTCCTGCATTGCAGGCAGATTCTTTAGCAGCTGAGCTACCAGGAAAGCATCCCCCGCCCATACCTAACTCATTTCAAAAATTAAAAAAATATAAATTCAGAGTTTGATATGAGACTGTCCAAAGAATTGTTCTGGGTATGGATGTATTTTGAGTAACAGAATACAGTCATGAGATCCTTTAATTGAGAAGTTTAAAAGACTTAAATAATGTGAAGAGAAATTAATGATATTTCATATTTAGTCAACCAGTTGTTAGAAAAAAGTTGGGTGTTTTTAAATTAGAGAACAATTCCTACTGTATGTGGTTCCATTAAACTTAATAGAGATTACACTGCAAAATCTAAAGATGCTTCAAACAATTTCGCTGAGGCTGTCATTACTGAGACAGGAAGATGTGAAGTGAACAGTGAAGTGAAAGTCATTCAGTCATGTCTGACTCTTTGTGACCCCCATGGACTATACTGTCCATGGATTTCTTCAGGCCATAATACTGGAGTGGGTAACCTTTCCCTTCTCCAGGGGATCTTCCCAACCCGGAGATCAAACCCAGGTCTCCTGCATTGCAGGCAGAGTCTTTACCAGCTGAGCCACAGGGGAAGTCCAAGAATACTAGAGTGGGTAGCCTATCCCTTCTCCAGTGGAACTTCCTGACCCAGGAATTGAACCGGGGTTTCCTGCACTGCAGGTGGATTCTTTACCAGCTGAGCTATGGGGGGAAGATAAGTTTTGGCTAATTTATCAAGAAATAGGCTGTGATAGGCAGTGGGTCTTTGTTGTTTGCCATGATATAGAGTGATATCCCTAGGCATGGCTTTCCTGTTATATTCATATGCAAAGATTTATTACAGACAGGAAGTGGTTAGGGATGTGGTGGCACAGGTGTAGGGTTGGAGGTGGAATCAGTGGTGATCTTAGGGTTAGCTGTCTTAAGGAGGTATATGAGATCAGCTGCTATGTACTTCCTTTAGAGCTGGGCATACAGGATATATAACAGTTTGGTATGGCTCGTTTATGGTCCCAGTTGAGTTAATGGGATGAATATAAATTCAAAGGCTTGATAACCTAATGACAAAACTAAGATATCTAATCTGGCTTTCATGAACAGAGCTGGACTATCAAAATTAGTAGAGAATAAAAGGGGATTTCTGTGACAGGAGTCAATCTCTGCAACATAGCCTAAACTCTTTAGAAAAGGATGATTAGATTTTCCTGCTCTGGCCCCAAGATGGGCAACTGAAAATGTTGATAGTGAGGAGAAGCTTTATTGTAACAATAGGCAGAATAGAAGAGCTAAAGTGCTTTGCCTTCTTACCATAAAGTGATTTATTTCTACCTTAGGTGGAAGAACTGAACACAGAAGTGAGGCTGCATGGTTAGTATGTCTTATATTATTTCCATAATACATTATAGACAATATTTTTAAATAAGAGTTACTCACTCATTTCTTTCACAGAAGCAATGATCCAAAACAGCATTGTGTGTGTGTGTGTTGTCGGGGGTGGGGGTGGGGAGTCTTCTTTGTAATATCAAATTTAACTTGTGTTTATTCTAAGATGTAATTGCTATTGGTCAAAGAACTGGTTAATACAAAAGGAAGTTTGGGGTGAGTAGGAGTCTCACCTGGTTCATAGAGAAGTTGATGTTACCCGCATAAACTTGCTACTCAACTAACTACATCAACTTGCTACTCAACTTGCCCAGCAATTCTTCCCTCACCCTGCCAGGCTCACCTCACCTTGAAAAGCCTTAACACTGAAGAAGATATTTTCCATCAGTGGAAGAGCTGAAACATGCTTCTCTCCAGCCTTCTGAAGGTGGTCGTGGCTTCACTGTGTTTAGGTAAGGATGGTCCTGATGGGATTGTGCCTCCTCTGTGACCTAAGGACCAAAGGAACAGGCAGTCTTAAGGGTGCCCTGGGAGGGGAGCCTAGCTGAGTGTAAAGTAGAATTTCTTTATTCTGCATCACTTATTCCTAAATATCTTTTGTTTTTGTTCAGTAGCTAAGCTGTGTCTGACTCTTTATAATCTCATGGACTGCAGAACACCAGACTCCCCTGTTCCTTGCTATCTCCTGGAGTTTGCTCATATTCACGTCCATTGAGTCAGTGATAATCTCTAATCATCTCATCTTCTGCTGCACCCTTCTCCTTTTGTCTTCTATCTTTCCTAGCATCAGGGTCTTTTCCAATGTGTATGCTCTTTGCCTCAGGCGGCCAAAGTATTGGAGCTTCAGCTTCAGCATCAGTCCTTTCAATGAATATTCAGGGTTGATTTCCTTTAGGATTGACTAGTTTGAGCTCCTTGCAGTCCAAGGGACTCTCAAGAGTCTTCTCTAGCACTACAATTTGAAAGCATCAATTCTTCAGCACTCAGCCTACTTTCTGGTCCAACTCTGACATGCATATGACTACTGGAAAACCCATAGCTTTGACTATACAGATCTTTGTTGGAAAAGTAATGTCTCTGCTTTTTTAATACACTGTCTAGCTTTTCCATAGCTTTCCTTCCAAGGAGCAAGTGTTTTTCAATTTCATGGCTACAGTCTACTTCTATCTATTTTTTTCCTCTAGGATCCAGTATTGCCCAGAAAGTAACTCAAGACCAACCACCAAAGTCAGTGCAGGAGAAAGAAACTGTGACCCTGGATTGCACATATGACACTGGTGATACAACTTATAGTCTATTCTGGCACAAGCAACACAGCAGTGGGGTGATGACCTTCCTCATTCGCCAGGACTCTTATAACAAGCCAAATACCGCAGAAGGTCGCTACTCATTGAATTTCCAGAAGGCAAGCAAATTCATCACACTTACCATCTCAGCTTCACAATTGGAGGACTCTGCAGGGTATTTCTGTGCACTGAGTGAGCCCACAGTGAGAGGCATGTAGGAGGGACCTGTACCAAAACCCAGAGTTCTAATTGATACATCCACCTGCTGTAGGGACCAGGGTAGGGAATTGCCTTCACAGACAGGAAGGGGTTAGTACTGTGGCAGCAGAAGGGTAGGTTTAGAGGGGAAACACTCATTCTAAGAAAGTATTTCTCTAGGTTCATAGACCATGTCTAGAGCTATCACTCATCAAAAACATTCTTATCCCTGAAAATTTGGATTTAAATTTCTTATCGAAGACAAATATAACCACCAAAATCTTTATCATTTGCTGATTAAATTAAACTAGAGGAATGGACTAAGGAAATTCAGAAATGTCTGAATTAAAAATCAGTTAAAAATACGTGTGAATTATTGGTCTTTCAGATCAGTTCAGTTCAGTTCAGTCGCTCACTTGTGTCTGACTCTTTGCGACCCCATGGACTGCAACAAACCAGGACTCTCTGCCTATCACCAACTCCTGGAGTCTACTCAAACTCATGTCCATTGAGTCGGTGATGCCATCCACCATCTCATCCTCTGTTGTCCCCTTCTTCTCCCAACTTCAGTCTTTTCCAGACTCAAGGTTTTTTCCAATGAGTTAGTTCTTCGCATCAGGTGGCCAAAGTATTGGAGTTTCAGCCTCAGTATCAGTCCTTCCAATGAATATTCAGGACTGATTTCCTTTAGGATGGACTGGTTGGATCTCCTTGCAGTCCAAGGGACTCTCAAGAGTCTTCTCCAACACCACACTTCAAAAGCATCAATTCTTCGGCACTCAGCTTTCTTTATAGTCTAACTCTCACATCCATAATGACCACTGGAAAAACCATAGCCTTGACTAGATGGACCTATCTTGGCAGAGTAATGTCTCTGCTTTTTTTTTTTTTTAATTTATTTATTTTTAATTGAAGGATAATTGCTTTACAGTACTGTGTTGGTTTCTACCAAACATCAACATGAATCAGTCATAGATTTACCCATGTCCTCCACTTGAACATCCCTCCACCTCCCTCCACATCCCACCTTTCTTCCTTTTTTTTTTTTTTTAACTTTACAATATTGTATTGGTTTTGCCATACATCAACATGAATCCACCACAGGTTCCCACACGTGTTCCCAATCCTGAACCCCCCTCCCACCTCCCTCCCTATACCATCCCTCTGGGTCATCCCAGTGCTCCAGCCCCAAGCTTCCTGTATCCTGCATCGAACCTGGACTGGCAAATCGTTTCTTATATGATATTATACATGTTGATGCCATTCTCCCAAATCATCCCACCCTCGCCCTCTCCCACAGAGTCCAAAAGACTGTTCTATATATCTGTGTCTCTTTTGCTGTCTTGTATACAGGGTTATCGTTACCATCTTTCTAAATTCCATATATATGTGCTAGTACACTGTATGAAGGTTTTTCTCTCTGGCTTGCTGCTAAGTTGCTTCAGTCATGTCCGACTCTGTGCCACCCCATAAACGACACCCCACCAGGCTCCCCATCCCTGGGATTCTCCAGGCAAGAACACTGGAGTGGATTGCCATTTCCTTCTCCAATGCATGAAAGTGAAAAGGGAAAGTGAAGTCGCTCTGTCATGCCGGACTCTTAGCGACCCCATGGACTACAGCCTACCAGGCTCCTCCATCCATGGGATTTTCCAGGCAAGAGTACTGGAGTGGGTTGCCATTGCCTTCTCCGTCTCTCTGGTTTACTTCACTCTGTATTATCGGCTCCAGGTTCATCCACCTCATTAGAACTGATTCAAATATATTCTTTTTAATGGCTAATACTCCATTGTGTTTATGTGCCACAGCTTTCTTAACCATTCATCTGCTGATGGACATCTAGGATGCTTCCATGTCCTGGCTATTATAAACAGTGCTGGGATGAACATTGGGGTACACGTGTCTCTTTCCCTTCTGCTTTCCTCAGTGTGTATGTCCAGCAGTGGGATTGCTGGATCATAAGGCAGTTCTATTTCCAGTTTTTTAAGGAATCTCCACACTGTTCTCCATAGTGGCTGTACTAGTTTGCATTCCCACCAACAGTGTAAGAGGGTTCCCTTTTCTCCACACCCTCGCCAGCATTTATTGCTTGTAGACTTTTGGATCGCAGCCATTCTGACTGCTGTGAAATGGTACCTCATAGTGGTTTTGATTTGCATCTCTCTGATAATGAGTGATGTTGAGCATCTTTTCATGTGTTTATTAGCCATCTGTATGTCTTCTTTGGAGAAATGTCTATTTAGTTCTTTGGCACATTTTTTGATTGGGTCATTTATTTTTCTGGAGTTGAGCTGTAGGAGTTGCTTGTATATTTTTGAGATTAGTTGTTTGTCAGTTGCTTCATTTGCTATTATTTTCTCCCATTCTGAAGGCTGTCTTTTCACCTTGCTAATAGTTTCCTTTGATGTGCAGAAGCTTTTAAGGTTAATTAGGTCCCATTTGTTTATTTTTGCTTTTATTTCCAATATTCTGGGAGGTGGGTCATAGAGGATCCTGCTGTGATGTATGTCAGAGAGTGTTTTGCCTATGTTCTCCTCTAGGAGTTTTATAGTTTCTGGTCTTACGTTGAGATCTTTAATCCATTTTGAGTTTATTTTTGTGTATGGTGTTAGAAAGTGTTCTAGTTTCATTCTTTTACAAGTGGTTGACCAGATTTCCCAGAACCACTTGTTAAAGAGATTGTCTTTAATCCATTGTATATTCTTGCCTCCTTTGTCAAAGATAAGGTGTCCATATGTGCGTGGATTTATCTCTGGGCTTTCTATTTTGTTCCATTGATCTCTATTTCTGTCTTTGTGCCAGTACCATACTGTCTTGATAACAGTGGCTTTGTAATAGAGCCTGAAGTCAGGTAGGTTGATTCCTCCAGTTCCATTCTTCTTTCTCAAGATAGCTTTGGCTATTCGAGGTTTTTTGTATTTCCATACAAATTGTGAAATTATTTGTTCTAGCTCTGTGAAGAATACTGTTGGTAGCTTGATAGGGATTGCATTGAATCTATAAATTGCTTTGGGTAGTATACTCATTTTCACTATATTGATTCTTCCAATCCATGAACATGGTATATTTCTCCATCCATTAGTGTCCTCTTTGATTTCTTTCACCAGTGTTTTATAGTTTTCTATATATAGGTCTTTAGTTTCTTTAGGTAGATATATTCCTAAGTATTTTATTCTTTCCGTTGCCATGGTGAATGGAATTGTTTCCTTAATTTCTCTTTCTGTTTTCTCATTATTAGTGTATAGGAATGCAAGGGATTTCTGGGTGTTGATTTTATATCCTGCAACTTTACTATATTCATTGATTAGCTCTAGTAATTTTCTGGTGGAGTCTTTAGGGTTTTCTATGTAGAGGATCATGTCATCTGCAAACAGTAAGAGTTTTACTTCTTCTTTTCCAATTTGGATTCCTTTTATTTCTTTTTCTGTTCTGATTGCTGTGGCCAAAACATCCAGAAGTATGTTGAACAGTAGTGGTGAAAGTGGGCACCCTTGTCTTTTTCCTGATTTTAGGGAAAATGCTCTCAATTTTTCACCATTGAGGATAATGTTTGCTGTGGGTTTCTCATATATAGCTTTTATTATGTTGAGGTATGTTCCTTCTATTCCTGCTTTCTGGAGAGGTTTTTTTTTTATCATAAATGGATGTTGAATTTTGTCAAAGGCTTTCTCTGCATCTATTGAGATAATAATGTGGCTTTTATCTTTCAATTTGTTAATGTGGCATATTACATTGATTTGTGGATATTGAAGAATCCTTGCATCCCTGGATAAAGCCCACTTGGTCCTGGTGTATGATCTTTTTAATGTGCTGTTGAATTCTGATTGCTAGAATTTTGTTAAGGATTTTTGCATCTATGTTCATCAGTGATATTGGCCTGTAGTTTTCTTTTTTTGTGGGATCTTTGTCAGGTTTTGGTATTAGGGTGATGGTGGCCTCATAGAATGAATTTGGAAGTTTACCTTCCTCTGCAATTTTCTGGAAGAGTTTGAGAGGATAGGTGTTAGCTCTTCTCTAAATTTTTGGTAGAATTCAGCTGTGAAGCCATCTGGACCTGGGGTTTTGTTTGCTGGAAGATTTTGATTACAGTTTCAATTTCCGTGCTTGTGATGGGTCTGTTAAGATTTTCTATTTCTTCCTGGTCCAGTTTTGGAAAGTTGTACTTTTCTAAGAATTTGTCCATTTCTTCCACGTTGTCCATTTTATTGGCATATAATTGCTGAAAGTAGTCTCTTAAGATCCTTTGTATTTCTGTGTTGTCTGTTGTGATCTCTCCATTTTCATTTCTAATTTTATGGATTTGATTTTTCTCCCTTTGTTTCTTGATGAGTCTGGCTAATGGTTTGTCAATTTTATTTATCCTTTCAAAGAACCAGCTTTTGGCTTTGTTGATTTTTGCTATGGTCTCTTTTGTTTCTTTTGCATTTATTTCTGCCCTAATTTTTAAGATTTCTTTCCTTCTACTAACCCTGGGGTTCTTCATTTCTTCCTTTTCTAGTTGCTTTAGGTGTAGAGTTAGGTTATTTATTTGACTTTTTTCTTGTTTCTTGAGGTATGCCTGTATTGCTATGAACTTTCCCCTTAGCACTGCTTTTACAGTGTTCCACAGGTTTTGGGTTGTTGTGTTTTCATTTTCATTCGTTTCTATGCAAATTTTGATTTCTTTTTTGATTTCTTCTGTGATTTGTTGGTTATTCAGCAGCGTGTTGTTCAGCCTCCATATGTTGGAATTTTTAATAGTTTTTCTCCTCTAATTGAGATCTAATCTTACTGCATTGTGGTCAGAAAAGATGCTTGGAATGATTTCTTTTCTTTTTTTTTTTTAATTTACCAAGGCTAGATTTATGGCCCAGGATGTGATCTATCCTGGAGAAGGTTCAGTGTGCACTTGAGAAAAGGGTGAAATTCATTGTTTGGGGGTGAAATGTCCTATAGATATCAATTAGGTCTAACTGATCTATTGTATCATTTAAAGTTTGTGTTTCTGTTAGTTTTCTGTTTCATTGATCTATCCAAAGGTGTGAGTTGGGTATTAAAGTCTCCCACTATTACTGTGTTATTGTTAATTTCCCTTTTCATACTTGTTAGCATTTGTCTTATATATTGCTGTGCTCCTATGTTGGGTGCATATATATTTATAATTGTTATATCTTCTTCTTGGATTGATCCTTTGATCATTATGTAGTGTCCTTCTTTGTCTCTTTTCACAGCCTTTATGTTAAAGTCTATTTTATCTGATATGAGTATTGCTACTCCTGCTTTTTTTGGTCTCGATTTGCATGGAATATCTTTTTCTAGCCCTTCACTTTCAGTCTGTATGTATCCCTTGTTTTAAGGTGGGTCTCTTGTAGACAACATATATAGGAGTCTCGTTTTTGTATCCATTCAGCCAGTCTTTGTCTCTTGGTTGGGGCATTCAACCCATTTACGTTAAAGGTAATTATTGACAAGTATGATCCCGTTGCCATTTACTTTATTGTTTTGGGTTCAAGTTTATACACCCCTTTTGTGTTTCCTATCTAGAGAAGATCCTTTTTCATTTGTTGGAGAGCTGGTTTGGTGGTGCTGAATTCTCTCAGCTTTTGCTTGTCTGTAAAGCTTTTGATTTCTCCTTCCTATTGGAATGAGATCCTTGCTGGGTACAGTAATCTGAGCTGTAGGTTATTTTCTTTCATCACTTTAAGTATGTCTTGCCATTCCCTCCTGACCTGAAGAGTTTCTATTGAAAGATCAGCTGTTATCCTTATGGGAATCCCCTTGTGTGTTATTTGTTGTTTTTCCCTTGCTGCTTTTAATATTTGTTCTTTGTGTTTTACCTTTTTTAATTTGATTAATATGTGTCTTGGGGTGTTTCGCCTTGGGTTCATCTTGTTTGATACTCTCTGGGTTTCTTGGACTCGGACGATTATTTCCTTCCCCATTTTAGGGAATTTTTCGACTATTATCTCCTCAAGTATTTTCTCATGGTCTTTCTTTTTGTCTTCTTCTGGGTCTCCTATGACTCGAATGTTGGAGCGTTTAATATTGTCCTGGAGGTCTCTAAGATTGTCCTCATTTCATTTAATTCGTTTTTCTTTTTTCCTCTCTGATTCATTTATTTCTACCATTCTATCTTCTATTTCACTAATCCTATTTTCTGCCTCCGTTATTCTAGGATTTGTTGCCTCCAGAGTGTTTTTGATCTCATATATTTCATTATTCATTATATATTGAATCTTTTTTATTTCTTCTAGGTCCTTGTTAAACCTTTCTTGCATCTTCTCAATCCTTGTTTCCAGGCTATTTATCTGTGATTGCATCTTGATTTCAAGATTTTGGACCATTTTCGCTATCGTTATTCAGAATTCTTTATCAGGTAGATTCCCTATCTCTTCCTCTTTTGTTTGGTTTGGTGGGCATTTATCCTGTTCCTTTACCTGCTGGATATTCCTCTGTATCTTCATCTTGTTTATATTGCTGTGTTTGGGGTGGCCTTTTTATATTCTGGCAGTTTGTGGAATTCTCTTTAGTGTGGAGTTTCCTTGCTGTGGGTGGGGTTGTATCAGTGGCTTGTCAAGGTTTCTTGGTTAGGGAAGCTTGTGTCAGTGTTCTGGTGGGTGGAGCTGGATTTCTTCTCTCTGGCGTGCGATGAAGTGCCCAGTAATGAGTTATGAGATGTCAGTGGTTATGGAGTAACTTTGGGCAGCCTGTTTATTGAAGCTCGGGGGTGTGTTCCTGTGTTGCTGGAGAATTTGCATGGTATGTCTTGCTCTGGAACTTGTTGGCCCTTGGGTGGTGCTTGGTTTCAGTGTAGGTATGGAGGCTTTTGATAAACTCCTATCTATTAATGTTCCCTGGAGTCAGGAGTTCTCTGCTGTGCTCAGGTTTGGACTTAAGCCTCCTGCTTCTGGTTTTCAGTCTTATTTTTACAGTAGTCTCAAGACTTGTCCTTCCATACAGCACCATTGATAAAACATCTATGTTAAAAATGAAAAGTTTCTCCACAGTGAGGGACACCCAGAGAGGTTCACAGAGTTACATGGAGAAGAGAAGAGGGAGGAGGGAGTTAGAGGTGACCCGAATGAGATGAGGTGGAATTGAAAGAGGAGAGAGCAAGCTAGCCAGTAATCACTTCCTTCTGTGTGCTCCACAGTCTGGACCGCTCAGAGATGTTCACAGAGTTATACAGAGAAGAGAAGAGGGAGGAAGGAGACAGAGGTGTCCAGGAGGATAAAAGGGGGGAATGAAAAGGAGAGAGACAGATCCAGCCAGTAATCAGTTCCCTAAGTGTTCTCCACCGTCTGGAAAACACAGAGATTCACAGAGTTGGGTAGAGAAGAGAAGGGGGAGGGAGGGGACAGAGACGACCTGGTGGAGAAAAAGGAGAGTCCCAAGGAGGAAAGAGCAGTCAAGCCAGTAATCTCACTCCCAAGTAAAAATGGGTACTGAAGATTGGGTTCTTAAAGGTAGAAAATTGATAACAAATACCAAAAAGCAAAGATTAAAAATCTAGAGTAGAGATTGGATTTTCAAAAATACAATATTAAAGAAAAGAAAAAGTAAAAGAAAAAAAAGTCACAAAATTTATATATGTGTGTGTATATATATATATATAAATATATGTATTATATATATATATGAAGTATGTATGTGTATATATATATATATATATATATATATATATATATATGAAGTTTGCTTTAAAAATAGGGTATTTTTTTTGAAAAGTAATCAGATCAGATCAGATCAGTCACTCAGTTTTGTCTGACATTTTGCGACCCCATGAATCACAGCACACCAGGCCTCCCTGTCCATCACCAACTACCGGAGTTCACTCAGACTCATGTCCATCAAGTCAGCGATGCCATCCAGCCATCTCATCCTCTGTCGTCCCCTTCTCCTCCCACCCCCAATCCCTCCCAGCATCAGAATCTTTTCCAATGAGTCAACTATTCACATGAGGTGGCCAAAGTACTGGAGTTTCAGCTTTAGCATCATTCCTTCCAAAGAAATCCCAGGGCTGATCTCCTTCAGAAAGGACTGGTTGGATCTCCTTGCAGTCCAAGGGACTCTCAAGAGTCTTCTCCAACACCACAGTTCAAAAGCATCAATTCTTCGGTGCTCAGCCTTCTTTACAGTCCAACTCTCACATCCATACATGACCACAGGAAAAACCATAGCCTTGACTAGACGAACCTTTGTTGGCAAAGTAATGTCTCTGCTTTTGAATATGCTATCTAGATTGGTCATAACTTTCCTTCCAAGGAGTTAGCGTCTTTTAATTTCATGGCTGCAGTCACTATCTGTAGTGATTTTGGAGCCCAGAAAAATAAAGTCTGATACTGTTTCCACTGTTTCCCCATCAGTTTCCCATGAAGTAGTGGGACCGGATGCCATGATCTTCACTTTCTGAATGTTGAGCTTTAAGCCAACTCTTTCACTCTCCACTTTCACTTTCATCAAGAGGCTTTTGAGTTCCTCTTCACTTTCTGCCATAAGGGTGGTGTCATCTGCATATCTGAGGTTATTGATATTTCTCCCGGCAATCTTGATTCCAGTTTGTGTTTCTTCCAGTCCAGCGTTTCTCATGATGTACTGTGCATAGAAGTTAAATAAACAGGGTGACAATATACAGCCTTGACGAACTCCTTTTCCTCTTTGGAACCAGTCTGTTGTTCCATGTCCAGTTCTAACTGTTGCTTCCTGACCTGCATACAAATTTCTCAAGAGGCAGATCAGGTGGTCTGGTATTCCCATCCCTTTCAGAATTTTCCACAGTTTATTGTGATACACACAGTCAAAGGCTTAGGCATAGTCAATAAAGCAGAAATAGATGCTTTTCTGGAACTCTCATGCTTTTTCCATGATCCAGTGAATGTTGGCAATTTGATCTCTGGTTCCTCTGCCTTTTCTAAAACCAGCTTGAACATCTGGAAGTTTACGGGTTCACATATTTCTGAAACCTGGCTTGGGGAATTTTGAGCATTACTTTACTAGCGTGTGAGATGAGTGCAATTGTGCGGTAGTTTGAACATTCTTTGGCATTGTCTTTCTTTGGGATTGGAATGAAAACTGACCTATTCCAGTCCTGTGGCCACTGCTGAGTTTTGAGTACTTAAAAATTTTTAAAAGTTAAAAAAAAAAGAATGATGGTAAAAATAATAAAAATTTATCTAGGACTTTCTCTGGTGTTGTCGGCAGTGTGGGGTCAGTTCATTTTTAGATAGTTCCTTGTTCCAGCTTATATTTCTCAAGATCTATAGGCCCCTTCCTATGTAGTCAGTACTAACTACAGGGTTTTAATCTATTGCACCCGTCACTTCCAAGGCTCTTCCCTCGGTTTTAGCTTCTTCTGTTTGCTGGTCTCTTCAGTGTCTGATTTCCACCTTGACACAAGGGGGGCAGTGGTGGACACATTTTTTTTTAGGCTCACTTGTTCAGTCGCACTGTGGGGAGGGAGGGATACTGCAAACAAATAACACTCGCGTGTACTCGCAGTGTCTCAGCCACACTGGGCCTGCCCTAGCTCACGGCACATGTGCCCTCCCTGCCCACACAGCTCAGGCTCTAGGTTGCTCCACCGGGAACCATCCGAGACTGGCCCTGGTCTGCATGCACCTCCTACATCTAAGCTGCTCAGGTTCAGGCACTCGGGTAGTCCTCAGAGGCTCAGACTCCGTTGGGCCTGCGTTTTGTGCTCTTCCCAGGTCTGAGCAGCTTAGGCCATGAGGTGTTTGGCGAGCACGGTCGCTGTTACTTATCACCTCTCCCATTCCTGCCGCTTGGTTTTCTGGGTGTACAACCGGCACCCCTCCTCAGGTGGATGATGATTGTCCTGAATCCCAAGAAGTCTTAGTTAGCAAAGAAGCCTGCTTGCAGTTTGGTAGATAATGTCTCTCTGGGGCTGCAATTGCCCCCTTCCAGCTCTGGCTGCCTGTCACCAGAGGAGGATGGTCTGCAGCTGGCTAATTCTGTTCAGTCCTTTGTTCTGTGTGCGGTCCTGGTGGTGTCTTAGGTTAGAGCTTTTCGCGTCGTATCTATCCCACAGTCTGGTTTGCTAGCCCAAGTTAGTTCACTCTGATTATCCTCGGGGCATTCAGGCCCGATCCTTACTCTAGGCAAAGCAGCCTGCGCCTTCCTGCCCAGCCCCCGCCTGCTAGTGGTGGATGCAGGCGTCTGCGCTGCTTCTCCACTGGTGGAGTTACCGTTGGGCTCATAATCTGTTTTAATTATTTATTTATTTTTCCTCCCTGTTATGTTGCCCTCTGTGCTTCCAAGGCTCGCTACAGATTCAGTAGTGAGAATGTTCCCTGGTGTTTGGAAACTTCTCTCTTTTTAAGGCTCCCTTCCTGGGATGGAGCTCCATCCCTACCTCTGTTCTCTCTTTTTTGTCTTTTATATTTTTTCCTACCTCTTTTCAAAGACAATGGGCTGCTTTTCTGGGTGCCTGATATCCTCTGCCAGCATTCAGAAGTTGTTTTGTGGAATTTACTCACCATTTAAATGTTCTTCTGATGAATTTGTCAGGGAGAAAGTGGTCTCCCCATCCTATTCCTCCACCATCTTAGGACCGCCTCCTAGGTCCTCTTTTTCAATCAGTGTTAACATAGTCCAAAATACCCTTGTCTCCATTTTCCTCCTACCTCTAACCTCATTTTCTCAGCACCTTAAAATCTGAATGGTAATGGATGATTGATAAGTGGTCTTGTAAATAACTCCCTCTTATATTTGCATTTGGTAGCAGATGTGTAAAATAGAATTCTTAAAATACTCCCTTAAATTTTTTAAAATTAAGTTTTTATCATTTTGACATTAAGTTTTACTACTTTAACTATTTTAAATGTTCAACCCAGTGATACTAAGTACATTTACATTGTTGTTCAGCAAGCACCATCCATCTCTAGTACTCTTTGGATCTTGAAAATTGAAAATTTATACTCATTAAAGACTAACTCCTCAGGACTTCCCTGGTAGTCCAGTGATTAAGATTCCATGCTTACAATGCAGGGGACACACATTTGATCCCTGGTTAGGGAACTGATATTCCCCATGCCTTGATGTGCAGCCAAAATTTTAATTAAAAAAAAAAAAAAAGACTAACTCCTCATTCCTTTGTCCCTCCAACCCATGGCCACTACTGTTCTACTTTCTCTATGAGTTTGACTACTTTAGATAACTCATATAAGTGAAATTATAAAATATTGGTCATTTTGTGACATTTCTTTTACTATAATGTCCTCAAATTTCATCCATGTTGTAGATTTTTTAAAATACCTTTCTAAGGTTGAATAATATTCCATTGTACATATACACTACTTTTTGTCTATTCATTCATCCATTGATGAGCATTTGGATCCCTTCCATCTTTTGGTAGAAACATGGATATATGAATATCTCAGTATTTGGGTTATATATCCAAATTCTTGAAAGTGTTTTGAATATAATATAATTAGAAGTAGAATTGCTGGATCACATGGCAGTGCAATTTTTAAATTTTTGAGAAACGTTTATCCTGGTTAGTCTGAAAAACTGTGCTTTAGACTACTTTATCACATGCCAGTTTCAAGGGAAAGAGAAATAGAGTGATCAGTAGTCATTAATGAGGTTTCAGAATTGTAGTGGTTTATGGAAACCTAGAAGAGTTTGTCACCCTGGGTATGGTGTATTGCTCCTCAGGTGCCAAGTAATTAGTAGTCTGAAAGGAATGGTCAAGGCACTACCTCATGGTCATCTTCTGAATTGCAGCTTGATTTTTTTTTTAAACTTTATATTATATTGGAGTATAACTGATTAACAATGTTGTGATAGTTTCAGGTGGACAGCAAAGGAATTCAGCCATACAGATACATGTATCCATTCTCCCCCAAGCTCCCATCCTATCCAAGCTACCACGTAACGTTAGGCAGAGTTTCCTGTGCTATATATTAGGTCCTTGTTGGTTATCCATTTTAAATATAGCAGTGTGTACATGTCCATCCCAAGCTCCCTAACTATCTCTCCCCCCATCCTTCCCCTTTGGCAACCATAAGTTCATTCTCTATGAGTCTGTGAGTCTGCTTCTGTTTTGTAAACAAGTTCATGAGTATTCTTTATATTTCTTTCCTCTTTTGGCGAAAGTGACAAATCTACAATTATTTAATTAGTTCAATTTGCATAAGTAGAGAACCTATTAAAAGACTGTCTTAAAATATTTTAAAGATTCGAGAAGTAATTTTGCTGCCCTCTCTCTCTCAAAATTTATCTGAAAAAAATCTATAGGGGAAAAAAGGGGACAGATTTTTGCTATTAGATAGGTCTGTGTTGAAAACTATTAACTCTAAATTTAAGTTTCTAGATAGCTTTGTTTTACTATTTGTAAGATGATAGAGTGATATCTTCTTTCATATTTTGTTGTGACAATTTATCAGTAATGTATCCACAGAGATTAACAAGTCACAGATGATTAATGACAGCAACCTCTGTAGCTACAGAAAAATCATTGGACAAAACTCAGTATCTATTCTTGATTAAAAACTCCCAGCTGATTAGGAATTCATTAATTTAATAAAGGTCCTGTACAAAAAAATCTACATCAAATACACTTGATGGCAAAAGACTGAATGCTTTCCTTCAAATTTCAGGAATAAGGGAAGAATTTTGACTCTCACCACTTTGCATTGAATATTGTACTAAGGGTCCTACCCAGTGTAATAAGACAAGAGAAAGAAACAAAAATCATACAATTTGGAAAAGAAGAAGTGAATCTATCTTTAGTCACAGACAACATAATTATCTGAGTGTCAAATCCAAGGGAATTTACAAAAAAGCTACTAGAAAAAATAAGAAAGTTAAACAAAGTCAAATATATACCTAACATAGGCTCCAGTCATTGCACTCCCAGATATTGACACAAGAGAAATGAAAATGTGACTATAAAAAATCTTATTCACACATGTTCATAGCAGTTTTATTTGTAACAGCCTCAAACAAGGACTAACATAAATGTCCATTAATAGGTGAACAGATAAATGTATCTATAGATAAATCATATATATATATAATGGAATACTACTCAACAATACAAAGGAATGAAACGTGATTATACTAACCATGGAAGAATCTTAAAGTAATTATGCTGAATGAAAGAAGCTATCAAAGGCACATATCATACCATTTATTTGTGATTACTGAATATGCAAGCTATTTTATGAGAGAAATGTTGCTTGAAAATGGGAGTAGGAAGTGAAGAGAGGGCTGAGAGGACTAAATAGAGACAAGAAGAGACTTTTGGGGTGATGCATTGTTCATTATCTTGATTATGGCGATGGTTTCACAAGTATATACATACGTCAATCTTATAAAGTTAAGGAGGTACAATTTATTTTAAAGAGAACTATGCATAATGACTTCCCTGGTGGCTCAGACGGTAAAAGCATCTGCCTACAATGCGGGAGACCCAGGTTCAATCCCTGGGTCGGGAAGGTCTCCTGGAGAAGGAAATGGCAACCCACTCTAGTATTCTTGCCTGGAAAATCCCATGGACGGAGGAGCCTGGTAGGCTACAGTCCACGGGGTCGCAAAGAGTCTGGAGACGACTGAGCGACTTCACTTTCACTTTCATGCATTAATGAAGCCATTAAAATCCAAATATAGCAAATACTTCTCTTCAGTGTTGTACAAGTCTTCTTTTATGACCCCCAAAGTGCAAAAATACTTCTCTTATATGTACTCATTGACCTTAAACTATTTTTTTTAAAGTAGAAATAACAACTATCTGCATCCATGTGCTATACATTTATTTTTCAGTCCTACATCATTACTACCTAGTTTGCATTCTTTCTATATGCCAGAATTGCCAGCGGATTCTTTACCATCTGAGCCACCAGGGAAACTCAACTACCAGAACAGAAGTTTGTAACTGATTTTCCAGAATTTCTTTCTATAGACAGTTTTTCAGTATGTGATTTGGAAGGTGAGAAGAAAGGAAGGGATATGTGAATCCAAGCAGTATCAAGCCTGTTTTTTTAAATTTAAATCTGGATTTAGGAAATGATTCATGTGCTAACTCTGGACTCATGAAATTCCATGATGTGAATCTGAGAAGAGTGAACTCCCAGAAACAGAATGAGCTAAGCTTCCATCTGTGTGCCTAGGGATCTGTGGTTACAGGGCTTTACAGAAGATGAATGCTTTTTAGAACTTCTTGATACTCCTCAGAGGTTTTGTTTTATAAAACGAAAGGTCATAAAAAGAGAGATAAAAAAGTGCTTGTTTTTGCTGCTGGTACTCAAAAAGAGAGGTTTGAGAATGTATGCAGTTCTGGGAACATCCTGTTGCTCCCTGATCTTTGACAACTACCTTGATCTAGGACATCTGTCCCAAATGAAAACTTGTAAACCAACATTGGACTGGCTGCCACCCAGCTTCTTGGGGAGCGCTCAAAAATTACAGATTTGTGGGTCTCAACTCTGGATAATGTGATTCATGAAGTTATTGGTGGGCCCAGAATCTGTAATTTTAAATCATTCACTCATTAATTCTACTTTCAGCAGTCATGTGAATATCGGCTGAGAGGTCTTTAACAATTTGAAAAGCTGGGAAGGAAGAGCGTCCTAACTCATGCTCTGAGCTTTTGACACAAATCCCCATCTTCAGGGTTTCAAACACTGGGGGAAAATTATTTAATTAAAGTTTGGCAACAAAATGTGGCAGATGGAATAGAAAGTATCTTTGAGGCTAGGTATCAAGTAAGAATATAAAATAGGATTAGTACTTATCTGATTTACATAGACCAACCCTCTTATTTTAGAGTCAAGGAAGAAGTAGGAGAATAAGATATTGCTCTTAGATAATTCTACAAGGATTTGATAATTTCATTTATGACATTTCTTTTGTTTTCACATTTTAATGATTCTGAAATTCAGGATTATTTGACTATTGATAAGACAGTGTGACTTTTTCCCTTAAAAATTTTTATTAGAAAGATAACATTTCTTACAAATGATATTATTTTAGGACTGAGAAAATATTTTATTTCAAGTAGTAGTGATTCCACAATCAAAGACCCTTTATTCATTACTTTTTTTTTTTTTGGTATAGCAAACATTTAGTGAGCATGTAATAAACATCAGTCAGGGCTTCCCTGGTGACTCAGTGGTAAAGAATCTGCCTGCCAATGCAGGAGACTCAGGTTCGATCCCTAGGTTGGGAAGATCCCCTGGGGAAGAAAATAGCAACTGACATCAGTATTCTGGACTGGGAAATCCCACGGACAAAGGAGCCTAGCAGGCTACAGTCCTTAGGGTTGCAAAAGAGTCAGACATGACTGATTCCGCAACTAAACAACAAATAATTCTCAGTTACTCTTTATAAATTTGGGTACAATGCTGAAAAACAGGGTTTCACTCAATAATGACCTAGCTTCTTATCACTTCCTCTGTAATCAGCCACAAACTCTTCTGACAGTCCGTGGATTATAGGTTGGCCCACAATGGATACATAAGAATATAAAATACTATATTAAAGTGCTTATGAAAATTGATATCTTCTCAGCTACAAAAATACCTGGAATGCTTTGTTAAAGAACTTCCATGTCAGGTAGTGTCCTAAGAACAAAACAGACCTGAGAAGTGTTGACAGCTGTTGATCAGATTTCCAGTTCAGATCAGTTCAATTCAGTTCAGTTGCTCAGTTGTGTCCGACCTTTGTGAACCCATGCAGCATGCCAGGACTCCCTGTCCATCACCAACTCCTGGAGTTTACCCAAACCCATGTTCATTGAGTCAGTGATGCCATCCAACCATCTCATCCTCTGTTGTTCCCTTCTCCTCCTGCCCTCAATCTTACCCAGCATCAGGGTCTTTCAAATGAGTCAGGTGACCAAAGTATTGGAGTTCTAGCTTCAACATCAGTCCTTCCAATGAATATTCAGGACTGATCTCCTTTAGGATGGACTGGTTGGATCTCCTTGCAGTCCAAGGGACTCTCAAGAGTCTTCTCCAACACCATAGTTCAAAAGCATCAATTCTTTGGTGCTCCATTTTCTTTATAGCCCAACTCTCACATCCATACATGACCACTGGAAAAACCATAACCTTGACTAGACGGACCTTTGTTGACAAAGTCTCTGCTTTTCAATATGCTGTCTAGGTTGGTCATAACTTTCCTTCCAAGGAGTAAGCATCTTTTAACTTCATGGCTGCAGTCAACATCTGCAGTGATTTTGGAGCTCAGAAAAATAAAGTCAGCCACTGTTTCCACTGTTTCCCCATCTATTTGCCATGAAGTGATGGAACCAGGTGACATGATCTTAGTTTCTGAATGGTGATCTTTAAGCTAACTTTTTCACTCTCCTTTTTCACCTTCATCAAGAGGCTCTTTAGTTCTTCACTTTCTGCCTTAAGGGTGGTGTCATCTGCATATCTGAGTTTATTGATATTTCTCCCAGCAATCTTGATTCCAGCCTGTGCTTCCTCCAGTCCAGCGTTTCTCATGATGTACTCTGCATAGAAGTTAAATAATCAGGGTGACAATATACAGCCTTGACGTACTCCTTTTCCTCTTTGGAACCAGTCTGTTGTTCCATGTCCAGTTCTAACTGTTGCTTCCTGACCTGCATACAGGTTTCTCAAGAGGCAGGTCAGGTGGTCTAGTATTCACATCTCTTTCAGAATTTTCCAGTTTATTGTGATCCACACAGTCAAAGGGTATGGCATAGTCAATAAAGCAGAAACAGATGTTTTTCTGGAACTCTCTTGCTTTTTTCATGATCCAGCGAATGTTGGCAATTTGATCTCTGGTTCCTCTGCCTTTTCTAAATTCAGGTTGAACATCTGGAAGTTCACAGTTAACATATTGCTGAAATCTGGCTTGGAGAATTTTGAACATTACTTTACTAGCATGTGAGATGAGTGCAACTGTGCGGTAGTTTGAGCATTCTTTGGCATTGCCTTTCTTTCGGATTGGAATGAAAACTGACCTTTTCCAGTCCTGTTGCCACTGCTGAGTTTTCCACATTTGCTGGCATATTGAGTGCAGCACTTTCACAGCATCATCTTTCAGGATTTGAAATAGCTCGACTGGAATTCCAGCACCTCCACTAGCTTTGTTCGTAGTGATGCTTCCTAAGGCCCACTTGACTTCACATTCCAGGATGTCTGGTTCTAGGTGAGTGATCACACCATCGTGCTTATCTGAGTCATGAAGAACTTTTTTGTACATTTCTTCTGTTTATTCTTACCACCTCTTCTTAATGTCTTCTGTTTCTGTTAGCTCCTTACCATTTCTGTCCTTTATTGAGCCCATCTTTGCATGAAATGTTCCCTTGGTATCTCTAATTTTCTTGAAGAGATCTCTAGTCTTTCCCATTCTGTTGTTTTCCTCTATTTCTTTGCATTGATCACTGAGGAAGGCTTTCTTGTCTCTTGTTGCTATTCTTTGGAACTCTGCATTCAGATGGGTATATCTTTCCTTTTCTCCTTTGCTTTTCACTTCCCTTCTTTTCACAGCTATTTGTAAGGCCTCCTCAGACAGCCATTTTGCTTTTTTGCATTTCTTTTTCTTGGGGATGGTCTTGATTCCTGTCTCCTGTACAATGTCACAAACCTCTGTCCATAGTTCATCAGGCACTCTGTCTATCAGATCAGATTTCCAAGGTCCACCTAAAGACTGACATGTGCTTCATGGATAAAGTCAACGATAACGTTTTTGTAATTTAGGGAGGAGACCAGGATACTTGGGCTTCCTTGGTGGCTCAGTCGATAAAGAGTCTGCCTGCAGTGTGGGAGACCCAAGTTCGATCCCTGGGTCAGGAAGATCCCCTGGAGAAGGAAATGGCAACACACTCCAGTATTCTTGCCTAGAAAATCCCATGGATGGAGGAGCCTAGCAGGCGACAGTCCATGGGGTCGCACAGAGTCGGACACGACTGAGCGACATCACTTTCTTTCCAGCATACATGCATCAAGCTGCCAGGTGGCTCAGAGCGTAAAGCATCAGCCTGCAATGCGGAAGACCTGCATTCCATCCCTGGGTCGCGAAGATCCCCTGGAGGAGGAAATGGTAACCCACTCCAGTATTCTTGCCTGGAGAATCCCATGGACAGAGGAGCTTGGTAGGCTACAGTTCACAGGGTCGCAAAGAGTAGGACAGGACTGAGAGACTTCACTTTCACTTTCTTTCATATATGCATCGCATTTCCGTCCCTGTCCACCAGAGGGTGCAGTTTCCTAACACAGACACATTTCCCTGTGTCTAAACCTCACAGAAACTAAACTTTACTGTGACTTCAACATTTCTTCATGTTAAGAGTCAAGAACGTTATTCAGGAGACACTGTAGAGATGAGCTCTTCTCCAGGCTTAGTGACTGTGATACTCTTTCTGCTCGGTAAGCAAAACCCCTCTAAAAATTTGGATTCTATCTTCTGTTATGTCAACAAAACCTTTAAGCGTAATTTTATCCCAGAGTTTTATGCCCAAGATCACAGAGAACTATTATTTTCCCCTAGGACAAACCCGTGGAGACTCAGTGAGCCAGATGGACGGCCAAGTGACCCTTTTGGAAGGGGCTACCTTGACTGTGAACTGTACTTATTCAGCCACCGGGTACCCCACTCTTTTCTGGTATGTCCAGTATCCTGGAGAAGGTCCAGAGCTCCTCCTGAAAGCCATGAAGGCCAACGACAAGGAAACCAACAAAGGTTTTGTAGCCACATACAATACAGAAACCACCTCCTTCCACTTGGAGAAAGCCTCAGTCCAAGAGTCAGACTCGGCTGTGTACTACTGTGCTCTGAGTGACACAGTGACAGAAACTGCAGGGGGAGCTGAGCACAAACTCAGAGCAGCAATGGGGCCTGGATCCACTGTGGCTCCAACAGAGCCTATGGTTGTTTGTCTCTTGGTCTCTGGTTGATGCAAAAAACATACAAATGGCTAAAGCATAAGAATAAGAAGTGAATATTCCCCATCAGTTCAGTTCAGTTAAGTCGTTCAGTCATGTCCGACCTTTGCGAACCCATAGACCGCAATGTGCCAGGCCTCCTTGTTCATCATCAGCTCCGGGAGCTTACTCAAACTCATGCCCATCGAGTCGGTGATGCCATCCAGCCATCTCAGCCACTATCGTCCCCTTCTCCTCCTGCCCCCAGTTCCTCCCAGCATCAGGGTCTTTTCCAATGAGTCAACTCTTCGCATGAGGTGGCCAACGTACTGGAGTTTCAGCTTTAGCATCAGTCCTTCAAAGAACACCCAGGACTGATCTCCTTTAGAATGGATTAGTTGGATCTCCTTGCAGTCCAAGGGACTCTCAAGAGTCTTCTCCAACACCATAGTTCAAAAGCATCAATTCTTCAGCGCTCAGCTTTCTTCACAGTCCAACTCTCACATCCATACATGACCACCGGAAAAGCCATAGCTTTGACTAGAAGGATCTTTGTTAGAAAAGTCTCTGCTTTTGAATATGCTATCTAGGTTGGTCATAACTTTCCTTCCAAGGAGTAAATGTCTTTTAATTTCATGGCTGCAGTCACCATATGCAGTGATTTTGGAGCCCCCCAAAATGAAGTCTGACACTGTTTCCACTGTTTCCCTATCTATTTGCCATGAAGTGATGGAACCAGATGCCATAATCTTAGTTTCTGAATGTTGAGCTTTAAGCCAAATTTTTCACTCTCCACTTTCACTTTCATCAAGAGGCTGTTTAGTTCCTCTTCACTTTCTGCCAGAAGAGTGGTGTCATCTGCATATCTGAGGTTATTGATATTTCTCCCAATGATCTTGATTCCACCTTGTGCTTCTTCCAGCCCAGTGTTTCTCAAGATGTACTCTGCATAGAAGTTAAATAAGCAGGGTAACAATATACAGCCTTGACATACTCCTTTTCCTATTTGGAACCAGTCTGTTGTTCCATGTCCAGTTCTAACTGTTGCTTCCTGACCTGCACATAGGTTTCTCAAGAGGCAAGTCAGGTGGTCTGGTATTCCCATCTCTTTCACAATTTTCCACAGTTTATTGTGATCCACACAGTCAAAGGCTTTGGCATAGTCAATAAAGCAGAAATAGATGGTTTTCTGGAACTTTCTTGCAATATTCCCCATACCCAACTTATTAGTGAAAATGAAAATTCTCTGACACCAATAGTTCCTTTTCCAGGGTCAAAGTAATTTCAAGGTAAAACCACATAAGCAATGAAGTGGTGTTTTGCATATTGTTGCAAAGTCTTGCTTCCACAAGTTGTTCCAAGTCACCCAGGTGGGTATTACTATGCCTTACTATATTTTCATAGAAGCAAAGTGTGCCAGTTGAGGTGTGGTCTGCACAATGTCTTCCTGACAGAGCATGGCTTGAGGGGTGATAGGAGAGCCACAGCCTCCAAAAATTATCATTCTTAATAGAGAAAGATAGGATGAAAGGAAGAGGAACAGAATCTCATATATAATGCAACAGTGGAAAGAGAGGAAAGGATTTTATTCACACTCATCTCTTTATCTCCCTGGAACTCTATTTAAAAGATAGAAAAGAAATTAGAAAGGGTATAAACCTGAAAATATAGGCAACAGAAAAGGAGTTAGCAGCGCAGAGTGCTATCAACAAATTTCAGAGGATGAGAAGTATAAGGAAGAACGAAGACTTGTAGAATAGTTGAAGAAGGAACCTAGACCTCGTGTGAGATGCATCACAATGCGTGCTGAACACCTGTGCAAAGGTTAAGAAAACAAGGCACCAATCATCTCTGAATAATTGAGACAGATGGTGTTGCCCTCATAAGTGCACGTGTGTGAGTGTTGAGGGTTTTGGAGAGCACTAAAACAGGAGGCCTGAGTGAGGTCACTTGTAAGCAAAGAATAGCCGTGCTCTCCACAATTCTTTATGACAAGCAATGATGACTTTCTAAACTCAGCATAAAAGTGAAAGTTAGTCTTTAATGAACTGAGAACAACACAAAAAATTCCCCAAACTTTGTATGTGCTGTGCTGTGCTTAGTCACTTCAGCTGTGTCCGACTGTTCGCAACCCCATGGACTCCTCTGTCTCAGGCTCCTCTGTCCATGGGATTCTCCAGGCAAGAATACTGAAGTGGGTTGACATTTCCTTCTCCAGGGGACCTTCCCAACCCAGGAATCGAACCCAGATCGGGTAGATTCTTTACTGTATAAGCCACCAGGGAAGACCAATAATACTGGAGTGGGTAGCCTGTCCTTTCTCGAGGGGAACTTCCAGACTGAGGAATCAAACTGGGGTCTCCTGCGTTGCAGGCGGAATCTTTACCAGCTGAGCTACCCAAGTTTGTTAAACTTTACTATTAAACTTTTTGACTTTTACTCATTGGTTAGGCTTTCTTTTCTTAAAAGTGTTCTTTTAAGTGTAAATTTTAAGTGTAAATTTTTTCCCTTCTTTCCTATAACCCCTTGCAAACACTGATCTTTTTACTGTCTCCATAGTTTTGCTTCGTCCAGAATATCATATAGTTGGAATCATATGATATGTAGCTTTTTCAGATTGGTTTCTTTCTCTTGTGCATGTGTGTGCTCAGTCGCTTCAGTCCTGTCTGGTTCTTTGTGACCCTGTGGACTGTAGCCATAACAATGGCTATGTAACAATTTTAAAGGTTACTTTCCATTTACAGTTATTACAAAATATTGGCTATATTCTCCGTGTTGTAACAATACATCCTTAAGCCGACCTTATACCCAATTGTTTGCATCTCCCACACCCACACCCCTCTACTGGCCCTGACCCCACTAATAACCACCAGTTTGTTCTCTGTGAGTCTGCTTTTATTGTTATATTCACTACTTTATTGTGTTTGTTAGATTCTATACACAAATGATATCATACAGTATTTGTCTTTCTCTGACATATTTCACTTAGCATAATGCCCTCCAAGTCCATCCCCGTTGCTGCAAATGGCAAAATTTTGTTCTTTTTAATAAATTACCATATTTATAGCACAACTTTTATAAATAAGGATTTATTTTGAACTAAAGAAATGAAAAAAAAGCACAAGATGAAATTTGTCAATTTTTTTAAGACATAAATTTCCATCAAATGACATTTTAAGAGTAAGAGTTTACTTTTAGCTTCCATTCAATCTAGGCAGTGACTGTTTTTTTCTGACTACTTTCTTCATCAGGAAGCATGCAGTGAATGGGACTGAGGATTAGTGATGCTGCAATTGTTGGTCTGAAGGGGTCTTTGTTGATGGTTTCAGTCCACTAGGGGGCACTGTAGGCTTTACCGGATATGAAGACCTTTTCTGATGATTCCAAAGATGAAACAGTCTGTAAGGTTTTCTATGTAGAGGATCGTGTCATCTGCAAATAGTGAGAGTTTTACTTCTTCTTTTCCAATTTGGATTCCTTTTATTTTTTTTTTTCTGCTCTGATTGCTGTGGCCAAAACTTCCAAAACTATGTTGAATAGTAACGGTGAAAGTGGGCACCCTTGTCTTGTTCCTGACTTTAGAGGAAATGATTTCAATTTTTCACCATTGAGGATAATGTTTGCTGTGGGTTTGTCATATATAGCTTTTATTATGTTGAGGTATGTTCCTTCTATTCCTGCTTTCTGGAGAGTTTTTTTTATCATAAATGGATGTTGAATTTTGTCAAAGGCTTTCTCTGCATCTATTGAGATAATCATATGGTTTTTATTTTTCAATTTGTTAATCTGGTGTATTACATTGATTGATTTGCAGATATTGAAGAATCCTTGCATCCCTGGGATAAAGCCCACTTGGTCATGGTGTATGATCTTTTTAATGTGTTGTTGGATTCTGATTGCTAGAATTTTGTTAAGGATTTTTGCATCTATGTTCATCAGTGATATTGGCCTGTAGTTTTCTTTTTTTGTGGGATCTTTGTCAGGTTTTGGTATTAGGGTGATGGTGGCCTCATAGAATGAATTTGGAAGTTTACCTTCCTCTGCAATTTTCTGGAAGAGTTTGAGCAGGATAGGTGTTAGCTCTTCTCTAAATTTTTGGTAGAATTCAGCTGTGAAGCCGTCTGGACCTGGGCTTTTGTTTGCTGGAAGATTTTTGATTACAGTTTCGATTTCCGTGCTTGAGATGGGTCTGTTAAGATTTTCTATTTCTTCCTGGTCCAGTTTTGGAAAGTTGTACTTTTCTAAGAATTTGTCCATTTCTTCCACGTTGTCCATTTTATTGGCATATAATTGTTGATAGTAGTCTCTTATGATCCTTTGTATTTCTGTGTTGTCTGTTGTGATCTCTCCATTTTCATTTCTAATTTTATGGATTTGATTTTTCTCCCTTTGTTTCTTGATGAGTCTGGCTAATGGTTTGTCAATTTTATTTATCCTTTCAAAGAACCAGCTTTTGGCTTTGTTGATTTTTGCTATGGTCTCTTTTGTTTCTTTTGCATTTATTTCTGCCCTAATTTTTAAGATTTCTTTCCTTCTACTAACGCTGGGGTTCTTCATTTCTTCCTTTTCTAGTTGCTTTAGGTGTAGAGTTAGGTTATTTATTTGACTTTTTTCTTGTTTCTTGAGGTGTGCCTGTATTGCTATGAAGTTTCCTCTTAGGACTGCTTTTAAAGTGTCCCATAGGTTTTGGGTTGTTGTGTTTTCATTTTCATTAGTTTCTATGCAAATTTTGATTTCTTTTTTGATTTCCTCTGTGATATGTTGGTTATTCAGCAGCGTGTTGTTCAGCCTCCATATGTTGGAATTTTTAATACTTTTCTCCTGTAATTGAGATCTAATCTTACTGCATTGTGGTCAGAAAAGATGCTTGGAATGATGATTATAGTAAAGTTGTAGGATATAAAATCAACACACAGAAATCCCTTGCATTCCTATACACTAATAATGAGAAAACAGAAAGAGAAATTAAGGAAACAATTCCATTCACCATTGCAACGGGAAGAATAAAATACTTAGGAATATATCTACCTAAAGAAACTAAAGACCTATATATAGAAAACTATAAAACACTGGTGAAAGAAATCAAAGAGGACACTAACAGATGGAGAAATATACCATGTTCATGGATTGGAAGAATCAATATAGTGAAAATGAATATACTAACCAAAGCAATTTATAGATTCAATGCAATCCCTATCAAGCTACCAACAGTATTCTTCACAGAGCTAGAACAAATAATTTCACAATTTGTATGGAAATACAAAAAACCTCGAATAGCCAAAGCTATCTTGAGAAAGAAGAATGGAACTGGAGGAATCAACCTACCTGACTTCAGGCTCTATTACAAAGCCACTGTTATCAAGACAGTATGGTACTGGCACAAAGACAGAAATATTGATCAATGGAACAAAATAGAAAGCCCAGAGATAAATCCACGCACATATGGACACCTTATCTTTGACAAAGGAGGTAAGAATATACAATGGATTAAAGACAATCTCTTTAACAAGTGGTGCTGGGAAAACTGGTCAACCACTTGTAAAAGAATGAAACTGGAACACTTTCTAACACCATACACAAAAATAAACTCAGAATGGATTAAAGATCTCAACGTAAGACCAGAAACTATAAAACTCCTAGAGGAGAACATATGCAAAACACTTTCCGACATACATTACAGCAGGACCCTCTATGACCCACCTCCCAGAATATTGGAAATAAAAGCAAAAATAAACAAATGGGACCTAATTAAACTTAAAAGCTTCTGCACAACAAAGGAAACTATTAGCAAGGTGAAAAGGCAGCTTTCAGAATGGGAGAAAATAATAGCAAATGAAGCAAATGACAAACAACTAATCTCAAAAATATACAAGCAACTCATACCTCTCAACTCCAGAAAAATAAATGACCCAATCAAAAAATGGGCCGAAGAACTAAATAGACATTTCTCCAAAGAAGACATACAGATGGCTAATAAACACATGAAAAGATGCTCAACATCACTCATTATCAGAGAAATGCAAATCAAAACCACTATGAGGTACCATTTCACGCCATTCAGAATGTCTGCGATCCAAAAGTCTACAAGCAATAAATGCTGGCGAGGGTGTGGAGAAAAGGGAACCCTCTTACACTGTTGGTGGGAATGCAAACTAGTACAGCCACTATGGAGAACAGTGTGGAGATTCCTTAAAAAACTGGAAATAGAACTGCCTTATGATCCAGCAATCTCACTGCTGGGCATACACACTGAGGAAACCAGAAGGGAAAGAGACACATGTACCCCAATGTTCATCGCAGCACTGTTTATAATAGCCAGGACATGGAAGCAACCTAAATGTCTATCAGCAGATGAATGGATAAGAAAGCTGTGGTACATATACACAGTGGAGTATTACTCAGCCATTAAAAAGAATACATTTGAATCAGTTCTAATGAGGTGGATGAAACTGGAGCCTATTATACAGAGTGAAGTAAGCCAGAAAGAAAAACACCAATACAGTATACTAACGCATATATATGGAATTTAGAAAGATGGTAACAGCAACCCTGTGTACGAGACAGCAAAAGAGACACTGAAGTATAGATCAGTCTTATGGACTCTGTGGGAGAGGGAGAGGGTGGGGAGATTTGGGAGAATGGCATTGAAACATGTATAATATCATGTATGAAACGAATCACCAGTCCAGGTTCAATGCACGATACTGGATGCTTGGGGCTGGTGCACTGGGATGACCCAGAGGGAGGGTATGGGGAGGGAGGAGGGAAGAGGGTTCAGGATGGGGAACACAGGTATACCTGTGGTGGATCCATTTCAATATTTGGCAAAACTAATACAATATTGTAAAGTTTAAAAATAAAAAAAAAAAAAAACAAACAAACAAACAAAGATGAAACAGTTAAGAGAGGAGCCCAGAGAGCATGGGGAACAGTCAAATTATAGACAGCAAAGGTGTAGAGAGGGGAACAGTGTTTGTGTAAAGTTCATCTCAGATTTCAGCTTTGTCATTATATATAAGGTTTGGAAAGCTGTAGCCCTTACTTCTGTAAATCCATAGTGAGGATGATTCTCTGAGCAGAGGTAGAGAAATAGGGATACTACTGAGCTCTGAGAGCATGGAAGCTCAACAGAAATCATCTGCATTACCTGGATTCATTTTTTAAATTTTTATCTCTGAATTCCGCAAACCCACTGACCCAGAAATTACTCCAATACCCCAGACCTCCTACCTTTTCATATATTTCCTCTAGAGTAGAAAGAACAAGAATAGAAAGAGGAAAAAATAAGGAACAAAAATAGAAGGAAAGGAGAAAAACAATATTGAATTTGAGCAAAAAAGTGTGGCCAGATCAGAATTAGCTATGGGTCAACAGGGCATCCAAGAGTTGAACAGTAGGAAGGGAGAGGTGGAAATTAAGGAAGAGTGAACATTATACGCATGTCCTGGTTTTCAACAACCAAATTCTTATTGGAATCATTTCTGTGCAAAGGCCAACTATATATCTTTGTTTCTAAATGATTTCAAGAAATTGTATTTACTTCTGCAATAAACAATGCATGTATCAGATAGTTTTCCTTGACCAGAATTTTCACATAACCGAATTATCAAAATCTCTGCCAAACTATGCAATTTGAAAAATGAGTCATCCTTCCCTATAATTCCTCAAGGTTCTACGTAATCCATCCTGACACAATTCTTCTAGAAATATCATCTACCTTTCCTTACACACTATCCCACAATCTTCTCTTACATATAGTCTTCTAAGAAAAAAAATTCTTTACGACTTCACATATAGGAAATATTGCTTTTACCTCTCTGCTCTGTCCCTCCAAACCTCAATTTTGGAGAAATTGCTGACCTTACTGCAGTCTCACTAGGCCACTGTGGGTGGAGTTTCCTGTTAAGTGAGTTGACTCACCTCAGATGTGATTGGTACTCAGTGATTCGGCTGGAACATACTGACAGTAAGAACAAAATTTCTCTGGCCCCAAGACTCTATATTCTTCAGGGTAGGGGCAAAGGCACCTCAGTAACTGGGCAAGGGATCATGAAGAGAAAATGGGGAGCCCTGCTGGGGTTTCTGTGGGTCCAGATTTGCTGTGAGTCGGGGTCATCCCAGATAGGGAACTGGGGAGTGTCCACAGCTGTCAGTGGGAGGGAGGGGGGGAAAGCTGACCTGGAGCTCCTAGATGGTCCTACATCCTCAGGTGTTTCCTGAGATAGTTTCCTGGCCTGGAAACCCCATCTGTGGCTCCTCAGTGACATCATATGTGTTTGTTTTTCTCTTTCCAAGCAGGGGTGAGGGGAGTGAAGGTGGAGCAGAGTCCTTCAGTCTTGAGCCTCCAGGAGGGAGCCAACTCTACTCTGAGGTGCAATTTTTCTGAGACGGTGAACAATGTGCAGTGGTTCCAGCAGAATCCCGGAGGCAGCCTCACCAGGCTATTTTTCATAGCTTCAGGGACGAAGCAGAATGAAAGGCTGAGTTCCACAGTGAATTCTAAGGAGCGGTATAGCACCCTACACATCACAGCCTCCCAGCTGGAAGACGCAGCCACCTACCTCTGTGCGGTGCAGGCACAGTGCTCCCAGGCGGCCTGCAGCCTGTACCCAAACTGCAGCTGCCTCAGCCCCAGCCCTCCACAGTACTACAGCATCCAAGTACCCTTGTTACATCTTTGGGTTTCCAGATTCATAATTCAGCATTTTTTCCTCTGAAGATCAGATCCTTTAGGACTGTCATTTCACTTTTTTTTTTTTTTTTTTTGCCCTTCTTCTTCCCAGAAATCTCTTGTGGATACAAAGCTCTAATATGGAGCCATTGTCATAACTGATGTAGATGCCAATATTCAATGTCCTGTTAAAACAATCTAGTGCTCCTGACAGATAAAATGTAAGCTACATATAAATTTATTTGATGGAAAATGCTTGGAAAAATATATGGTGATCAACAAATAGAAAGACATGACTCAATTTTTTGGTTAACTGCACGTGTGTGTTCCTCCAAAGTGAAAAGGGAATTAAATGTGTGTAATGCTTTTAAAATTTGTATTCAGATTTTTGAGTCCTGGTAATAACAAATATGAGAAAAATAATTTTTTATGTGAAGACAAGGCAGAGACTGGAGTGATGTGTCTGAAAGCCAAGGAGCACCAAACACTGATGGCAGTTGCCACAAGCTAAGAGGAAGCATGGGAGTTTATAGCAGCTTTATTCATAATTACCAAAATTTGGGACTAACCAAGATGTCCTTCAACAAGAGGATGCATAAGTAAATTGTGGTACATCCAAACAATGGAATATTATTCAGTGTTAAAAAGAAATGGGCTGTCAAGCCATAAAAATACAGAGGAAACTTAAATGCATGATACTAAGTGAAATAAGTCAATCTAAAAGGCTGCCTACTATATGATTCCAACTAAATGACATTCTGGGAAAGGCAAAATTATAGAGAGTGAAAACCAGTGATTGCAAGGATTGAGGGGAGTGGAAGGATGAATGGGCAGAGCACAAAGGATTTTTAGGAGTGAAACTACTCTCCGTGATACTATAATGGTGAACACATGTCACTATACCTTTGTTAAACCCATAGAATGCACAACACCAAGAGTGAATCCTGGTAAACTATAGACTTTGGGCGATTATAATGTGTTAATATGGGCTCATCAGTTGTGAGAAATAGACCCATCTCATGTGGAAGTTGACAAGAAGAGAGGTTATGCAAATGTGGGAGTGGGAGGTATATTGGAAACCTCTGCATCTTCTCTTTAATTTTTCTGTGAACCTAAAATGATCAAAAGTCTCAACAAATTAGATTCAGATACATGAAACTAATTTGTATGAAGAGTTAAAGCATTTTAGAAAAATGGTGCCACTAGAAACGTTGAAAGTGAAAGTGTTAGTCGATCCATCCTGTCCTACTCTATGTGACCCCATGGACTGTAGCCTGCCAGTCTTCTCTTTCCACGGAGTTCTCCAGGCAAGAATACTGGAGTGGGTTGCCATTTCCTACTCCAAGGGATCTTCCTAACCCAGGGATTGGACCCAGGGATGGACCCAGGGATCGAACTCAGGTCTCCCGTATTGCAGGCAAATTCTTTACCATTTGAGCCACCAGGGAAGCCCATTAGAAACATTACCTAATGAAACTTTACCCTGCTTCTTGTAAAGAAGATTCCAAATTTTCATTTTGCACTGGTTCTAAAAATAGGAGAAAGACAGACGCCAGAAAGCAATTTGGTTGCTTTAGAAAGAGCCTCTTGCTTTACCTGTTGGCAACTCATCTACTTCCTCCAGGTCCTCCACTCGCGCAGATGTTTTTTCTTTTATTCCTACAAGATGAAATAAGACTTATAGAATGAATCACCAAAAGAACATCTTCTACCAGTTCAGTCACAAAGCCCCTTTGACCTCAGTGTCTGTGATGAGGCTTACATTCAGTGAGCCACGTCCCACTTTATGCCATTTTACTATGGATTTATATTTTCCTTTGTCTTATAGGAGAAATGAAATCACAGATAGGGATTCATTCCAAGGACCCTGCCTCTGTTTCAGAAGAGGCCCTAGGGTTAATTCGTGGCAACTTCAGCCCCCAAAGACTGCAGGGGATGCGAAAATAGTGTTGGGTTTCAGAGTGCAAGGGGTTTCTCCCCACTCTCTCTCATCACTTTACATTGTATATAAGCAGGCCTCAATAAAGATTTGTTCTGCTAACCCATGGCGGATGCATGTTGATGTATGGCAAAACCGATACAATATTGTAAAGTAAAAAATATATATATAATAAATAAATAAATTTAAAAATAGTATAAAAGAATTTAGAGCTAGATGAACCCATAAACAGGATTTAATTCAACCTCATTTTACAAAACAAGAACTCGATCCAAGATGACAGAATGAAAAATTATATAATTAAAAAATAGATCAAATGAGCTAGCAGTAGAAAGTTGAGGATAAACTGGATATCCTCACCTCCCCCTTAATGTTCTTTTCCTATCTCCTTCTTCCAGACCCTTGTTGCTGAGCAAAGAAAAGCTGTCTAATGCAAACTACAAAACTTATCTCTCTGCTGTTTAGTAATTACATTTTAGGACACATTTCAACTGTTTCTACTGTCAGTTCTCTGAGAAAGCAAGGGGCCACTAAAAACCAGCTTAGGGGAGACAGTCTGAGATAACAGGCAGTTGAAATGTAAAATGATCTGCTCTCTGTTACTCTCATCTTTGGCTTACAGGTTCCTTTTAGAGAGAGTTTTCCTCCATAACAGGCAAATGAAAATGGTATATTGGGTGAACTTGATAATTTCATATATATATATATATATATATATATACACACACACACACATATATTTGTTTTGTTTGTTTAAGAGAGTGAATCATGGTGCTTTTATAAATTAAAAACTATATATCAGGCCCATCATTGAATAAAGAGCAACAGCATCTACCTCTTTTCAGCTTATAAACAGTCAAATTCTCTATCTCTATATTCTTACTGTGCATGAGCACTTAAGAATTGATGCTTTTGAACTATGGTGTTGGAGAAGACTCTTGAGAATCCCTTGGACTGCAAGGAGATCCAACCAGTCCATCCTAAAGGAGATCAGTTCTGGGATCAGTCCTGTTCATTGGAAGGACTGATGTTGAAGCTGAAACTCCAGTACTTTGGCCACCTGATGTGAAGAGCTGACTCATTTGAAAAGACCCTGATGCTCGGAAAGATTGAGGGCAGGAGGAGAAGGGGATGACAGAGGATGAAATGGTTGGATGGCATCACTGACTCGATGGACATGGGTTTGGGTGGACTCCAGCAGTCAGTGATGGACAGGGAGGTCTGGCATGCATGCGGAGGCTGGCATGGGGTCACAAAGAGTTGGACATGACTGAGCGACTGAACTGAACTAAATTGAGATTACTTCAATCTGAGACATAATTTGTTTGACCTTCGCTGTTTTTATGCATGTTCCTCGTAGGCACAGCCATGAAAAGGACATATAACCAGAGTTCAGTAGTTAGAGATGTGACCACCAGATGGTGGTGCACCTCTGCTGATCAGAACATGTGGAGGGTTCATGTGAGTGGGTTCTGAATGCATAGGCTTAGGGCAGAAGCAGAGCCTTTTTCTTATTGGCTGGGTAGACAATGAAAGAAACCACTAGAGAAAAGAAGGGATCCCTTGGTAACAGAAGCAGGTCTCCTGGTTGGAGACTGCAGGTCCACAATTGATCCTAAATGGGAAAAACAATGAAGACACCCATTGGAGCTTTAATCACGTTCTTATGGCTACAGCTGGACTGTGAGTTGAGGGTTTAAGGGAAACAGAGTGTATTAGTAGATATTCGTTAGACACTGAGACTGACTTTATTCAAGTTTCTTCTAGTTATTGTAGAAAAGGGAAAGTAAATTGTGGAACTTAATAATCTGACAACCTTTCTCCTTTCTCTGACTTCTACTTTCTCCATAGGTGTCAGCCTTGGAAACGAGGTGGAGCAGCGTCCTTCCACCCTGAGTGTCCAGGAGGGAAACAGCTCTGTTATCACCTGCACTTATACAGACACAGCTTCAGACTACTTCCCTTGGTATAAACAAGAACCTGGGAAAGGTCCCCAGCTCCTTATAGCTATTCGTTCAAATATGAGTGAAAAAAAAAGACCAGATACTGACTGTTTTATTGAATAAGACCGCCAAACATCTCCCCCTGCACATCGCAACCATCCAACCTGGAGACTCAGCTGTCTACTTCTGTGCAGCAAGGACACAGTGCTTCCCAGGCGCCCGCTACCTGTACTCATACTTGTGACTGGGGCAGCCCCCTTCCCTTGGTGCAGCCTTCAAAGTAGCATTTGTCATATTATGTGTCTGCAAGTGGAAACTGATGTGTTAGACAAGCATAGAATAAGAAGGTTAGGTTCAAGATGACCCAGAAAGTATGACACATTTTATGGATGATTGCTGCTTACTGAATTCTTGAAGGGAGTTAGCACTGTTTTGTTTCAAAATTGTAAGATTGCCTTTACATTTGCCACTCACACTCCTTTTCTATAAATAACCTCTTGGTATCAATTCACAATCCTTATTATGAGTGGTTTTTTTTTAATACTGTGTTTTGATAACAGCACTTATTATTTTTCTGATTATATATTGCATGCCAATTATAGGGAAATGTGTGATATACAATAAATATGATATTGATAATTCTGCAATCTCATAATATTGTGAATATTCAGCTTATCTTTTTAATAAATTATTGTTACAATAGGCTTATAATGTTTTTCACTTACTATTATATGTTGAATTGAGCATTCACCATTCACATAGTTGATTATCAGTAGATGTTTGTTAAAGACATAAGAAAGGGTGACTCCTGCAATGCAGGAAACCCTGGTTCAATTCCTGTGTTGGGAAGATCTGCTGGAGAAAGGGTAGGCTACCCACTGCAGTATTCTTGGGCTTTGCTTGTGGCTCAGCTGGTGAAGAATCCGCCTGCAATGTGGGAGAGCTAGATTCAATCCCTGGGTTGAGAAGATCCACTGGAGAAGGGAAAGGCTACCCGCTCCAGTATTGTGGCCTGGAGAATTCCATGGGCTGTATAGTCCATGGGGTCACAAAGAGTCAGACATAATGAGCAACTTTCACTTTTACTTTAACAAGCATACATGATATGTGAATTGTGTTAAAAACCTATAACTACCACTGTAAGTATACTTTTTGCAATTTAATGTATCCAAGATAGATCCACAAGTTCAGCTACTTCATTAATTTCATTTTTGTTAATGATTGGTTTAAAAAGGAGTTTAGAATAGTTATTGCATAGACAGCCTGGCATTGTTTCTTTTCAATATTTAAGATAAGATTATTTTAAAACACATTAATTCACATTTGGTGTGAGACTGTTAAAAAAATCTGTCAGGACATGAAGGTGTTTTGAATAGCAGAGGTGCTATCAGGAGAACCTTTCACTGAGAAGAGTAACAAAGTTGAATAACCTGGGGGAAAATTAATATTTTATATTAGTCAACTGATTGGTAGAAAAAGGTTGGGTGTTTTAGGTTGGAGAACAATTTGTGCTATGTGTGGTACTATCAGATTTAATGGAGATTCCAGGGCAGGATCTGAAAAAACTTCAACCAGTTTAGCTGAGGCTGTGATTACTTTGAGGTAAGAAGGTAAGTTCAGTTCAAATTTAAGGGGTAGGCCACTGTAGGTAACAGCCCTCTGCTGTTTGCCATTGTCGACTAAAAAGATGCACAATGTGAGAGCTAAGTTTTACTTGGGGCAAAATGAGGACTGCAGCCGGGGAGACCGAAGCTCAGATAGCTCTGAGAGACTGCTCCAAAGAGGTAGCGGGGGAAAGTCAATATTTAAGATTTTGGTGAAGGGGGAATTTAATGCAATCAAGTGCTTACTTTACAAAAGATTTTCTGCGTCACAAGGAGCTGACATCATCATGAAGGGATTTAGTGCTTTTCTAGATATGAAGAGATGCAAGGATTGGGATCATGAAATCAGTTCCTGAAAATATCTAACCACGTAAAGACCTGTTTCACCAGTTTCCCTGGAGCACAGAGTGCCTCACTTTCCACCCTCTACTCCCCTCATCGGGCGTTGAAGGTTAGCAGCTGCAGCAGCGCAGGGTTCAGTCTCTGCAGAGGCAGAAGACAGATGCCCTTGCTGTTGGTCAGTGGCTGGCAAATACTCTTGGCAAGTGCCAGTTTGTAGTTGACACCATGTTGTTTAGTAATATCCTTAGGCATGGCTTTCCTTTTACATTCTTACACAAATATTATGATCAGTAGTGGTCTTATGATCAACTGTCTTATGGAGGTCTCTTGTGGTATACTCCCTTAGAACTAGGTGCACAGAATATAGAGGCTTTTTGTGGCTTTTTTGGGCTTCCCTGGTGGCTCAGATGGTCAAGAATCTGCCTACATTGCTGGAGACTTGGGTTCAGTCCTGGGGTTGGAAAGATTCACTGGAGAAGGGAATGGCTACCCACTCCAGTATTCTTGCCTAGAGAATGCCATGGGCAGAAGAGCCTGGCAAGTCTGGGGTCACAAACAGTCAGACCTGACTGAGAGGGCTCCAATTGAATTAATGGGAACAATATAAATTCAAAGGTTTGATAACCCGATGACCAAAATCTACCATCTATTTGCCCTCTCTGAACAGACCTGGGCTGTCAGAACAAATAGAGAAGAGAAAGGGACCACTGTGACAGGACGCCATGTCTGCGAGATTCATCCTAGCCTTCTGCAAAGGGAGATTATCTTTTCTCCTACTATTAGGTCCCAAGTTAGATAAGTGAACAGATGTTGTAGTGAAAAATTATAGTGATCGCTATATTGATATGTAGGTTGAGAAAGCTGCAGTAATTGACACAAACAGATATTTCTTCTTTTCATAAAGCAATTTATTTCTATCTTAAGTGAAAGAAAGCATATGTAGGTATGAGGATAAATGATCATTACATCTTATGTTGTTTCCATAATCCATTACATGCAATATCTTAAAACAAGTTCCATCATAGACACAACAGCTGAACACAGTAGTTCATCAAATTATCACTCTTCCTTTCAATATCAAATTTGACTTGTGTTTATTTTCAGATGCAATTGGTATCAACTGAAAATGGGTTTGGGTGGACTCCGGGAGTCGGTGATGGACAGGGAGGCCTAGCGTGCTGTGGTTCATGGGGTTGCAAAGAGTCGGACACAACTGAGCAACTGAACTGAACTGAACTGAACTAAAGAGCTGGTTAATGCAAAAGGAAGTTTGGGGTGAGTGAGACACTCACCTGGTCCATAGAGAGTTGACATGAGCCACATCAACTTGCTACTCCAGGAAACCCCTGTTTCCTGTTGTGGGGCAGCAGCAGCACATGCCCAGCAGTTCTTCCCTCACCCTGTCAGGCTCACCTTGCAAGGCCTTGACATTGAAGAAGAAGATATTTTCCATCTAGTGGAAGAGCTGAAACATGCTTCTCTCCAGCCTTCTGAAGGTGGTCATGGCTTCACTGTGTTTAGGTAAGGATGGTCCCGGTGGAACTAGGCCTCCTCTGTGACCTAAGGACTGGCAGAACAGGCAGTCTTATGGGAACCCTGGGAAGAAGTGGGGTTTAAAATAGGATTTCTTTATTCCATACCACTTATTCCTGAAGTTCTGATTCTATTTTCTTTCTTTAGGATCCATTATTGCCCAGAAGGTAACTCAAGACCAACCACAAGTATTAGGGCAGGAGAAGGAAGCTGTGACCCTGGACTGCAAGTATGACACCAGTGATTCACGTTATAGTTTATTCTGGTACAAGCAGCTCAGCAGTGGGGGGATGATTCTCCTTATTCGTCAGGATTCTTCTAACCAGCAAAATGCCACAGAAGGTCGCTACTCATTGAACTTCCAGAAAGCAAGAAAATCTATCACACTTGTCATCTCAGCCTCACAGCTGGAGGACTCTGCAGTGTATTTCTGTGCACTGAGAGAGCCCACTGTGAGACGTGTGTAGGAGGGACCTGCACCAAAACCCAGGGCCCTCTCCACCTGCTGTGGGGACCAGGGCAGGGAGTTGCCAGCACAGACAGGAAGCGATTAGGGTTGCACAGGCATAGGGTTAGAGAGAAGATACTCATTCTAAGAAAATAATTCTCTAGGTTCAGAAGCCATATTCAGAGCTATGATTCATAAAAAAATCCTTATCCCTAAAATTTAGGTTTAAATTATTTATTTATTAAAAATGTAAAATTATGTATTGAGGACAAAAATTAACCACATAAAATCCTTGCCATGTAGTGATTAGTATGAGCTAGAAGAATTGACTAAGGGAATTCAGAAATGTCTGAATTACAAATCAGTAAAAATATGTGTGAATTGTTGGATTTTCATTTCAATTTATTCATGTTTTACCAAAAGTTTTCACTTTTGTCTCAGGTTCAAAGGATTTGTTAACAAAATAAGCCATTTGTTATATACAAATAAATAATATAGATGTTTATTGGAGAATTATCTATGATACATCACCAAATTGGGTTTTGACCAACATCCAGACTTGGATAGAGGTCAACATCCAGACCTGAGAGTTTTCAGCACTGGGAAGTCCCAGGTCACAGCACATCTGGGGTCCCAATTATGAAAAGAGTCCTCTCCGTGGGTGAGACTTCAAAGATTGCAGTTCAGGGCTCCCATTTACAATCCCAGGGCAGTTGCAAACTGATATCATCATCAATCTGTGACCAAATTGCAGCTCTGGTTTCATGTTAATGCTGTTCATTTAGTCATGTAAAACTTAGAGTGTTGCTAAGGCTGGGGGATCCCTCTAGGAGCTCAACAATCTCAACATTCCTTCCCCATCTTATCCATGGTGCTGGAAGCCTTGCACTCACAGCAGGCAGTTCTCACAGTCAACTCACAGTCAGGGCAGTGTCCAGGCAGGTCAGAAGCAAGGTCAGAGGCCTGTTTTGCTTTGTCTCTGAAGCCTAAACAAGACTATTTAATTTTCCTAGCAATTCATTAAATATTAATTGACTATATGTTATATTACAGGCATTGTTTTGTCATGAAATCTCTGTGTGATTTTCCTTCTTTTGAATATCATGTTTTTTCATACCACTTAATAAATTCATTCATTTTAGTTTTGTTAGCTGAGTTAATAGGACCCTTATTTACATTCTAAGGTGCCTACTTTGTGCTAATACTCATTGCTTCTTATTAACACCTCTATCACTGAATGGCTCAATTTTCATAATGTAAGTTTTTCCTGCCTCTCTTCAGTCTTATCCACAAAAAGATCAATAATTAGTGGCTCTTAGAAGGACATTTTGTGAAGTACTGTATGAATTATGTTCTGTCTCTGGTCTTGCCTTTCACTGCACACGCCTCCAAAAGCATTTTTTGCCATCATGTGGCTTATTTTGCACCCCTCTAGGCCCTCTCTTTCAATCAGTGTTACACAATCCCAAATATTCCTTCTCTCCAGTTTCCTCCTTCTACCTGAAATCCCATTTTTCTCAGTGTTTTAAAAGTTGAATGGTAATGGGTGGTTGCTAAGCGATCTTGTGTAGTAGCTGCCCCTTATATTTGTATTTGGAAAGCAATTGTGTAGAGTAGGAATCTTCTTTACAATAAGTGAGGCTGAAAAAACTGTACAGCTACAAGTAAAAGAATGAAATCAGAACACTCTCTAACATCATACACAAAAATAAACTGAAAATGGATTAAAGGCCTAAATAAAAGACCGGATACTATAAAAGTCTTAGAGAATAACATAGGCACAACACTCTTTGACATAAATCAAAATAGAATCTTTTCTTGGTCTACCTCCTAGAGTAATGAAAATAAAAACAAAAATAAACAAATGGAACCTAACTAAACTAAAAAGCTTTTGCGTAGCAAAGGAAATCATAAACAAAACAGAAAGAAAATCCCAGAATGAGAGAAAATATTTGCAACAGAATTGACAAGGGATTAGTCTCCAAAATATATAAACAGCTCATGCAGATCCATATAAAAAAAAAAAACAAGCAACTCAAATTAAAAATGAGGGGAAGACCCAATAGACATTTCTCCAAAGAACATGTACAGGTGACCAAAAGGCACACGAAAAGATGCTCAACGCTGCTAATTATTAGAGAGATGTAAATAAAAACTACAATGAGATATCACTTCACACTAATCTTTGGGCTTCCCTGGTGGCTCAGTTGGTAAAATATCTGCTTGCAATGTGGGAAACCTGGGTTTGATCCCTGGGTTGGGAAGATCCCCTGGAGAAGGGAAAGGCTACCCACTCCAGTATTCTGGCCTGGAGAATTCCGTGGACTGTATAGTCCACGGGGTCACAAAGAATCGGACATGACTGAGTGACTTTCATTTTCACTCACACAATCAGAATGGCCATCATAAAAGAATCTACAAACAATAAATGCTGGAGAAGGTATGGAGAAAAGAAGAAAAGGGAATCTTCCTACACTGTTGGTGGAAATGTGAATTGGTATAGCCACTATGGAGAACAGTATGGAAGTTCCTTAAAAAACTAAAAAGAGTGCTACCATATGACCCAGCAATTCCACTCCTGGGCATAAATCTGGAGAAAACCATAATCTGAAAAAAATACATGTACCCTAATGTTCACTGCAGCACTATTTACAATACCAAGGACGTGGAAGCAACCTATATGTCTATGGAAAGAATGGATAAAGAAGATGTGGTACATGTATACAATGCAACATTACTCAGGCATAACAAACAATGAAATAATGCCATTTGCAGCAACATGGATAGACCTAGAGATTGTCATACTGATTGAAGTCAAAGACTATTTTCATATAATATTTATAATACTTATATGTGGAACCTTAAAAAACGGTACAAATGAACCTATTTCCAAAACAGAAGTAGAGTCACAGAAATAGGAAACAAATTTATGGTTACTAAGGGGGAAGTAGAGGAGGGATAAATTAAGAGGTTGGGATTGTCATATACACACTACTAAATATATAATATAGATAGATAACTAATAAGAAACCTACTATAGAGCACAGGGAACTCTAGTCAATACTTTGTAATAACCTACATGGGAATATAATTCTAAAAAGAGTGGATATGCTGTATATGTACAACTGATTCACTTTGCTGTACATCGGAAACTGACTTTGTAAATCAACTATACTCCAGTAAAAATTAATTTTAAAAAGTCTTACATTCGTTTAACTCAAAAAATCTTACCATCCTAACAGACATTTTTTTTTACCATATTTAATCATTTTAAGTGTATAATACAGTGATATTAAATACATTTACATTATTATTAAACAGAAACATTATTCCTCTCTAGAACTCTTTTCATGTTGAAAAGCTGAAAATTTACACTCATTAAAGGGTAACTCTGCATTCCCCTGTCCCTCCAGCTCCTGACCACTACTATTCTGCTCTCTCTGAGTTTGACTACTTTAGACATCCTGTATAAGTGGAATCATGCAACACAGGTCATTTTGCGTCTTATTTCATTTATCATGATGTACTCAAGTTTCGTCTATGTTGTAGCATGTTTTAGAATTTCTTTCCTTTTTAAGGTTGAATAATATTCTAGTGTAAGTATAGACCGTACTTTGTCTATCTATTCATTTGTTGATATTTGGGTTGCTTCTACATTTTGATGGAAACATAGATATATAAATATCTCAGTATTTTGGGTATATACCAAAATTTCAACTTTTTATATAATTAGAAATGAAATTCTTGAATCATATGGCACTTCTATTTTAAAATTTTTGAGAAATATTTATCCTAGTTAATTTGAACAGCTCTCCTCTAGACCACTTTATCACAAGCCAATTTCAAGGACTAAAGAAAGCGAGTGATGAGGAGCTGTGAATGAAGTTTTGGGACTCTGGTGGTTCACTTAAACCCAGAAAAATCTGTCATCTTTGCTACAGTGCATTGCTCCTCAGGTGCCTAACAATCGATCTGAAAGGAACTTGGATATTCTTGGATATTCTTTCTAATGTGTTGCAGTCCTCTTTTCGTGAAAGGGTCAGATCTGTGATTATTTATTCACTTTTTATTAGTTCAATATGCAGAAACAAAGAAGAAAGTTGTTAACAGATTGTATTGTGTGCGTGTGTGCTTTGTTGCTTCAGTCATGTCCAGCTCTTTGTGACCCCGTGGACTGTAGCCTCCCAGGATCCTCTGTCCATGGGATTATCCTGGCAAGAATACCAGAGTGAGTTGCCATTTCCTCCTCCAGGGGATCTTCCCAACTCAGGGATCCAACCTGCAGCTTCTGCATTGCAGGTGGGTTCTTTACCACTGAGCCACCAGAGAAGCCCCTGAAAATAATCTATAGTATAAAAAACAGGGAATCAGGTTTTGCTATCAGAGAGACTTCTATTCAAAATTATTAGTTCTGCCATGAACTTTCTAGACACTTGTGAGCCTTGTTTTATTATGTAAAATGGGAGAGTGATAGATTCTTTGACATTGTATTGTGGCAAGTTATCAATAGTGTAGTTACAGGGGCTGACAAGTAGCAGTTGATTAATTAATGAGAATAACCTTAATAGATGTAGAAAAAGCATTTGAGAAAATTAAGCATCTATTCCTGTTTTAAAACTTCCAGCAAATTAGGACCTAAGGAATTTCCTCAACTTAATAAAAAACCTCTACAAAAACTACAGCAAACACCATACTTGATGGTGAAAGAATGAATGCTTCCCCCCTAATTTCAGCATTAGGGAAAGAATGTTGACTCTCACCTTTTGTATTTGGTGTTTTACTAGGGATTCTAGCCAGTGTAAAAAGGCAAAAGAAAGAAACAAAAAACAGTTTGGAAATGAAGAAGTGAACATATCTTTAGTTACAGACAGCATAATTATCTGAGTATAAAATCCAAGTGAATCTATAAAAAAACTATTAGAAAAAATAAGAACGTTAAAGTCAAATATTTGACACCTACCATATGCTCCAGGAATTCCACTCCCAGATATTCACCCAAGAGAAAAATGAAAGCGCATGTCTATTAAAAGTGTGACATAAAATAGCTCAAAGCAACTTTGTAGCAGCCTCAAACTAGAGCTAACAGAAATGTTTGTTAACAGATGAATAGATTAACAAATACTTTTATATCTATGTAATGGAAGACTTTTCATCAATACAAAGGAATGAGCCATTGATACTTACAACCATGAAAGAATCTTAATTATGCTGAATGAAAGAAGTTAGACAAAAGAGTACATAAGATTCCATTTATATCATATAAAATATGCAAACTAATTCATGACAGAAGTGCTGCATGAAAATTGGAGTAGGAGGTGGGGAGAGGATTGAGGGGAGATTATAAAGAGATGTGAGGAAACTTTTTTGGGTGATGCATTGTTCATTATCTTGATTGGAATAATAGCTTCACAAATGTGTACACATGTCAAATCTTATTAATTAGTTTACTTAAAATAAATGCAGTATAGTTTTGTGAATGTTGTGTATTAATTAAACAATTAAAAATCCAAATTTAGCAAATGTCTTTCTTCAATGTTGCATGAATCTTCTAATGTGACCTCAATTCCAAGTATTTCTCCTGTATGTTCTGGTCCTATATGTTTTTTTAATGTGTGGATAGCAACTTTCTATTTATTTTCAACCCAGCATCATCTAAACTTATTTTTTGCTTTCTGTTTAATGTGTCAATTTTTTTCAGAATTCCTTCCTAGCATAGTTTTGAGGCCATTTTTGACAACGGAGTTGGAAAATGAAGGAGAAAGGAAGGAATATGTGAATCCAAAAGAGAATCTGAGCCTGATTTTATTACTTAAATCTGCATCAGGGAAATTACTTGTACGGACTTTGGACTGATGAAGCTGCCTGATACAAATCTGTGGAGAGTAAACTCCAGGAATCAGACTGAGCTAAACTTCCATCTTTGTGTCTAGGGGGAGGCTTCCCTTGTGGCTCAGCGGTAAAGCATCTTCCTGTAATGCAGGAGATGCAGGAGTTGTGGGTTTGATTGCCTAGTCAGGAAGATCCCCTGGAGGAGGGCATGACAACCCACTCCAGTTTTCTTGCCTGGAGAATGCCATGGACAGAGAAGCCTGGCATGCTACAGTCCATAGGATTGCAAAGAGTTGGACATGACTGAAGCAACTGAGTACCCATGCATGTGTGTCTAGGGATGCATGGTTATAGGGTTTTGCAGAAGGTGTGTTCCACTCCAGAACTTCATCCTGATAGCCTTCAGGATTTTTTATTTTTTCAAAAATGAATATTCATAAAAAGTAAGCTAAAGAAGTTCTTGTTTTTGTTGCTGCTACTTCATAGCAAAAAACCAGTTTAAAAAATTTCATTTCTCCCTGATCATTCATGGCCATCTTGCTCTAGGACACTGATTACAAAAGACACTGATTACTTATAAACCAGTATCAAACTGGCTGCAACAAAACCATCTGGAAGTTTTAAAAGTTATTAACTTCTGGGAATTCCCTGGTGGTCCAGTGGTTAGGAGTCTGTTCTTTCATTGCTGAGGGCCCTGGTTCCATCCCTGGGCAGGGAACTAAGATCCGACAAGCTGTGCAGTGGGGTCAAGGAAAAAAAATTACACGCTTGGTCTCAATACTGAAAAGTACAATTCATGAAGTTATAGTTGGGATTCCTGAATCTGTCATTTAAAATCAGTCACACATTGATTCTATTATCAGCTGTTGTATGAATATCAGCTATGTCTTTAATAATTTGAAAAGCTGGGAAAGAACAGACTAACTCATGCTCCAGGCTTTTGACAGAAATCCACATTTTTAGGTTTCCCAACCTGGTGGAGGAAAATTATTTGATTAAAGTTTGGCAACAAAATGCATCACATGGATGCTAAGATAATCAGTCCTGAAGCTAGATTTTCACTAAGAGTATGGGGTTAATCTTGGCTGATTCAGATAGATTATCCATCTTATCTTGAAATCAGGGAAATAGTAGAATAAGATATTGATGTCAGATCATTCTATAAGGATTTGATAAATTCAGTTATGATAGTTCTTTTGTTTTCATGTTTTAATGGTTTTGAAATTCAAGGTTATTTGACTATTGATAGGATAGTGTGAATTTTTCCCTGAAAATATTTTATTAAAATGATAGCATTTCTTACAAATGATATTATTTTAGAAATGATAAAATACTGTATTTCAAGTAGTAGTGATCCCTGAATCAAAGACCCTTTATTCATTACTTTTGCTTGGTATAGCAAATACTTAGTGAGCATGTAATAAATGTAAGTCACTACTCTATAAATTGGGGTACAATGCTGAGAAATAGAGATTCAGTCAATACTGACAACTTATTATTACTTCCTCTGTAATCAGCCACAAAACAATTGAGACTATAAAGCACCGTATTAAAGTGCTTAATAAAACTGATATCTTCTTAGCTACAGAAATACCTGGGATGCTTTGTTAAAGAACTTCCATGTCAGGTAGTATCTTAAAACAGACCTGAGAGGTGTTGACAGCTGTTGATCAGATTTCCAAGCCCCACCTGAAGACTGGCATGTGCCTCATGGATAAAGTCAAGGATAACATTTTTCTGATTTGCAGAGGAGACCAGGATACATGCATCACTTTTCTGTCCTGTAACACCAGAAGGTGCAGTTTCCTAACACAGACACATTTTCTGTGTGAAACTAAATTTCACTGTGACTTCAACATTTCTTCATGTTAAGAGTCAAGAACGTTATTCAGAGATACTCTAGAGATGAATTCTTCTTCAGGCTTAGTGACTGTAATACTCTTCCTACTGGGTAAGCAAAATGCCTCCAAAAATTTAGATTCTTACCTCTGTTATGTCAACAAAACCTTTAATCATAATTTTATCCCAGAGCTTTATGCCTAAGATCACGCAGAATTCTTTTATTTTTCCCCAGGACAAACCTGTGGTGACTCAGTGACCCGGTTAGGCAGCCAAGTGACTCTTCCAGAAAAGTCTGCCGTGACCATCAATTGCACTTATTCAGTCACTGGGTACCCCACTCTTTTTTGGTATAGTCAGTATTCAAGAGAAGGTCCACAGATACTCCTGAAAGCCACGAAGGACAAGGAGAAGAGAATCAGCAAAGAGTTTGAAGCCACATACCACAGAAAATCAAAATCCTTCCACTTGAAGAAAGCCTCAGTCCAAGAGTCAGACTCGGGTGTGTACTACTGTGCTCTGAGTGACACAGAGAAGGGAACTGCAGGGGGAGCTGAGCGCACTCTGAGCAGCAGCGGGGCCTGGGTGCTGAGCGTCTGACTATCTGATCCACTCTGTGGCACAGTCTATGGTGTTTTGTCTCAGTCTCTGGTTGATGCAAAACTCATACAAATGATGAGGGCATGAGAATCAGAAGTGAATATTCCCCATACCCAACTCTCATTAGTGAGTTTAGCAAAAGAGTATGACACCAATAGCTCCTTGTCCAGGAACTATTACATATATAAAGTAATTTCAGGGTAAAGTCATGTAAATAGTGAGACTTGGGGCCATTGAAAAAAGAAACAAGAAGCATTGGGATGCTGCTGTACCCTTGCAGAAAAATTTAGAGACCAGAAACCTCAATTACATTTGAATAACTAGGGTGGATGACGTGTTGTGTGTGTTTGTATGTTCCAAGGTCATTCAGGGAGTGAAGGTTGAAAATAGGAGGACTAAAATATATAAGCAGAGACTACCTATGTTCTCACCAGTTCCTGTATAATAAGCAGTGATCACTTCCCAAACCCAGCAGAAAATTGGAAGCTAGCCAGTGATGAATTGAGCAATGGCACATGTAAGTAAGAAAGCCAAAATAATTAAAAATTTAAAATATAATAATTAAGTATTCACTTTAGGGAACTAAAATATTATTTAAGAAAGTAACATACCCATAGTCTTTATGATTCAACTAAATTTTCTTCTAGATGAGTTTTACCACCAATTTTTCCTTAAACTTTGTGTATTACTGAGGTTTTGGACTTTTGCTTATCAGCTAAGCTTTAAATTTAAAAAAAAAATTATTAAAGTTTATGAATGAGATGGAACTTCATTTCATTTAAAAGTCATTTATATGTTTTTGTGTAAGTTTTCTATTCACGTTTCTTACCATTCCCTACTGTGTTTTGGGGCTTCCCAGATGGTTCAGTGGGAAGGAAATGAGGGTTCAATCTCTGAGTCCAGAAGAGCCCCTGCAGAAGGAAATGGCAACCCACTCCAATATGCTTGCTTGTGAAATCCCCTGGACAGAGGATCCTGGTGGGCTGTAGTCCATGGGGTGCATGAGAGTCGGATGTGACTTAGCAACTAAAACAATACCTGTGTTAGAGTTATTTAAATATAGATTTGAAAGAGCATTCTCTGTTAAGAAAGTTGTCATAAAACTGTCATATGTATGTCTTTAAAAAGTTTAATACAATCTTTTTGACTTTGTTTATGTTTGCTATGCAGAATTTTAAAAATAGTATGTAGTAAATTTATGAAAATTTTCTTTTATGGATTCTGAGTTATATATTTCGTTGTTCACAATCTGTAGCACCTTAAATGATAAAACTTTATCTCATATTTACTTTAATTTCTCTCAGATTAGTTTTGTCTTTAAATTTTCATGTGTGTGTGTGTGTGTGTGTGTGTGTGTGAGTTGAGATTGAGGTTAAGGCTATCTGTTTTTCTCAGTTTTTGTTTATTTTGAGGCAGCTATACAAGCTGAACATCTTGAATGGCTCATTTTTCTTCTGATTTTTAAATGTTATATTTGTCTTTTTTCCTATCTCTTTCATTTTTCCGTATTAAGATTTTCAACCCAGGAATTCTTTTCTGGTCAATATTTATTTCTCAATATTAGCAGTGCTTTTTGCCAGTTGCTTACTGGATACGCAAGGAATATATGTCCAGTCAACTTCAAGCCTGTGCTAGAAATATAGAGAAAACAATGTGGCTGGGAAAGCTGCCACTGGATAAGGAGGGAGAGATGAATCCACCCCATCACATCACAAGATGTGTATGAAGCGTCATCTCAGGCAATGGAAACTATCTGCCTGCGTTCCCAGCTCTGTCAGTCGGGGACCCAGGCAAAGTCGCTAAAAACATGTTCACAATTAGTCCACACAAGGATGGGAGGTGGACAATCAACACTGGAGAACAAGAACGATTTTGTGTCATCTGTCTTCTTGAAGAAGATTTAAATAATGAGGACTGGGATTTAGAGTTTGGAAGAATCACATCTACTTGAAATGCCTTGAAATCTGCAGCTGCCTCAGTGTTTTGAACTCTGTCATTGCTTTGTAGGACATTTTTGAATTTTTTTCTGTTGCCACATTGATTTTTGATGAAGTTTTTAAAAATCTACTTTAGTAACTATCCTTGCTTCTGTTGAGGGTGTTGTTGAAAACTGATTACTGTATTTCAAACCTCTTGCCTCTAATTTAAGCAGAAGAGGTATGGACAGCTCTGTGGTCTAAGGCTCTTTCCTTCTCTCTCCTCTTCCTCTACTGCTCCCTTTGCCTCTCTCCCCTCTTGTCTTCTCTCAGCTCTTCTGCTCTTGATTTTCCTGGGCTGATTCTGTTTTCATCCTTTTCTGAAGTAAGCATTTCTAATCAACCATTTCTTTGAGCCATCAATGTTTAAAAATAATTTTATTGTGAAATATAACAAATGTTCACAAAAGTATGAAAAACTCACAATATATATTATTTAGGTACATACAAATTTGAGACTATGGTTTTTTGCTTATGAACTTTCTTTATGAATTTTAAAAGTTCTCTGTATTAGGGCTCCCCAGAGAAACAGAACCAATAGCATTAATTTAATGTGTGTGTGTTTTCACCTCTAATAATCCTATTCTGAAGGCCTAGTTTGTTATATGAGGGGATGATGTTAGCTTTTTTAAGGTAAGTGTTTATGTGATATATCTTTTGCCATTCTTTTGCTTTCAAAACCTTTGGGCATTATATGTCAAGTTTGGAATAAATCCTCAGATATCCACACTCTCAAGTGTTCATTGGCCTATTTCACTGAGAAAATAGAAGCAATAAGAAAATTTTCACAAGCTTCTACACTTAGAACTTTTTAAGGTAATTCACAGATTTCCATTCTTTCAGTTGGTTACTGGAAATTTATTTCCTGCCTTTGATTGTATCATGTTTTCTCAATTCTTTATGCATCTTGTAGATTTGCCTTGTTGTGTGAGCTTTTGAAGCAGCAGATACCTCTCCCAGTATTTATGGTCCGGTCTTGACTAGAAGAGACCTTCCTCAGTCAGCAGTGCTAAATATGAGGCAAGATAGAGACCAGTCCCTTTGGGAGTGTACTCCTGAGGAAATTTGGACAAGGACCTGTTGGTTTCCTGTCTTTTCATTTGGAGGAAACACCTCAGTTCTATCCTATCTCCACCTTGCCGATCAGTACTAGTGGTAATACCACACCATTCTTTTTTCCTTTGCTGCTAGCTGTTCCAGTGACCAAGCCTTGCCAGTCATCCAATGCTAAGTATGACCCGAAGCAAGTAGAAACTGGCTCCATGGGGGATGCTTTGAATTAACTGGCATAAGGCCCCCTTCACTTTATTCCCATCTGTGTGGGGTTAAAACCAGTTCTGCGCTGATTCCCAGTCTTGCAGGGCAGTGCTAATTGTGGAACCATACTCTGCCTTTCCTTGTTCGTCACTATCCCAAGGGACCAGGCTCTGCTCCATCCTGAATGGAGGGAGATAGAGATCATTCCTACTCTGAAATGCTAGGAGTAAGGCCAGCTCCTTCTCCTCCCCCCATAAGCTCTTTTCCCCTGTGGAGGAAGAACCTCAGTTCTGCTCTTCCAAGTTCACAGAGCAGGACTGGCAGCAAAAGAGACATCCTGCATTTTCCTTTGTTTCTCACTTTCCCAAGGGATTGCTCTCTGCCTGTCATACTGGGCATGAGGTAAGATAGAAAACCACCACCCCACAGAGGGCGCCCTGAGAGGACTGAAGGTCGGGTGCAAGCTCCAGAATCACTCCCCTCCCCCATGGGGGACACGATGGGCACAGGCTATCTCCTTGGTACTGGGCTGAGCCCATCTGGCTGAGGGACTGAGGTGGGTGAAGTGAAGTTGCTCTTCTCTTCCCTGTAAATGTGACTGCCCTCAGCTTGTTCTTCCACAAGCGTGTTTACTTTTAGCTGGGTACGGCATTGTCCTTCAAGGAATATTGTTGCTAATATCATTGTTAAGTCCATGTCTGTGGAGGAAAGAGAGATAGGGCTTCCTCCTTTGCCATTATGCTGATAGTCCACATCATGTATTTTAAATCTTTCAAAAATGTCAGGAAAGTGTTACCATATATATTTTCAGATGAGAAAACTGAGGCTTAACTCTCTTATCCAATAAGTCAGAATTCATACTGGGGTTTTAAAACATATGTTTTATGTACTAACCTACTCTGTTTACAGAGACTTATAGAGGCTTATATACAGTATTATGTCCAAAATAGTGAGAAGGAAACCTAGCAAGAAGCCTAACCCAAGGTTCTGAGCAACCATAGCTCTGACCCCAGATGGCAGTATTTGCATTGGCCTTGCCTGTGGGTATGATTGAGTATGAAGCAGCAAAATCTGGTCTTTGGCTCAATAGAGTTGTAGTCTCTGATTGGCTAAGCGTAATCCCTGAGAATCCTTTGCTAATGTAAAAAAATAAAAGGTGTTGAATAGACAAGTCAGTTTTGGGGGACAGCCCAGTGCAGAAGAATGGAGATGCATGTGAGAGCCTCCCTGGTGGTTTTGTGGCTTCATTTTTGTTGTAAGTTAATGAAGAGTTTTAGCCAGGTTGACACAGTAAGTCCAGGGAATATTTTTAAAGGTTTTCAAAAAGGTATATTGCATGTATTGCTTTGGGGTAGAAGGAGAGAAGAATTTGGGGCCATGTTATGATTCAGCTGGGATTCATTCTGGAAAGGAGTAAGAGATGCAAATTAGAAAGCAATAAAAATGGGTGAGCTATCTCTCAGATCTCTCTTTGCTTTTTAAACAGGCGTGAGTGGCAAAAACCAAATGGAACAGAGTCCTCCATCCCTGGTGGTCCTGGAGGGACAGAATTGCACATTTCAATGCAATTATACAGTGAGCCCTTTTAACAACCTAAGGTGGTACACACAGGACACTGGGAGAGGTCTTGTTTCCCTGATAACCATGACTTACAGTGACAACAAAAAGTCAAATGGACGGTACACAGTGACTGTGGATGCAACTGCCAAGCACAGCTCCCTGCACCTCACAGCTGCCCAGCTCAGCGGTCCAGCCTTCTACCTCTGTGTGGTGGGTGCACTATGCTCCCCAGGCACTCGCACTCTGTACCCAAACCTGCACCTGGAGGTTGTCAAGGAGCATTTTTTGAAATGTTGTATGCAATTTCAAAGTGAGCTAGTGCTTCTCTTTCAGACATGGATGAATTTGTATCTACTAACATAGAGGGATCCTCGCTCAACACAGACAGTTAACTGCTCACCTGGTTATTCCAAAGGGTAAGACCATCATATTGCATTACTACCCTGAAGTAGAGGATGATTTTGATTAAAAGGGAGAGGTCAGCTCTGTGTGGGGTCCAGCAACTAGTAGAATGTCGATTGAGTATAAAAGGGAAATGTTGACAAAGCTGATGACAATATTTGGTAAAACCGCTAATGTCTTTTGCGTTTGCTTTCTTTATCTCACAGGCATTATGCACAGAAAATGACAATACCTCCCTTCTTGTATAATTTAATGTAGATTGGAAGAAGAATCCTTACAAGACTTATGAAGCAGGGTCTGGATATAAGATAATTATCCTGAGCTACAGTGTCAATAACTAAATTCATATAAATCAGCTCATTGAGAAGGTTTTGCACTGATTGGAGAGAAAAGAATCTTATGAGGTTTTCCCTGGAGAGGGTTGATTTTAATTATTCAATTTTTATAACTTGTACATGGTAGATGGTCAAGAATTTTATATAAGTAGAAAAAGAGAAAAATCTAGGAGATAAATAGTAGGTGTATCTCTCCAACTACTCTGCAACGACCCTGCACTTGATCTTGATGTGGTCCTCTCTCCATGTTACCTCTTCAGAGATCAGAAGATGCTGGGTGTGTGTGTGTGCACAGGGGCATGGATCTGATTTCTGATTTGCTGAGGAGTCTCTCATGTTCTTGTGACAGCAAATTCACGAATATGCACTCAGATAAACAAATTGCTTGACCTGGTAGTGTCTGAGAGCTCGCAGATTCCAACCTGAGTTGTCATGAGTCTGGCGAATGGAAAAAATGGAGAAGTCTTTGGGAGTTTCATTCCTGGTTCTTTATTGGCAGCTGTGCTGTGAGTTGGCTGGTTTTGAAGCTATGAATAAAAAAAGCAGATCCTAGTAATCTCTATAAAACTGAAAGTTATAGAAGGGTGGCTAGTGTTACTGGGGTCACCTGGGCGGGATTGCGAAAAGGAAATATATTCTTCCAAAAAATAATCGGCCATTAATATATCTCCTTTGTCTGTGGTTCTCTGTTCAAACAGGGGTGAGCAGCCAATATACATTGGACCAGAGTCCTTCATTCCTGAGTATCCAGGAGAGAACACATGCTGACCTTAATTGTACTTATCAAAAGAAAACATTTTACAACTTTGTTTGGTTCAAGCAGGAGCCTCGGAAAGGACTTGTATGTTTGTCTTTAATTCAATCAAGCCAGAAAGAGGAGGCAGACAAAAATTTTAAAGAACTCCTGGGAAAAGAGAAGGTTTACAGTGTTTTGCGTATCTCAGCCTCCCACCCTGGAGACTCAGCTACCTACTTTTGGGCTTTGCATCGCAGTGCTCTCCAAGCACCTGCAGCCTGTCCCACAACTGCCAGCTGGGCCTCTTGACAGGGGTCTAGCCTTGGGGTGAGAATGAAGGTGCTTCCTTTATCCACAGAGGGAGTTTTCTTAAAACCTCTGTCTCCAAACAGAAATCAAGGATAATCTATCCCTCCCTTATGTGATGAATCTGAATTTATATTGAATTAAATTTCCTTTTGTTACTATTGAAAATTCATTCCTCAGTGCAAATTGTACTCCTCCTGGGCCTGTTTGCCAAGATTTCTTTTCACCGTCTACCCTTCAGGTGAGAGGGCAGGCCCCTTTGTGCTCAGGCTCCAGTTCAGAAAGCAAGCTTTCACCATGCTCTACCCTCACCAGTAGCGTCATACTCATTGGTTCATGGTCTTCATGATATTTTTTTATATCTGTGTACCATTTATACAATTATTTACTAATTTAATATTAAATTTACTTAATGACTGTGCAAAAAGTTATCCTTGTTTTAATGGATGTTAATATGAAACCATGTATTTCATATGCAGGTTATATTTTTTCTATTACAAATTAAAATAATACCTTATCTGTAACAATTACAATTTTCTTTTATGTACTGCCTACCATGACCTATTGCATCAATCAAACTTTAGGAAATACTGATTCAGTCCATGCTGTTCATTTAATAGGTGAAAGAATTAGAATTTACAGGATTTGAATGGCCACTTAAAGCATGACTTTAACAAAATGGAATCTGGGAACAGAACTCAGACACTCTGACCTTTTGTCAATTGCTTCTTCCACTAAAGATAAAAAATGGATTGAGACTTTGAAGGAAGGAGTCTAGTATTTTAAATTTAAATTAAGCTAAAATTTTATTATTTAATTATATATATTAATTTTGAATAAATTAGAAGATATAAACACATTTAAAAAGAGAACACTCCCATAATTTCATGGCATAAAGGTTATGACTCACCAGTTTTCAGAATTTTTGGTGCATGTATTATACAGCTATATTTTTCTATGAGACGGACTATAATATACCTGGAATTTATAAACATATTTGTTTTTCTCAACACTGTAGACATTTCCATGTCGGAAAACATATATTAAAGGCATAATTTTAAATGATTGGCTAATTTCCATTACTTAGATGTATTTAAAAAACTAATCACTCTTTGGTATTTTTCCAATTATACAGTATTATAGACAATATTTTTATGAACAAACATCATTTAAGTTGTAGTTTCAATGGAAGTGAAATTGCTTGGATAAGGGAAAAAACGTGACATATTAAATGTTTGGTTTCCATGAAGAAATTTTTCACCAAGCTGTGGCTTCAACAGCAACCCATGAAGCTGCTGACTTTCCAATACTATACCAAGTCAGGATATTACTAGTTTAAATTAGTTTTCATTTTGCTGCTGCTGCTGCTGCTAAGTCACTTTAGTCGTGTCTGACTCTGTGTGACCCCAGAGAGGGCAGCCCACTAGGCTGCCCGTCCCTGGGATTCTCCAGGCAAGAACACTGGAGTAGGTTGCCATTTCCTTCTCCAATGCATGAAAGTGAAAAGTGAAAGTAAAGTCGCTCAGTCGTGTCCGACTCTTCACAACCCCATGGACTGCAGCCCACCAGCCTCCTTCATCCATGGGATTTTCCAGGCAAGAGTACTGGAGTGGGGTGCCATCGCCTTCTCCGAGTTTTCATTTTACTAAGTGAAAAATTTCAGTTTTAATTTCCTTTTATTTTAATCAGTAAGGTTTTTGTCATTACACATTTTGTAATAAAAAATAAGATTAGAAAATATCAGAGTACCTCACAGAGAATAAGAACTAATATATTTTCATAAAAGTGAAAAAGCTGGCTTAAAACCCAACATTCAAAAAATTAAGATCATGGCATCTTATCTTCATGGCAGATGGAAAATAGATGGGGAAACAGTGGAAACAGTGATAGATTTTATCTTCTTGGGCTCCAAAAGCACTGCAGATGATGACTGCAGCCATGAAATTTAAAGATGCTTCAAAGCTATCACAAACCTAGACAGCATATTTAAAAGCAGAGACATTACTTTACTGACAAAGTTCCATCTAGTCAAAACTATGTTTCTTCCAGTAGTCATGGATGGATGTGAGAGGTGAACTATAAAGAAAGCTAAGTGCCAAAGAATTGATGTTTTTGAACTGTGGTGTTGGAGAAGACTCTTGAGAGTCCCTTGGACTGCAAGGAGATCAAACCAGTCAATCCTGAAGGAAATCGGTCCTGAATATTCATTGGAAGGTTGATGTTGAAATTGTAACTCCAATACTTTGGCCACCTGATATGAAGAACTGACTCATTGGAAAAGATCCTGATGCTGAAAAAATTGAAGGCAGGAGGAGAAGGGGATGATGACAGAGGATGAGATGATTTGATGGCATCACTGACTCTATAGACATGAGTTTGAGCAAGTTTTGGAAGTTGGTGATGGACAGGGAAGCCTGGCATGCTGCAGTCCATGGGGTTGCAAAGAGTTGGACATGACTGAGTGACTGAATTGAACTGATCTTTTCATAAAATAAGATGTATTAAACAAAATTTGGAAAGCACTGTTCTGATCCAGGTTACATTCTAACTTGTCTCTTTTCTCTCAAAGTGTATTACCCAGAGTTTTGATATTCAAAATATAGACCAGCAATATTAGAACTTGTGCAGAATCCCAGGATCGATTTCAAATCTACTGAATTTGAATCTTCATTTTAACAAATCCCCAGGTAATTCTACCACTTTGAAATTTGAGAAGCACTAATCTAACTAGTAGCAAAAGTGGTTTTTTAATTATAAATCAAAGTTGTTGCCACCTGCCTAAATGCTTCAGTGGATTTCTATTGCCTCTAGAATAAAATACAAACTCTCGGCTATGCTATACAAGAGTCTGCACAATGTGAATCCCACCTGACCCTTCTTCAATCTTAGTTCATAACTCTATTCCCTGACTCTCTGTACAGTCACGATGCTGATCTTTCAGTTTTCTAAACTTGTCACATCTTGTCCCACATTGGGTCTTATTCTTTCATTTATCTGCAGTTTTCCTCCCCCAGATCTTGGTGAGACTGACTTATTTTCATCCTTCAGGTCTCAAGTCAAATATCACTTGTTTATGTTTGGTCACTAAATTGTGTCCAACTCTTTTGTGACCCCAGGGACTGTAGTTCACCAGGCTTCTCTGTCCATGGGATTTTCCAGGCAAGAATACTAGAGTGGGTTTCTATTTTCTTCTCCAAATATCACTACTGTAGAGAAACCCTTCTGACTTTTGCTGAACTTCCTGACTAGTGTAGCCATCCACAAACCTTTTCTTAACTCTGTATCAAACACCCTGGTCATTTCCCAATGATAACCATAATGAGCAGGCATGTTTTTGATTGACATGTCAATATATTCATTGCTAGTAACTCCAGTTAGATTATAAGTCCTGTGAGGTCAGTACTGTTGTGTGTTCTGCTCGTGGGCTCTACTCTTAGTGTCTAGAACAGTGACTGGTCAGGTGATAAATATCTACTAAATAAATATTACGTGGGCCTTCTCTCTCTTTGCTTTCCTTTTCCCTTCTTGTCATTTCCACCCTTGAAACTCTTAACTACATGTATCTTCTCATTGCTTCTTATGTGGTATAGTTTAGTTATCTCTGGCTCTTACTTGAAGACTCAGGTTCCAGCCTTCCTTTGCTCTGTAGGCTCTGTCAAATAATTAGATCCATGCAGGGTCTCAATCTGTCCTCAGTCAACTGACTTCACTTTAACAGGTATAATCTCAATGAATCTGGTCAACTTGAAAGCTAGAAACCCTGAAGTGAAATATGTAAAAGAGAAAAAATAAAGACATGTCCCAAAGACTTTGGAAAATATAAAAGGAATTTCAAGTCAAATAATTATGAGCACGTGTCAAAACTTGATTTCAAATTACTGCAAGAAAAAGTCTCAGGAAACATATTCAAATGATTAGCCTTGGTAGAAACATTTTATAGGGGATAAGATTTTTTTTTAAAGCTTTGATTAGAGATCATAATTATGGTCAGAGGGCTGGTTCATTTTTATTCTACTTTTGATTGTGTACTGGTATTAGGTTCCTCACATGATTAATAGTCATTTGAGGGTATAACACTAATTTTCCAGGAGTCTTTATTCCATTACAGTATGTAAGAGAATTGCTAAAGCATTTCATTATAAATAATAGTTAAATCCCATGTAAGGATATAAAGAATATCATTCAGAAAAGATCCATTTTAGTTTAGTTTGGGGAAACATTTTTCTCAAAAGTAATTCCAGTATTTATTATAGTATCTCTAAAGGTGGCAGAGAGGGTTTTGTCAGGTCTTGATCTTACTTCAAAGAAGGCAATGGTACCCCACTCCAGTACTCTTGCCTGGAAAATCCCATGGATGGAGGAGCCTGGTAGGCTGCAGTCCCTGGGGTCGCTAAGAGTTGGACACGACTGAGCGACTTCACTTTCACTTTTCACTTGCATGCATTGGAGAAGGAAATGGCAACCCACTCCAGTGTTCTTGCCTGGAGAATCCCAGGGACGCCAGAGCCTGATGGGCTGCCGTCTATGGGGTCGCACAGAGTCGGACACGACTGAAGCGACTTAGCTGCAGCAGCAGCAGCAGATCTTACTCTCTTACAGGCTAATAGCTTGTTGTTTCTTTGGTGCTATCAGTGAAGTCACAAATCCTGTGTCAGAGATGAAGGATGTTACTACTTAGGACACAGCAAGCAGCATGAACACTAGCATATTTGCTTCAGTTGCCTTTGTCCATAAGTCTCTCATGGTGATATCAGTTCATTTCAGTTCAGTTCAGTCACTCAGTCGTGTCCGACTCTTTGCGACCCCATGAATCGCAGCATGCCAGGCCTCCCTGTCCATCACCAACTCCCGGGGTTCACTCAGACTCACGTCCATCGAGTCAGTGATGCCATCCAGCCATCTCATCCTCTGTCGTCCCCTTTTCTCCTGCCCCCAATCCCTCCCAGCATCAGAGTCTTTTCCAATGAGTCAACTCTTCGCATGAGGTGGCCAAAGTGCTGGAGTTTCAGCTTCAGCATCATTCCCTCCAAAGAAATCCCAGGGTTGATCTCCTTCAGAATGGACTGGTTGGATCTCCTTGCAGTCCAAGGGACTCTCAAGAGTCTTCTCCAACACCACAGTTCAGGGGTGTAAATGGATGCTATGCATGCGGGATTGTGTCACAGCTGATGAATAGCAAGCTTGAGGAATTCATTGCTATTTGGTATTGCTATTGCCAAGCAGTAAGCAAGCTCACTCTGTCTCAGAGAAGACATTACCCCATCCATCAAGGTTACATGCTGCAAGCACAACTCTGAGAAATGGTTCAGGTTGAGTGGTAATGACCTTACGTTGTTGGTAAGCCCAGAACATCATGTAGAAGTATAAGAGACTCACAGCGAACTTCTTCCAACAACATTCACTTCATAGTTTTAAATTGAATTCTTTTCTAGAAATTTTTCTTGAGAGTTTGCCACTCCATCCACTGCTCTTATTTCTCTGAATGACAAAGACTGAGATTAAATCTATTTGATTTTTCTCTAACAATATTTAATTAAATCTACTATTAGCAGGGCTTCCCTTGTGGCTCAGTGGTAAAGAATCTGCCTGCAATCCAGAAGACACAGGAACACTGGTTTGATCCTTGGGTTGGGGAGATACCCTGCAGCAGAAAATGGCGACCCATTCCAGTATTCTCACCTGGAAAATCTCATGGACAGAGGCGCCTAGCAGGCTACAGTCCATGGGATCATAAAAGAACTGAACACAGCTTAGCGAATAAACAGCAACTGTGAGCAGAAATTTATATAGCAGGATGAGACCAATCTGCATGATTAAGCTCAGTCATGTCTCCTAGGATCCCAGATTCAGTCAACTGTGAGTAAGTTCCAGGATATAAACAGCTTGGACATCGTATAAGATTCATTATGACCCATGCAAGGGAATTGGACACACTGGTCTTTGGTTTAATTTCTAAAAAGGGACCAAAGATCAACCATCCTTCCCAATGGAGAGATATTCTTTCTTCCCAAACACAAACATATAACTCCAAGGGAGACAGATTGGTCCAGTTTTAAATTTATTGTTAACTTGATTAGAATCATCATTACATCACTTATTAAGTTATATAAGCAGTGTCTTTTGTGAGGCATAATTCAAGATGGGCAGACACCAAAAGCATATGCAATTGAACCCACCATACTGAAACAAAATTGTGCTGATTTATAGGTTTGTACACATAGAGGGTTGGGAATCCATGTTGAACAGCTTCCGTTGATGACGTCAGGCACAGAAGATCAGTCCAGGACAAGCTGTATTCATACTAATTTTTCTGTTTTCATAGACCATATGGTTGTTCTGCTGAGGCTGCAGTGCTGAGTCTAGCATACAAAGAGAGCATGAACAATCTTCCCTTCCAACAAACACAAACTTTCCAGGGTCTAAGGTGTTCCCTTCTCTAGTACCAGGGTTGTTGCTCCTTTTCCACTACCACAAAATTGGCGTGATCATTCTAGTAGCTATAACTTTGCCATTTTTCCTAGTCATTTCCTAATCACACTCAAAACTTTTGTATAGAATGATAAGGAGCAAGAGGAAAAAAGGCATTTTCACGCCATTTACAGAGATCATTTATATTCACCACCTTGGGCCTACTGGGCCATTTAAGGGAATTCTTAGAGCAGTGTATTCAAGTAAACCATAGTTATCTTCACAATCTAGGGCCGTATTTATTCAACAGGAGAATCTAGGTGGCTGAACAAGAATTAAATAATTTTAATACCATTTTGACTAGCCTACTGCCAAGGAGGTGGACTAGCCAAGCTGATCAGAGGTTCACTCTTCAGGGAAAGAAGGAAGCATCATGCTTTCTTTCCACTTCTGACAAGCTGTAGTAGGTGTATTTTTTTTTTTTCTACTCAATTCTGTTAAGGACAGTTAGAAACCCTGGACCACATGTAAAAGAAAAACATAAGAATTTGGAGAGAAGAAGCCAGACTAGCTTAGGAACTTGGGGCTTGAGGAATGATAGAGCAGTGAGTTCCCTGAGCTTTCTTCTGCCTCATGTAACCCAAGTGAGTCCTGGAGAAGCCAGGAACCTGGAAATGCCAACAGGTGTAGACAAAAAAGGCCATGAAAAGTCTTCTCTCTGCAGTCAAAGGTCCAGGAAGAGGACAGCTTAGAAAGACAGGAAACTTCAGCACATTTACCTGTACATAGAGGCAAACACCACAGAGAGCTGTGCAGCAGCTGAGCAAACACATAAGTAGAAGGGAACGGACGCCTGGCAGGAAAGCCCTGTGGTGTTTTCACTCACCCTTGTTCTGTCTTTCCATCACTGGATCCATGACAGTTTTTAGATAGCTGCTTGCATCTCCAGTGTGCGTTCTGGTGGTGGAGGGGGAAGAGCTCTTTGTCATGAAAGAGCAGAGCTTCACTGCTTTAACCTGTCTCGTGGCTCCCTCAAGGACTAACACAAAGGGCTTGTCTATGTCACATAACTTAGCATTCTCTCAGGGCAGAGAAATTGTTACACAGAGAACATTTTCTAAGAAAAATTCAACAGTAGATTTGGATAGGCAGGAGAAATAACTTGAAGATAGGTTAATTGAAGTTGTCCAGTCAGGGAGCAGAAAGAAAAAAGAATGAAGAAAAATGAACTGAGACTAAAGGACCTGGGGGACATTGTCAAATTTTCTGACATAAGTATAATAGGATTCCCAGAAGAGGAGGAGAGTGAGAAATAGCTGTGTGAGTTTTGTCAAAAGCAGTGTTCTCTTAAAGAAAAGGATCCCACTGTTAGCATCTTCTCCCTCATCCTACTTCCTACATAGTCATCGGTGGGAATAGGGAGGACCTGACCAGTCCATCTTTGATGGATACTGTTTACCTGGTTCTTGAGCAGAAAGGGACCTGCTGCATTGCTGGTCTCTAGCCACTAGCTTCTACAAGGGCATGAGGCAGGAGGCGAAATGAGAAGGAACAGTACTTGTCTGTGCTTCTTTCTCCATTAGACTCAGTTAAGCTTCTTGCATAGGTAGCCCTCTGATAAACCTGGTTTGCTGGTTAGGGTACAATAGAAAGGCAAGTGAATAGAATACAATAGAAAGGTACAATAGAAAGGCAACTAGACAAGAACAGCAACAATCACTGTTGCTGTTGTTGCTGTTCTTGTCTAGTTGCTAAGTCACGTCTGACTCTTTTGCAACCCCATTGACTATAGCCTTGCCAGGCTACTCTGTCCATGGGATTTTCCAGGCAAGAATACTGGAGTGGCTTGCCATTTCCTTCTCCTGGGGAATCTTCTCGACCCAGGGATTATACCCGCATATTTTGCATTGGCAGGCGGATACTTTACCACTGAGCCACCAGGGAAGCTTGTTAGAGAGACTGATACCAGACCCATAACTTTGGAGATTAATCCTGAGATGCCAGGGCTGTGTACAAGAGGAGGGGTTAGACTCATGAACACGTCCTTCGGGTTCTATTTACACTCTGGGTCCTGAAAGCTGGTCCATCTACTACTACCATCAGCCCAAGTAAGCGATGATTCCTCACAGATACGCCACTGGCACAAAATGGAATTAAGAATTAAGTCCTTGACTTTGTTAAAAATCTGCCCAAGTTGTGAGCTAGAAACATGTTTGTTCAGTTAGATTTTGGGTCATTGTGTCTCAAGAGGATTCTTTTGAGTTAGATTAGATTTCTTTAAAAATAGAAGTGGGGAAATAAGATAGGAAATGTTGGCCTGATATGAAGAAAAGCTACACAGATCCCCTGAATCATGAGAGCCTCGCCCAGATTTCTATCACTAGAATATCTTAGGACTGGTTTTTCAGTGTGAGAGAGTGGCCATTTGATAAAACTGCTTCTAAGCAGACAAGCGTTGCCATTTGATGTAAAACACACATGTAGACATCACTCTATCCCCACACACATTGACTTGGACCATATGCTTCTCAAATTTTTAATTTAACTAAAGTGGCAATTTTTTATTTTCATCAGTACCCATAGTAAGGATCTATGCTTCAAATATTTCTTTGATCAGAGTCTTGAGTCCACAAGATGGCAGTGTCTTCTCAGGGACCCTGCTCATGTAGTCCTTCCTCTGTGTGTGTGTGTGTGTGTGAGAGAGAGAGAGAGAGAGAGGGAGGGAGAAAGTGGGAGGAGAGAGGAGGAGCTCGGTGGTGTGTGTTGCATGGGTAATGAAAAAAAGTCTCTTTTGTCTTTGAACAGGCTCTTTTTATGATTTCTAAAGCAGAAGAATTGAAATGTATGAGCTCGACTCTTTTTTTTTTTTTTTTTTTTTTTTTTTTAGGGCTTAAAATTTGAATCCTCAGTGAACCAGAAGAGGAAAGAATGATGAAATCCTCAAGAGTTTTATTAGTGATCCTGTGGCTTCAGTTGATCTGTAAGTTTGGGGCATTTCTATGGGACCATAAAATACACTATTTGGAGTCATTGTCCCTTCTAGGCTCATGGAGAAACATGAACACTATTTCCCTTAAATAAGGGATGGTAGAGGTGGGAGGCCTGTGAAAAGACAACTTGAATTCTGGAGAGGAAGCATCCACCACCTAACCCACCTTCTCTGACTGAGCGTTCACTGTCTCTTTGCACAGCGGTGAGCAGCCAGCAGAACACAGTGGAGCAGGGTCCTGCGTCTCTGCCCGTCACAGAGGGAGCCGCTGCGTCTCTCGGCTGCACTTATTCTGACAGCAATTCTCAGTACTTCACATGGTACAGACAGTACCCTGGGAAAGGCCCTGAGTTTCTGCTGCAAGTGTATGCCAACAACAACAAAGAGGAAGGAAAATTTACAGCGCAGTCCAATAAAACCAACAAGCATGTCTCCCTGCGTATCAGAGACTCCGAGCCCAGCGACTCAGCCACCTACCTCTGTGCAGTGAGCACACAGTGCTCCCCAGGCACCTGCAGCCTGTGCCCAAACCTGCTGGGGCCCCGGCAGTGCCTCTTGGAGAGCTTAGGCTGCAGGGCACAGACATTCTGTTACCTCTCTAGCTGTAGATGAGGATTAAGAGTAACAGTGTAGAAGGTTTGATTGATTAGGGAAGTATTTTCATAATTCTGAAAACAGTTGATTCTGAAGGGAAATTAAAGACACAGTTTGGTCTGAATGACTGAAATATTTTTCAATCTTCTTATTGTACTCTAGTTTTGTACCATAACTTTACTCACTGGAATTGGTATTATGATGCTTTTATATATGACAATATTTTAATATTATAACTGAGATACTCCCTCATAGTTCCTGGTACATTTTGTTCTTTCCCCATGTAGATATTCAAGGTGTTTGATATTCATTGCTTTAAAAAATAATGGAAAAACATAAATGCAGAAGTCTTTTTTTTTTTTTTTGATGTGGACCATTTTTAAAGCCTTTATTGAATTTGTTACAATATTGTTTCTATTTTATGTTTTTTGCTTTTTGGCTGTGAAGCATGTGGGATCTTAGTCCCCAGACCAGGGATTGGAAGGCACACAAGTGGAAAGAGAATTGTAAAGTCCCCCTGCATTGGAAGGCCAAGTGTTAACCACTGGACCTCCAGGGAAGTCCCAGAAAGGAGTCTTAAGCAACTATTTTGAAAAAGTTGTAAGTCATGAATTATTTTAGTTATAGATCTGCCACCTCATCTTCACCCATCTTCATCTTCAACTGCAACCCCATTGGTGGATTAGATAAGGATACATTTGATGGGTGGATGGAAGGACTAACACCAGAAGGTGAGAACTGGTTGAAACAAGAAGCCTAGACAGTTGCAGGAATTCAGATCAGAGGTTTATGTTACCATTTTTGAGTAAAGGCTGAGTAGAACTCAAAGTTTCTGGTGTGAGCCTTGTGGGAGACTGCATTGATTCCTATGTACTTGAGTGTGGCTGGGGATGGTAGAGAGAATTAGCTACAGCCATAGAATATCCCACACCCACAGCAGGGTGTAGGGTGCAGATTCCCTGAGAAGGATCTCTGAGTAACCAATGTTATAGTGATTAAAGACCTACATGGATCGGTTATCAAAGACCATATGGTATTGAGGATGTTTTAGAAAATGTTGGTGAGAGAGCTGGGAAGACCAAAAAGGATATGAATATCCGCCCTCTCCTGACTCACTGGCACTGTGGAATTGTCCTATAACTTATGCCAAAGTCCAGGGAAAATGTTTGTGATCTGATTGGAAATCAACTGATGCTTTTGAACTGTGGTGTTGAAGACTCTTGAGAGTCCCTTGGACTGCAAGGAGATTAAACCAGTTGATCCTAAAGGAAATTAACCCTGAATATTCATTGGAAGGACTGATGCTGAAGCTTCAACACTTTGGTCACCTGATGCAAAGAGTTGACTCATTGGAAGACCCTGATGCTGGGAAAGATTGAAGGCAGGGGAGAAAGGGATGACAGAAGACGAGACGGTTGGATGGCATCACCACTCAATAGACATGAGTTTGTGCAAGATCCAGGAGATGGTGAAGGACAGGGAAGCCTGGCATGCTACAGTCCATGGGGTCACAAAGAGTCAGATGTGACTGAGTGACTGAACAACAACAAATAGACCCAGGGAAAAAAATTAAAAGTCACAGTCATTGTAAAGCTGAAGTAGTGATCTGTTAGACATGACATTGTTTATTTAGTCCAAAGAGTGGGAAAAGCTGTAAATGACTAAGATTTTTACTCAGTTTTGTTCACATAGTCACTGACTAAGAGGATGTAAAAGTATAAAAGGCTACAGCCCACGGGGTCGCACAGAATCAGAAACAACTGAAGCAACCTAGCATGCAAAGAAGGATGTAATCTAATCGGAATTTGCTTCAAGTTCTCAGTCTGGAAACTTATGACTCAGAAATATTTCCAAATCATGGAAAAAGCACTTGAAAGGCAATGAGAAAGAGCATGAAATGTATTGAGCTCAAGATACTCGAATTCTCTTTCCACTTGTGTGTCTTCTGGTGCCACTGGAAAGAACCTGGTTTGTGGTGCTGGTCTGATTATCTCTTGTTGCTAATGAGTGGCTTGATTTCAGGCTATACTCATATATATTTCAGGATAGGTTTAGGATTAAGTGAGGTAGCATATTGTCTTAGGTTGACTTCCTTAACAAAGCCAAAGTTGGGATTTCTGACACGCATCTTATTTTGAGAAAAGCAAGTTAAGTGGGAAGGGGAAGAGGGTAAAAATGAATGTGGCTGAGCTGAACTCTTGATCCAGCCTGACTTCATGGGGGTCTCTGGAGCATGAAATGCCCCACAGAATTGATCCCTCCCACCTTGAGTCAAGGGGCCATACAGCTGATCTTAGAATAAGGCATCCACTGGAGCATGGGTATACTTTACTGGAGAATGGTGATGTTTATTGGTGTAGATCAGCTTTCTGGGAAAGAGGGCAGCTATGAGCCAAGCATAGCCAACATTTGCAGCAGCTGGGAAGTGGGTCCACTGGCCTGGAAAAGGGGGTCTAGGTTGAGCACCAGCAGTGTCCACTACTAGCATGGAACTCTCGTCATGTGAGTGCATTCAATAAACGGTAGACTTGAAAATTATTGTATTTAAAAAGTTAATTTCTTTCTCTATTTCTTGAAAGTGAAAGTGAGTCACTCAGTCATGTCCAACTCTTTGCGACCTTATGGACTATACAGTCCATGAAATTCTCCAGGCCAGAATCTTCTTGTTAATTGGGAAAAGCGAAAAGTCAAAGTGTTAGCTGCTCAGTTGTGTCTGACTCTTTGCGACCCCCAAACTGTAGCCTGCCAGGCTCCTCTGTCCATGGAATTCTCCAGGTCAGAGTACTGGAGTGGGTAACCATTCCCATTCTCCAGGGGATCTTCCCAAGGTCTCCTAAATTGCAGGGATTGAACCCAAGTCTCCCAAATTGCAGGTGGATTCTTTACCATCTGAGCCACCAGGAAGCCCTTTCTATTTCTTACCAATCTGGAAAACTTAAAATAATGTATGGTAAAGAACTTAAGAGAGAAAAATTAAAAAAATAAAAAGAATTAATATTCAAAGCTAAGACTCCAGATTTTTTGAGAGTAGTGACCAAGAAACCATTATATTATTCTCTTAGATCCTTTGGTCATTCTCCAAATATGCATTTCCATACGAGACCATAAAGCATGACATTCTGCCACAACTTTGGTTCCAGGTATAATGACTCTTAAATTCACAGTTGATGACTTGGTGCTTCAACGTATGGAAAGAAATACCATCTACACTTATTAATGACTAGTGTTACTTTGTTCTTGGTTTATATTTAAGAATGAAGAACTGGGTAGTGGGATGGACTTCTTATGTCACTGTGTCCCTGTTCTCCACAAAGTTTCTTCCTGAATGGGAGTCTTGGCCAGTAGTCTGGCCATGTGGACTTACCATGTTACTTGGCAGGCTTCTTTTTAGGATGAATGAGCAGGAAACTGCTTATTAACTTGTTTCTTCCTCTCCTTTTTACCTAATATCAGTTTGAAGGTGGCTTAGCTCTGTTACTTCCCTGGTAGCTCAGACGGTAAAGTGTCTGTCTACAATGCGGGAGACCTGGGTTCGATCCCTGGGTCGGGAAGATCCCCTGGAGAAGGGAATGGCAATCCACTCCAGTACTATTGCCTGGAAAATCCCATGGACAGAAGAGCCTGGTAGGCTACAGTCTATGGAGTCACAAAGAGTTGGACATGACCGAGCAACTGCACTTCACTTAGTTCTGTTAAGTACTCACAGGAAAAAACAGCACTCCAGGTGTTTTATTTCAACCTTAGTGAACATCAGGTGCCCACATAGAGGCTAACCTGCTATGCTTCTCACATAGAAGTCCAGCAGCAGGGAGACTAGTATAACTATTCCACATAGTGACCTTCGGTTCGTCCCCATGTGCTGTCCCTCCTGCCCTCCATCACACTTACCCTTTCTCAGTCCAGAATCTCTACAGGTTCCTAAGGAGTAAGTTTCCTTCACTTGCATGTCCAATAAAATCTCATAGTTCATTCTGTGCTTTCTCCGTCTCTGTCTCACCCATCAGAATGCTTGCATCTACTTTTTGTCTTATGGGAACTGTTGATATAGTTCATCTTTTTATTTTTTTCACATTATGGATTTAGTATCATCCTGTTTATACTTGTAAATTTTATCCCAGTGGGAAGTTTGGTGAGAAAGGAGGAGAGTACATATGTTTGATCAGATATTTTGAATCATATAAAATTTCTTTTTTTAATATAAATTTATTTATTTTAATTGGAGGTTAATCACAATATTGCATTGGTTTTGTCATACATTGACATGAATCTCCCACGGGTGTACACGTGTTCCCCATCCTGAACCCCCCTCCCCCCTCCCTCCCCATCCCATCCCTCTGGGTCATCCCAGTGCACCAGCCCCAAGCATCCTGTATCATGCATCAAACCTGGACTGGCAATTCATTTCACATATGATAATATACATGTTTCAATGCCATTCTCCCAAATCATCCCACCCTCACCCTCTCCCACAGAGTCCAAAGGACTGTTCTATACATCTGTGTCTCTTTTGCTGTCTCGAATACAGGGTTATCATTATCATCTTTCTAAGTTCCATATATATGTGTTAGTATACTGTATTGGTGTTTTTCTTTCTGGCTTACTTCACTTTGTATAATAGGCTCCAGTTTCATCCACCTCATTAGAACTGATTCAGATGTATTCTTTTTAGTGGCTGAGTAATATTCCATTGTATATATGTACCACAGCTTTCTTATCCATTCATCTGCTGATGGACATCTAGGTTGCTTCCATGTCCTGGCTATTATAAACAGTGCTGCAATGAACACTGGGGTACACGTGTCTCTTTCAATTCTGGTTTCCTCGGTGTGTATGCCCAGCAGTTGGATTATTGGGTCATATGGCAATTCTCTTTCCAGTTTTTTCAGGAATCTCCACACTGTTCTCCATAGTGGCTGTACTAGTTTGCATTCCCACCAACAGTGTAAGAGGGTTCCCCTTTCTCCACACCCTCTCCAGCATTTATTGTTTATAGACTTTTGGATAGCAGCCATTCTGACTGGTGTGAAATGGTACCTCATTGTGGTTTTGATTTGCATTTCTCTGATAATGAGTGATGTTGAGCATCTTTTCATGTGTTGTCTTCTTTGGAGAAATGTCTATTTAGTTCTTTGGCCCATTTTTCAATTGGGTCATTTATTTTTTCTGGAATTGAGCTGCAGGAGTTGCTTGTATATTTTTGAGCTTAATTCTTTGTCAGTTGCTTCATTTGCTATTATTTTCTCCCATTCTGAAGGCTGTCTTTCCACCTTGCTTAGTTTCCTTTGTTGTGCAAAAGTGTTTAATTTTAATTAGGTCCCATTTTTTAATTTTCATATAAACTTTCAAACTGACCATATGATTTGGTCTTGCATGTGAAAGAAAATCTATCAACAGGATCAAGAAGTAAATAGAAACACAAGGGAGAACTGATTTCAACCTGGTACAAGTCAACAGAGTGCTCAGCAAGAAGGAAGTTGTTTTAGCCTTGTCAAAAGGACCCCAGCTGACCAGACTTTCATTTCAGCGGAGATTTCTCTGCTTAATTTTTTCAACATTAGGTTTTAGTGTTCTCTATGCTAAAATAAGTTGGGTAGGGAAGTCTTTCCCCTTTAGAGTTGCATCTTATTATTAGACCACAGAAGGAGTGCTCCTTGAATGACAGACCCTCTCTCCTACCTGCATGGGATGCTAATTGCTTTGCTGTGTTGAGTGTCTGTGTCAATTTACCGCTGTGTCCTCTGTACCTACAGAAGTTCTTCTCATTCCTGCTCTCCTGGCTTCACTCCTTCCCGCTTTATTGAGTGTATATAAGTGTGCTCTTCTTTTTCTCACAATTCTTTCCAGAGTCATTTATACGTGTGCTATATTTTCTTTACTGTTAGAATGTAGCTCAGGTTTCTCTGCAGATACTCCTCTATTGACATTCTCCTTAGTGTGAGGTCCCCTTAATTTGGCACCATATACCTGTCTGTTCTGACCATTGATAATTGGAATGGGACTTTCCCTTTCTGCACATAAACATGTGGTGCCCAAGTCATTTTTTTTAATGGCTTTAACATATATCAAAGTTGTTCACCTGAGACCCAGTCATATTTAGACTTTAAGACTGACAAAGAAAATTGTAGTTTTTTATTAATATGCATTGATTAAAAAAATTAACGTTACATGTTCCATTCTGATGTTAAGTTAAAGTCCCTGATCTAATTTACTCTTTCCCCTTTAGCACCAAACAGGAATACTCTCTCCCCATCCCATATCTGCAATGACACTCATATCCATCCTTCCTTTTTTGAATGTGATGCTCGTTGAACCACCTGAGTCCAGCAGGGAGCCCAATCACAGACTTTTAACATTTCTGTCACTTCATTGCATTATTTTTATGTCTCCTACAGAAGATTTGAATATTATTCAGATTGTCTCTGTAACATAATAGGAAAATTTGCCTATTTATATTTGTCTTTACATGCATTTATTGTTCCAGCTAGTATTTTAACTACTTGAAGCAGTGTCTTTGTTTGGACCAAAGTACAATAGACCAGGTGGATTATAAACAACATGGATTTATTTGTTTCTCACCATTCTGGAGGCTGGATGTCTGAGGTCAGGGTGCCAGCATGGTGAGTTTCTGGTGAGATCCCTTCTCTGGTTTACAGACTGCTCACTTCTCATTGTAGCTTCACATGGAGAGTAAGAGAGAAACAGCCTGTCTTGCATCTCTTATAAAGGCACAAATCCCATAGGGAGGGTTCCACCCTAATTGCCTCTCAAAGACCCCACCTTCAAATGCAATGACATTGGGGGATTAGAGTTTCAACATATGAATTTCATAGCAAATAATGATGACATTTGAGATTATAGAATGCTCCCTTCTTGAAATTCTTTATTTAGATTTAGAGACCGAGCACTTTCTTGGTTCTCTTCCTGTTATCAGTTGCTCCTTCTGAGTCTCCTTTGAGGGTTTTTGCTTCATCCCCCTGATCTCTCAACATTGGAATGCCTCAAGAATTTATTCTTAGAACTCTTTACTTTCTACCAACAATTTATTTCCAGCTAATTGTATCCAGTCTCTTGGCTTTAAAAACTATTTAAATATCAGCATTTATATCTGAAACCCACCTGGCTCCTCTGATTTCTGAGCTTGTATATTAAATGATCTATCTGGCATCCCCATTGGGGCATCTTCTTGGTATATCTCTAGGTGATCTCCTGATTTCCACCACTCCAGCAACTTCACCCTCCATACCTCCCAGCTGCTTTTTGTGAATTCATCCTCACTTAGGCAAAAGGCAGCTCTGTCTATGAAATTCTCTAATCACCTGGTCAGAAACCTTGAAGTTGCCCTTATCTCCTCAATTTTTCTCATATTGCCATTTGATCTGTTAGGAAAGTCAATTAGCTCTTTCTTCAGAGCAGGCCCAGAATTGATCACTTTTCACTTCCAACTCTGCTCTTACCTGATCCAAGCCACTCTCATCTCTTGCCTGGGGGTGGCAATAATAACCTTACCTGATCTCTCTTCTTTCCTTCTTGCCCCTCTTCAGTCTGGTCTCCACCCAGTGGAGTGAGCTTTGGAGAACATAACTCAGAACATGTGGCTTCCGTGCTCACAACTCTCCAGTGGTTTTTCATCTCACTGAGATGAAAAGCAGATTCTTACTACAACCTGTAGGACTACTCCATCTGGTTGCTTGCCCCCTCTCTGACATGAGTCACTGTCTCCTCTTTACTCTCTCCACCTTCACCACATTTGATGTTGCTCTGACATGGCGATTGCTTTCCTGCCCTGGGGTCTCTGCAGCTCTTCTTCCTGTACCTTGAGTGCTTTCCCTGCAGGTAGCCACCTAGCTTATTCTTTCACTTCAATCTGGCCTCTGCTCAGGAGACAAGCTTGAAACATTTATTGTGGCACTTGAGGGTGGTAATGGTTGGAAAAAAGAAATACAAAGTGCTTCTCATAAAATGAATTCAAAAGCTGTATTGCAAATCTATTCTACATTAATCCCCCTACATACAAATGAGTTCCATTCTGAGAGCGTGTGCACAACTCCAATTTGTTTTTAAGTCCAACAAAGCTAGCTTTGTCCAACTAAGCAATCGATTATATAGTACTGTACTGTAATAGGTTTACAATATTTTTTACACAAATAATACATAAAAGACAAATACAAAAATAAAGAAAACAAAATAAAACTACAGTACCTTGAAGATTACACCAGATATGTGAACTGACTTAAGTGACTGGGCATGAGAATGCATGTTTGCTTCTTTGAAAGTTTGAAACTTGAAGGTTCATATAAAGGGGACTTAATTATTATGAAGCAGGGTGTTAGCATCAATAGATCATCAGGATGTATAACTGAGTTCCATAACTCAAGTTGCAAACTGCCTACTATTACATATAGAAAGGAGAGATAGGTTAATAATATATTCATATGTCCTTTAAAATTTTGAAATGCATAATAGAATAGAACACTTTACCTCATATCTCCCAAATTACTTCCACCAATCTGTCCATCTCTTACTCTTATTTTCATCTAGAAAGTGTCTCTAGTCTTTAGTCTACTCCCAACCCAATATCTCTACATAACCTCTGATAACATTCTTTTCTATCATTTCCAGGAAAAAGACAAAGCGATTTTGTTCTCATTAATTTTTTGTCTGACTGTTCTCTGTTATAAGAAATGTCTCCTTATTTATGGATTCATTTTGTACTATCTCATGTGCCACTTTGTATATGAACACACACACATACACACATGTCCTTGTCTTTCCTATTATACTGCAATGTCTTGTAAGTAGACAAAGTTGAATTCAGTTTTTAAGTTTTAAAGACTTAGAAAAATATCTCACTCATAGAAAAACTTTGAAAATTTGTTGTGGACTTATTTTGAAATAGATTGGAAAAATCTCATTCAACTTTGAAAATGCCATTTGACAAAATAGTTTAAGATAGTAGTTTCCATTAACTGACATTTTGAAGAAGGAATAAGTTTACTTAAAAAATCCCCACCTAACTAATACAATTATGTAAAGTTTAAAAATAAAATAAAATTAAAAAAAATAAAATAAAATAAAAAAAATCCCCACCTAAGCCGACAGGTCTTTTGTTCCTGATAATTTGTAGATGGTCCTCAGGAGAGAATGGAGGGCTGCTGCTGCTGCTGCTAAGTCACTTCAGTCGTGTCCGACTCCCAGCGACCCCACGGACTGCAGCCTACCAGGCTCCTCCATCCATGGGATTCTGCAGGCAAGACTACTGGAGTGGGGTGCCATTGCCTTCTCCAAGGGGCACTCTAAACTACTCCAAATGACAAAATTTTTTCTCAACGTTTGAGAAGAATCTTGGTGAACATTTAAATTAGGGTTTCTGGCAGTTAGGAAAACATCTGAACTAGTCAGATGGGGAACTGGGGCATCTCCATATACTCATCTGTGAGGAAGATCTGTTGCTTTGAGTGGTGTAAAGAGATGACTCCCCAGCAGAACTGAGCATCCGATTAGGGCCATGGTAAAACTAAAAGTTCAAGAAGAAATCACATGCATTACCTATCTAGTTTTGATACTCATGACTAAAAATTCTAAAATATGAGCCTTACTGTCATTTCACAATTATTCCAATGATTTCTACCTTCTATTACACCTCCATTTCTCTCAGAGACAAAAAAAGAAAAAAGGAGATGAGAAGATGAAATAGAAGCGAAGTAGTGCACAGAAAAGAGAGAAAAGAAAAGAGAGACTGGGGAGAAAGAAATAGGAGACAGCTACTTGAATTGTGGCCCCTACTTCATAGTTACAGAGCAGAATCAGTGTGATGTACTTGCAAGGTGAGTGGGGAAAGTGCTGGAGAGGAGCAGAAGAGAGGTGGAATTGAAGTCAGGTGGCCATCATGTACATGTCCTGCTTCTCTTCCATCAGTCAAAATCTTGTTGGAGACACTGTATTTTCTCATGATAATTATGTCTGAGGTTTACATAATTCTCCTAATTTTATTTAATTATATTTGTTCCCTCAAGAGGATTCAATACATAAGCAATGCATTCAGTGAGATATTCCTTCTTTGTGAGAGCTTCCTTGTAAATGAATTCTCAATCATTGAAAACTTTGTGTACTGATGATTCTTGGCTAGGGAAATTGGGTCACTGACCCTGATCATTTTTTCAGACTTTATTTTCCCCAGATGAAGCCCTTATTTTTCTCTGAAGTATCCTTTCCCTTTTTTTACTCCTTTCTGACATGTGTGATTGCTGGGGCACTTTAAGTGGAGGCAATGCTGTGAGAGTGAAAAGCCTAGATATTTCTGCACCTGTGATCAGCAATGTCTTAGGCAGTAGGGCACTGGTCTCAGCAGCAATGCCAGTACCTTGCTGAAAAACTAGAAAAACGTGTCTTTGCTCTCCAATCTCGTTGTACTCCTCTCCATTTAGGACAGATGGCACTCAACCTGCTGCTTTCTTCTCAGCTATTTGGGGGCTAGAGAAAAGACTTTCTCAAAATAACTAGCTTCCTTAGAGGTCCACTGATCTCTGCATGCAAAGCTTTCTTCACAACCTATAGTTTTCTGGTCTTTATCCTGGAGTTCCTTGCTATTGACGCTAGATTTATTATGAGCCCCAATGGAATAACTCACTCGAGCTCTGTTGGCACAGCATTGGCTGACTTCAACAGAAAGCTCCTTGGCTAAACACAGGGGATCAGGAACATTTTAAATCCATCCTCTTTCTAGAATTGCCTTCTTTTTGGTTCAAATGATTGTTACTTTGTTAATGAACTATTTAAAAAAAGACTGTAGATCTAAAATTCTAAAGGCCCATTCCTGGTGTGAGGAAGGTCAGAATCAATGATGATGAATGGAAAATAACTCGGTATGGTAATATTTAAGCATTTCATTAACAAACCTATACAGAAGCTTAAATTTCTGTGAAGTCTGATCTGCTAATATTTTCCTATTTTCTTTCTGACTTTCATGCTTAGAAAATTCATGACCATCCTAAATTTATAAAAAAAATAGCTATTACTCAAAAATATTAATTATCTATATTTAGAATTTATTTTGGAAAAGGCAATGGCAACCCACTCCAGTACTCTTGCCTGGAAAATCCCATGGACAGAGGAGCCTGGTAGGTTGCAGTCCGTGGGGTCGCTAAGAGTCGGACACTACTGAGTGACTTCACTTTGACTTTTCACTTTCATGCATTGGAGAGGGAAATGGCAACCCACTCCAGTGTTCTTGCCTGGAGAATCCCAGGGACGGGGGAGCCTGGTGGGCTGTCATCTATGGGGTCGCACAGAGTCAGACACAACTGACGCGACTTAGCAGCAGCAGTAGCAGCAGCAAGGCTCATGTATTTTGTTTGTTTGTTTGTTTAGTGATATTCATTTTTGATATACTGTATTCAGTCTACTTCCCAGTTCTGTTGACTTTGCTTCCTAAAAGTCCTCTAGAAGATGTCACAATCCCCACAACTCAATTCACCTCCACAATCCTCATTAAAAATCCATCTCAGTCTCTTGCTCAACACTTGACACACCCCATCACTCTTCCATGTAGTCCCTTTTCCATAGTGAGAGCGATTTTGCCAGAGTGCAGATGTTAGCATGTCAGTCACCTGGATCCCCATTTGCTCTTAGGACAAAGAAGAGCTGCCTCTCCAACTTCATTTCATTACGTGTCCTTAATCTCTCCATCTCTGTCTCTCCCTCTCTCTTCAACAATACTGAGTATGTCAAAGGCACTATTTTCCTCTTATATAACCCATTCATATAGATATTTTAGTTGATTTTATTTTTTTCTTTTCCTAAAATTCTTCTCCTTGCTTCAAAAGAGTTAAAAAAAAATAGTAAATGCCTACTCATTCTTGTATACTTGTCCAAGAGTCAGTAGCTAAGGAAAGCTTAGTGGGTACTTTTAGAATTATAGGCCTCTGCATTTTCAGGTTTGTAATTTATTTTTATTTCTTTCATTATTTGTTTAAGGTCTATTTTCAATCCTACTCTGTGATCTCCTTGATGATAGTGTCCATAACTGTGTTTTTAATTCTTGAAAACTCAGCATCAGTGTATCTGAGGCATTTGCTGTTGTTGTTTAGTTGCTAAGTCGTGTCCAGCTCTTTGTGACCTCATGGACTGTAGCCTGAAAGCCTCCTCTCTCCATTGGATTTCCAGGTGAGAATGCTGGAGTGGGTTGCCGTTTCCTCCCTGACCCAGGGATCGAATCCACATCTCCCACATTGGCAGGTGGATTCTTTACCACTGAGCCACCTGGGAAGTATCTTTGGCATTAGCATCATTCAATTTCCTTCTTCATTTCTATTCATTAATGTGATCTTTATGTTAAGCCTCCTCAAAAAGCTATGATAATATTTAGTGAAAAAAGTAATCTTTAGAGGTTTATGGATAAATTCTTGGAGTATAGAGGGGATTGGCAAAGGATAGCCACAGGGCAAAGTAGCTTGATACTTATGTTTATAAATAAAGTTTTATTGGAAAACAGCCATGCTCATTTATTTATGCATTGACCATGGATGCTTTGTGCTATACCAGCATAGTTGTAGCAGAGACTGTAAGACTTCAAAACCTAAACTATTTACTATTTGACCCTTTATAGACAAAAAGTCTGCCAACCTACAGGGTGTAGGAATTACATTAGAATTTTTTGATTTGGATTTTTTGTTTGATGACAACAAATTAAATAGTTTCTATCATATTTCTAATATTTCTAATCATCTGTTGGGCCAATTTAGAATATTCCCTGTCTTTCTGAAGATTTTGTGTTATGTCATTTTTTAAAAGTTATGACCAACCTAGATAGCATATTGTAAAGCAGAGACATTACTTTGCCAACAAAGGTCCCTCAAGTCAAGGCTATGGTTTTTCCAGTGGTCATGTATGGATGTGAGAATTGGACTGTGAAGAAGGTTGAGTGCCAAAGAATTGATGCTTTTGAACTGTGGTGTTGGAGAAGACTCTTGAGAGTCCCTTGGACTGTAAGGAGACCCAACCAGTCCAGTCTGAAGGACATCAGCCCTGGGATTTCTTTGGAAGGAATGATGCTAAAGCTGAAACTCCAGTACTTTGGCCACCTCATGCAAAGAGTTGACTCATTGGAAAAGACTCTGATGCTGGGTTTGGGGGGATTGGGGGCAGGAGGAGAAGGGGACGACAGAGGCTGGATGGCATCACTGACTCAATGGACGTGAGTCTGAGTGAACCCCAGGAGTTGGTGATGGACAGGAAGGCCTGGCGTGCTGCGATTCATGGGGTTGCAAAGAGTCAGACACGACTGAGAGACTGAACTGAACTGAAAGTCAAAGGGAATAATGACACTTTACAAATAAAAGCATTGTAGGTCTTTAAATGGATAAAAGTTTTAAGAATATTTTTTAAACATTTAAAAAGTTTGAATGTATCAACATGCAATTCAGTGGAAAAAAGTAGCAGTAAATTCACAATATTTTTTTCAGTGCTGATTTTTTGATGCTTTGTTCAATAATAGAGTTATATAATGCTGACTTAAATAGATATTTTTGAATAGAAGTAAAAATACTGGAAATCACTAATCACAGTAATTCAGACAATAGTGCAGAGAAGGCAATGGCACCCCACTCCAGTACTCTTGCCTGGAAAATCCCGTGGATGGAGGAGCCTGGTAGGCTGCGGCCCACAGGATCGCTAAGAGTTGGACACGACTGAGCATCTTCACTTTCACTTTTCACTTTCATGCACTGGAAAAGGAAATGGCAACCCACTCCAGTGCTCTTGCCTGGAGAATCCCAGGGACGGGGTGGGGGGATGGAGGGAAGCCTGGTGGGCTGCCGTCTATGGGGTCGCACAGAGTTGAACATGACTGAAGTGACGCAGCAGCAGCAGCAGCAGCAGACAATAGTGCATTAAGCTCCAAATCATCTTAATCAGGTGAATTATTGAATGACACAATCTATAGTTTTCTTCTAATGAGATTTCACCACCTCTTTAGTTTCAGTAAAATATCACTTCTCAAATTAATGTTTTAATATGAATTTTATTAATTTTGTATTTTATATGCATGGGCTTCCCTGATAGCTCAGTTGGTAAAGAATCCACCTGCAATGCAGGAGACCATGGTTTGATTTCTAGATCGGGAAGATCCGCTGGAGAAGGGATAGGTTACCACTCCATATTCTATAGCTTTGCTTGTGGCTCAACTGATAAAGAATCCGTCTGTACAGCGGGAGATCTGGGTTTGAACCCTGGGTTGGGAAAATCCCTGGAGAAGGGAAAGGCTACCCACTCCAGTATTCTGGCCTGGAGAGCCCCATATAGCTTATGGGGTCGCAAAGAGTTGGACACGACTAAGCGACTTTCACTTTGGTGATTTAGAACTGTGAACCGAAGAGGTTTATACTTAACGTGAGTTTTGTATGAATAAAGGTGCTATAATATTTTTAAAATAGTCAGTATGAGAGTGGTCTCTTATATGAAGAACTGTGCCTTAGTTTTGAGAAATACCTAATGCTCCTGTGTTCAGACCCTAGACATGCCTCTGGAAGCCGCTCATCATACCGCGGGCCTGAGAACTATTTCTCGTAGAGACCATCCTTCATAAACAGATCATTGTACACCTGGGCATGTCCACTCTTTCACTTATTCATTCATTTTTCAAATATTTTTAAACCGTTTGCTCTGAACTAGTGTTCTGTGTATTTTGAGAATTTGGCCACTGAGATTAATAAGATGAAGTTCCTGATCTCAGGTGTATCAAACCTAGTTTGAAAAACAACACACAAATGATTCCAATATGGTGTAGAAATGACAGTGATAGATGTGCGTACAAGGTACGGTGGGAAGAGAGGTGGGTCCTAACTCAGCCTGAAGGACTGGATCAGCACTTTCATAAGTTGGCATGTAAATTGGTTCTTAAAGAAGGAATAAAAAGTTGCCTAGGCAAAGATTCTAGGCAGAAAGGAAGAACATTCTAAGCAGAGACAGCTCATCCCCTGGTTCTAAGGGACCAGTGAGGGAAATGACAAGAAGAGATATAACTTAAGTTGCCTAAATGAGCTTATTGCTCAATGTGATCAGACAATAGACGCTGGGCCTGGAAAGCCTTAAGAGAACTGTATTTCTCTGCATCTTAAAGACAGAGGAATCACCTACTGTCTCAGCTTCGGGCACCATTGCGAAGTCTGCAGAAATTATTTGGTGCTTCCTTCCTTGAGCCCTACGCTCACCCCAGATACCTATTTCCCTTCTATGCCTACAGCTTGAGCTCCTTTTCAGGGTAAATACCAAAAGATGTACAGCAGACTGCAGGAACAGAGGGAGAACGACAGAGGGCGCTGCTCCCTTTCCTTGGTGGTTTGATATAAATTCATCTTTCATTTCTGAGAACCTTTCTCTCTTGCTCAGCCTACAGCATGATCTTGTAGGAGAGTTTGTCTTGCATAACACATGAACCAAGATTTTCTTGAAGATGTCAACAAAAGATCAAGAAACTAGAGGAATAGTTTTTTCAACTTTCGTGTATCCCCAGACTCAGCCTCCCACTGCTTCTGAGCCAGCTATGCTGTCTGCTTTGTGCTTAGGACTTGTGATCTTGTTGATAAGGCGTGAGTAACATTTATTTAAAATTTATATGTTCTATTCCTTGGTTTTAGGATGTCATGTAACCTCTATCAAGCGGGAGATGGTCCCTCTTCCTTAGCCAACTTAACAAAGTCTTACTGTGTGTGTATGTGTGTGTGTGTGTGTGTGTGGTTTTTTTTCTTTAAGGAGGGACCAGTGGAGACTCGGTGACCCAGACAGAAGGCGTTGTTATCCTCCCCGAGAAGGCATCTCTGACTCTGAAGTGTAATTACCAGTCCAGCTATTCAGGTTTTCTTCTCTGGTATGTCCAGTACCAAAACAAAGAGCTTGAGCTGCTCCTGAAAAGCTCATTAGGAAACCAGAAGGTGACCAGCAGAGGTTTTGAAGCCACTCATATCTCGAGTGACAGCTCCTTCCACCTGCAGAAATCCTCCGTGCAAACATCAGACTTAGCTGTGTACTGCTGCGCTCTGAGTGACACAGTGAGAGAGGCCGCAGGGGGAGCTGAACACAAACCCAAGGGCACAGATGGGGTGAGGCTGTGGGCAGCTCTCCAGAGTTCTATGCTAGAGGCATTGTCAAAGTACTTTCAGCTCTGAAGCTCAGAGCTAAGAACCTTGGAGTTCTTGGATTGCCCTACAGAGAGGAATCTGGGGTGGGACAGTGTAAAGAGGAACCTAAGGGCTTTTCTCCACAAATGCCTGTTTTCGGCTCATTCGTATTCCCCCTAAAGACACAGAATCCCTTGAAGTGTCATTAACTCTTCAGTGACAATTCAGTTGATATATGCTGAAATATTTCACAACCTGTTAATGAAAACTCCCGGGAACATTGTTAATGGATGACTGTGTGATCTGGAAGGTAGTCTCTGGTTTTAATAATTCAGACTAGGATTGTATGTCTTGCTGAGATACACCTGCAGACACTCCATCTTCAGTGACTAGGAGCTTTATTCTCTCTTCCCTTGACTTTTCCATCCCTATGGCTGCTACAGCAATGCTGCTACCTAGGTAAGTTCCAGGAGGAGAGTTTTCTGACAAGATAATCCTTCTGTCAATGGCCCTGTGGGTCAGAGCAGTCCAGCTGGTAAATATTGCAGGCATGAAGTGTATTGTTTGTATTCAAACAGGGTACAGGATATTCTCTTTGCCAATAATAACGTCACCTCAGGGGAAATTTATTCATCAGTCAGTCATATTTCTGATATATGGAAAAAGTGTTTATGTACTCTTACAATAAGCTATCTTTGGAGTGGAGTGAGTTTTTCACCTGCTCCAAGAAACTAGGAGAAAATATCACCCACTCCCAAGGCAGGAACATCTCCCCACTCCTCTGCTCATGAGCAGGGAATGTGGAGCCACTTGGGCTCTGCATCTCTGCAACAATCATGCCCATTGCACAGAGCATCCCCTCTGCATCTCTGCAGGTTGAACTCCTGTCCACGCCTTTAGGGACCAGACTTTCTGGAAGGACAGTGGGACACAGAAGGTGTGAAAAGAGATATGTTTTACTGCCAGCCAGTCAGGGACATGTGGCCTAGACACTGATTATTTGTCATCTCATAATGTATAAACACAGCAATCAAAATACAGAGTTTAATAGTAGAATAGTTTTAATGGTCCTGGAGGATGTAGTCCCCATCCTCATTTAACAGGGTGGATGTCAGGACACCTACCTAAAGGTCAGTGCAGACCTCCTCCCTAACATCCTATAGTCCTGTACCCTGGGTGTTGGTCACCTGAGCACTGGGGATTCAACATCTTGATAAACAGGCCAGAGAAAGGGACAGGGAGATGAAAAAACAAAAATAAATCTTACAGTGGAAAAAAAAGTATTCAAGCATGATTTATTTCCCTGGTGGTAACTGTATCAGCCCTCTACTTCTGGTCTGATCTCTCATTCCACATCTCTGCGTCCAGGCTAGTGGGACTACAGACAGGGCAGAGGATTTTTTTTTTTTCTTACCTGCTCCTCAGTCAACTGAAAGCAATTTGAGATAGGAATCATGTCTGGTTTTCAGTTTACACGTTGTAGGAGAAGGAAATGGCAACCCACTCCAGTGTTCTTGCCTGGAGAATCCCAGGGATGGTGGAGCCTGGTGGGCTGCCATCTATGGGGTCGCACAGAGTCAGACACGACTGAAGCAACTTAGCAGCAGCAGCAGCAGAGAACTCTTTAAATTTCCAGCATGAATGTTGGAGCCTAGGGATTCCTGAACATACACAAAAGTTTAAGAGCACGCAGGTGATCTGCTGAGCCAGAGAGTCCTACCAGCACGATAACTTGACTCAAGACTCTAATTTTAGGGGGAATTTTGGTCCAGGGGATAGGACTCTGCACTCCCAATGCAGGGGTCCCAAGTTCAGTCCCTGGTTAGAAAACTAAATCTCACAAGCTGAAGCTAAGACCCAGGGAAGCCATAAACAAAACAAATGACAACTCAGCAAACAGCTGTGCATTAAAAAATAGCTCTAATTTTAGTAGGAGTTCATTTTAACTGGTGAGAAAATCTCTGTAGGTGGAAAGGTACATCTGAAGAAGATTGTTCTTGAAATTGTTCTTAGTCAGTTCAACTGACTAAGTCATAGCCATTGTTACTGGATTGATAGCACTGCCCTGAAAACCCGTGTAAGGCAACCTCACACCTGCCTGCAGCCACAGAGTCTTCATGCCTTAAAATGGTTTATGTCAGTAAAGAACAATGTTTTGACTTCCTACCATAATACAACCATACTTTCCATAAAGTAAATCCTAGGAAAAGAAGCAGCTATGAAATGAGTTTGTTATATCTTCTGCTGGGTTCACTCACTTGCAAAAATAATTGCACAGGAACCTAGACAAACAGGCTGATAGACGCTGAGCAGACAGCTCTTTCCACTGCGACTCCTGAATCTCTAATTAAATAAACAGGAGCCTAATAAACACCACACACATGCCTTTGAAATGAAGCAAGCCTGGTTAATATATTAAGCATCTGAACCTGACTTTCTAAAAAAAAATACTTAGTTGAATTACAACAAGAATGTCACAAGTGCTATCAACTAGTATGGTCCAGGGGCCCCAAAGGAGATCTTTCCAGGGAGGTTTACCAAACTCACTGAGGTTTTTCTCTTTTATTGCAGATTATCACTCAGCCCAGGATTCACTGTGGATCTCCTCCCTCCTCATGCTACCACCTTGCCCTTGTCTCTCCCTTTCTCTCTTTTTGTCCACATCCCTCCTCTCTTGTACAGTGGTCCACAGATTTCTAGGTTCCATCTCAATCCCACACTGGGACAGTTTTGGTAAATCCCTCATGCACTGGTGCCTGGAAGCTGCCTCCATGAAGTAAGCTGGGCAACAATAGTGCTCATCTCATCTGTCTTCCTTATCTCTGTGCTACCTGATGTACAAGGTCCAAAATTTGTTTAATATATTTTGTCCAGTTTTCTAGTTGTAAGGTCAACTCTACCTTTAACTGTGAAAAAGAAGTAATGGTAATTTATTTATTTATTTTTTGGGGTATTTTTACAAATGTATTATTTTATGATGGGAGGATATGTGATAATAACCTTATCATTCAACCACACATTATTTGAGACCTGCCGTAGATAAGGTTTCCTCCAGACATGTTGACTGAGTCTTGGGGATGAACAGAGCTAGTTCAGGTAAAGAACTTGAGGAAAGGAGGGAGCATTTTCCGTTCGGGGGATTCTTCTCTGACTCATGGGCATCTTGGAGACATATGGAAGGAAGAAATCCCTGACTATTCCATCTAGAAATTGTAACTGGGGTTTATTGCAAAGCTAGAGATACCTGTACCATGCAAAAAAATTATGGAAGTAATAATAGTTTCCCTGAGCACGCTTATATTTAGGACTCTTTTCTTAGGGTCCTGTCCCATTCTTCTGTACGTACCCCACAAGCTATTACCAGGAGGAATAGGTCAGACAAAACTGTGGTGCAATTTTCACGATCACCACCAGAGGGCGCGGCTTCCTTCAGATGCGGTTCCTCATTGTATTCAGGAGCTGGTTTCACTTGCCTGCTTTGTAGCCACAAGACAGAATATTGCTGCAGTACAGAAAGGGGCTCTCAGTTTCTGAGCGAGGAGCTTCTGTAACATCCAGATGAAGACTAGATTTGTTAGACTGGTGTATTGCAGGGAACAAGGATCGTTTTCTTTGGCGAACATGCATTCTGCCACTCACTCAGTTCTTCTGATCATCTTAATATTCAGTAAGTAACATTGTATTCTAAATGTTAATTATTTTTCACTTTCTTATAATTGTGGGCAAGTTTTATTTTTCTTCTCTGACTGAAAACTCTCCTCCTGTACATTTCTACCATAACAAAGTGATTCTCTTCCAGGAGGGACCAATGGTGACTCAGTGAACCAGACAGAGGGCCCAGTGACTGTCTCAGAGGGGGCTCTCATGACCCTGAACTGCACTTACCAGACTACTGATTTGGCTCCTTATCTTTTCTGGTATATCCAGCATTTCAACAAAGCTCCTCAACTCCTCCTGAAGGGCTCGATGTCAGACCAGAACCCAAAGAGTAAAGGTTTCCAGGCCACTCTTGTTAAGCGTGACAGCTCCTTCCACCTGCAGAAACGGGCAGTGCAAGCATCAGACTCGGCTGTGTACTACTGTGCTCTGTGTGACACAGTGAGAGAGGGCTGCGGGGCAGCTGAGCACAAACCCCAAGTGCAGATGGGGCTCTGGCTGTGGGCAGCCCTGCAGGGGGGTTGCTGTTTCTGTCTTCAGTGTTTTATGCTAGCTGTGTTGTTGTTTATGTACTAAGTCACGTCCGACTCTTTTGCGACCCTATGACTGTAGTGGGCTCTTCTGTCCATGGGATTTCCCGGGCAAGAAGACTGGAGTGGGTTGCCATTTCTTTCTCTTGGGAATTATCCCAACCCAGGAATGGTACCCGTGTCTCCTGTTTGGCAGGCAGATTATTTACCACTGAGCCACGTGGGAAGCCCCTGTTTTATGCCAGAGGCATTGTCAAAGTACTTCCAGCTCTGACGCTCAGTGCCAAGAACACTGCAAATCTTGGATTGGTCTACAGAGAGGAATCTGGGAGGGACAGTGAAGAGAGGAATCTAAAAGGCCTTCTCCAGAAATGCCTGTTTTGAGCCCAGTGACATTTCTCCAGATGGCATAGAATTCCTGGAAGTGACATTAACTCTGTTCAATGACAGTTCAGTTGATATATGCTGAAATATGTCACAACCTGTTGATGAAAACTCCCAGGACACCTCGTTCATGGATGCACGTATGACCTTGAAGCTACTGTCTGATTTTTATAATTCAGACCAGCATTTTGTGTCTTGCTGAGTTTCACCTGCAGACACTCCGTCTTTAGTGTCTGGGACCTTTACACTCTCTTCCCTTGACTTTTCCAACTCTTATGGTTGCTCAAGAAATGCTGCTGCTGTGAGTCCCATGAAGATGGTTTCCTGAAAAGATATTCCTTCTGTCAAGGGCCCTGTGGGTCAGAGCAGTCTAGTCAGTGAACATTTTGCACATGAGGTGTCTTGCTTATATGTTGGTGATAGCTCCACCCTCATCTTGTCATCATGGCAGCTCTTTACAGAATGCTAGGTCATGATCCCGAGTCTGGTCTTGAGGATCTGTGCTGTGAGAAATTCTGGACATAAACATGACCACGTAACCTGACATATTATCTTTATCACTGTATTGAGGCCTCTGATCCTTTTGAAGTGGGTCAAATTCAGTGACCAAGCAAACACTCAGTCCGTTAGTGAAAAGAGGGACTTTTGTTGACAGGGATTCTAAATTCTTGACATATTCACAGTGTTCCCACAGCAGAGGAGCAAAAAACAAAGAAATGAGTGGCTCTCACTGCAACTTGCAATGAATGAAACTCACCGAGAGAAATTCGTCCTGGCATTCTGGAGGTCTCTGAACCTCACTGTGCTTTATCTCTCGTATGATTCTGTAGGACTGGCAGGTACAGATGAAGGTTTTGCAAGCCTGAGTCTTCTGTGATTTCAGAGGCTCTTCTTTAGAAAAAGAAAATGAAATTGCAGAATCAAGTTTCTTGGGCCCAGGACACTAAGATATCCTGAAATACAGGCTGAATTGCTTCATGGTAAAACCCTCTGAAAGAGATGGGAATACCAGACCACCTGACCTGCCTCTTGAGAAATTTGTATGCAGGTCAGGAAGCAACAGTTTAGAACTGGACATGGAACAACACACTGGTTCCAAATAGGAAAAGGAGTTCGTCAAGGCTGTATATTGTCACCATGTTTATGTAACTTCTATGCAGAGTACACCACAAGAAACGCTGGACTGGAAGAAACAAAAGCTGGAATCAAGATGGCCGTGAGAAATATCAATAACCTCAGATATGCAGAAGACACCACCCTTATGGCAGAAAATGAAGAGGAACTCAAAAGCCTCTTGATGAAGGTGAAAGTGGAGAGTGAAAAAGTTGGCTTAAAACTCAATATTCAGAAAACGAAGATCATGGCATGTGGTCCCATCACTTCATGGGAAATACATGGGGAAACAGTGGAAACAGTGTCAGACTTTATTTTTGGGGGCTCCAAAATCACTGCAGATGGTGACTGCAGCCATGAAATTAAAAGACGCTTACTCCTTGGAAGGAAAGTTATGACCAACCTAGATAGCATATTCAAAGGCAGAGACATTACTTTGCCACAAAGGTCCGTCTAGTCAAGGCTATGGTTTTTCCAGTGTTCATGTATGGATGTGAGTGTTGGACTGTGAAGAAAGCTGAATGCCGAAGAACTGATGCTTTTGAACTGTGGTGTTGGAGAAGACTCTTGAGAGTCCCTTGTACTGCAAGGAAATCCAACCAGCCCATTCTGAAGGAGATCAGCCCTGGGATTTCTTTGGAAGGAATGATGCTAAAGCTGAAACTCCAGTACTTTGGCCACCTCATGGAACAGTTGACTCATTGGAAAGGACTCTGAAGCTGGGAGGGATTGGGGGCAGGAAGAGAAGGGGACAACGGAGGATGAGATGGCTGGATGGCATCACTGACTCAATGGACATGAGTCTGGGGGAACTCCGGGGGTTGGTGATGGACAGGGAGGCCTGACGTGCTGCAATTCATGGGGTCGCAAAGAGTCAGACACGACTGAGCAACTGAACTGAACTGAAACCCTCTTCATAAATTTTACCCTCCTCTTTAAGATCAAAGCATTATAATCATCTTACTTTGCCCTGATATTGGCAGATTAGAAGCCCCCAGGACTCTTTCCATCCCAGCACTTGATCTGTAATTAATACGAGTATTTTCATCTCTATCACTTTTTAAATAACAGCTTTATAAAGATAATTCACATATCATCACCTTCACGCTTTTACCTGTACAATCGAGTGGTTTCTAGCATGTTCACAGAGCTGTGCAGTCATCAGTACTATCTGATTCCAGAACACCACCCCAGGAAGAAACTTTGTACCCATTAGCAGTCACTCCCGTTCCCGTTTCCCCCAGACACTGGCATCCACTCCTCTGTTCTCTGTCTCTATGGATTTGACAGTTCTGGGCATTTCCTAGAGATAGAATCAGATCGCATATGACTGTTTGTACCATCTTCTTTCATCTAGCAGAATCTCTCCATGGTGTGTCTCCATATCAGTTCTTCACTACTCCTTATGGTCACTTAATAGGCTGCTCTGTGATACCACCTATTCTCCTTATCCATTCTTCACTTGAAGAATGATTGTTTTGGAAACATTTTGGTTATTTCCACTTTTTAGCTCTTATAAATAATGCTGGTATAAGCACTCATGTGCAGGAGCTTTATTGCTCTAAATGAATGTACTTTCAGTTAGAGGTGTGACTTTTTGTGTTTTCATATTTGTTTCATTTCATTTTGCTTTATTTGGCACCAACATTTCCTTAGGGTGTAAAATGAGTAAGTACAAGAGAAAATGCTCTTAAAAAAAAAAAGAGAAAATGCTCTTTAAAATTATGATTTAATGCTTACATGAGATATAATCATTCCAAGCTATACTTGCATTCATTCGGGAAAATTTTTGAGCACATACTCATGTGTGTCAGTGATATGAATAAGTGTTGAGAATATAGTATACATGACCGAGTCTCCTGCTTTAGGATTGTATACTTTAAGACACCATATATGTCTTAAAATAATATTTCTTTCACAAATCTTTTTATTCACTCACTGAGCTCTGTTTGTCCCCAATATGTGACATTGACAGGTTTATGGGCAATGGGCTAAGCTTTTAAATCCCTCTCCACCTCTTCAGGTAGACACTAGGAGACTTCCAATTTACAAATGACAAAATTGAGGTGTAGAGATGTTTAGTAACTTAACCAAGGTAACATAACCAGTTAGGAGCAGAGATTGGGTAGGACGTCAATCATTCTGATGCATGACTAATATTCCTAAAAGCTAATTGATGGAAGCATCATGAAGTATGTTTCTTTTTTGTTAAATACCATTGCCTTCTTAGAATTTAATAATTTTTGAAGTTTTCATTTGATGAACAATAAGTTAATGCAATAATGAAAAGTGTACTTTACTCAATGGGCCATCACAGGAGTCTGTATATGTTCCTAAATAATGAAGCCAAAAAATTGCAGTCATCATCTTTTATGACTTTGAACATAAATTTGCTCAGATTCTCTGTGATTGAATAACCTACTTATTCAGGGCTTATAGCTGAGCCTCAGTAGCCATATTAAAGAGGATATATATTACAGGTCTTTGCCATGGCAATGAGGACTATATCTTTCAAATTAAAAAACCCCTTTCTGTGGCAAATATGTGTCCTCATTGGGACTGTAAGACACAGCATTTTCTGTTCTGCTACACTGTATATCTTATTAAAGCAAATCCTTTTTTTAGACAATTAGTAAATACGGGTCTGGGCTTCCCTGGAGGTTCAGTGGTAAAGAATCTGCCTGCCAATGCAGAAGACCTTCTTCGGGATGAGTTCAATCCCTGAGTTGAGCAGATTCCCTGAAGAAGGATATAGCAACCCACCCCAGTATTCTTACCTTGGAAATCCCATGGACAGAGGAGCCTGCTGGGTTACAGTTCGTGGGGTTGCAAAGAGTCGGGCTCAGCTTAGTGACTAAACAGCAACAAATACGGGTATGATGAGGAAGTTTCATTGACTTTTCTAAGCACATTAGTAATTTGTGCCAAAGCAGAAACTTTCAAAGGCAATTTTATCTCAATACAAAAGCCTAAAATCTAGTGTTTGCTTTGTGGCTTCAAGAATTTCTAGGGTTTTCAAGTGAAAGCTACCTGATGAAGCTGAGAGGGAGGGTAAAAAGAATGCTGGTCCATCTTCCTCTCTAGCATTAAGCAAATTGATTTATCAAGAATTCTCCAGGTCAGAATACCGGAGTGGGTAGTCATTCCCTTTTCCAGGGGACCTTCTCAACCCAGGGATCAAACCCAGTTCTTCTACATTGCAGGCGGACTCTTTACCAGCTGAGCCACCAGGCAAAGCCCTTATGAAGAACAATAACATTTAAAATGTTGATGACCTTGGTCTTACATGTTCTCATGGACCTATGTCTAGAGCAGTGAGACACAACTCCCAATATTTAAGATGGCAAAGAGTTTTAAGACTGTGATGCAGGGAACAGACGTCAGTGGAGATTGAACTCTGCTGGCATTTCTAACAGGATTTCTATTGCTTTTGATGATGCTTTGGCTCCAGATTTGTGTATTTTTAGGGTTTTCTCATCCCAATTTCCAGCACAATTAATGGGTATGGTTTGGAAGAGCTGGGGTGATTCAGAAATACACATATGAGTTTTCACAGGAGTTCTTATATTTAGGCACTGACTAAAATTTTCTGAATTTACTTTTGTTTACACACATGTAAATTGTGATCACATATACATGTATTTCTCCCCCTGCTGCTATTTAACATGGCACACACTTGGCAGATTTTGTGACGCAGAGGTAAGATATGAAATCGTTCATAGACAACAAAATATTTTGCAGGTAACTTTTACCAGATTCCATAGGGAAGGGAAGGGAAGTCGCTCAGTCATGTCTGACCCTCACCGACTCCATGGACTTCAGTCTACCAGGTTCCTCTGTGCATGGGATTTTCCAGGCAAGAGTACTGGAGTGGGGTGCCACTGCCTTCTCCCAGATTCCACAGGAGGCAGGAACAAAGATGAAGCAAAAAATTCTGCCTTTCTGTTAGAGTCGAAACCCCAGTGTTACTTTTGATTATCTGATCCAAAGGAGAACAAACTGAACATGATTCAGTTTTACCACTGTTTATTTCTAGTCTGATAGTGTTCTAATTCGACAAACTGATGTGCAGAAGTCTAGCATTTCCCTCCTATAAAGGAAGCGTGTGACATGACACAGACAAACGGCCCTCCAGCTGCTGACTCAGTTTCCTGCGTGTGGCAGAAGCATCACATAGCCCAGGAGATCTGCCTGGACCTCTTGAGCACAGGGTGCAGAATTCAGATCTGGATCTGAAATGGAGCAGAGGCCGCGTCACTGTAGGGAGGAGCTGCCCATATGCTGGTTGCCAGTGCGCCGAGGGCAGGCAGAGCCTCTGTCTGTCTTGGTGAGGGTGGCCACACACAGGACTCATGCGCCTCTCTCAGTGCCAAGGCTGTGGGGAGGGCAGAGCATTGTTACCTGATGCATCTTGAAAGGGAGGGGTAATGGGCAATGGAATCGGGGCATTTGGTCCTAAGCCACTTCATCCCCTATATCATCATGGTTGTAAGTAAAGGCTCTTTTCTGCAGGATCCAGCATGACCCAGAAGGTAACTCAAATCCAGTCAGCAATTTCTGTGGTGGAGAAAGAGGCTGCAACCTTGGACTGTGTAAATGAAGCTAGTAGTTATGGTTATTACTTAAAAATCAGATATCACATTGAAAACTGGATTTCTAGCTTCTCTATAAAAATATCTAAGAACACAACATCCTCTGGGGTAGAGGTCCAAAGTCATGTTTGATTGCATGATGCCTTTGATATAGACTCATTTTATGTTTAAAATCTATGCAGATTTACGATTCACAACATGAATAGCCCAAAAATAAAATTTTAAATTATTAGTCATAATATAGAAGCTGATCCAGAAAGCAAACAAATCTGAATTAACATCTCATGGAAATATACCTGTTTTTTTCCCTGTGATTTTTATCATCACAGCATGGATCCCAGTGTGAGAAATTTCAGTATAGTTTATTCATTAATTCTTAGTTTTCTGGTAAGCATTGGGGAAACATTAGTTGGCAAGACAGATGTGATGTCTGCTTTGATGGAGCTCATGTTCCAGGGGGCTGTAGTGGTATCCAGTACAGGATAGTAGGCAGAAAGGACGTCACAGCACAGACTGTGTGACCTTAAGCAAGTTGTTGGCTTTGACTTTCTGCTTCCTTGTCTGTAAAGTGTAAAGGTTAGTTACGAAGCTGCTGTTGAGTGAGTGAGTTGCTTTGCGACCCTATGGACTGTAGCCTGCCAGGCCTCTCTGTCCATGTCATTCCCCAGGCAGGATTCTTCGAGTGGGTTGCCATTTTTCCCTCCAGGGTATCTTCCTGACCCAGGGACTGAACCTAGGTCTCCTGTATTGCAGACAGATATTTTTTTCCATCTGAGCCTCCAGGGAAGTCCTTTCCAAAATTTTACTCACCTCACAGGACCACTTAGTTCACTATCCTTTTTGAGTTCCTAACGCCCTCCCTTACTTAAGAAAGGACTATTGGATGTTGTAGAAGTTATCAAGGTGCTGCTCACAGTGCTCACAGTGTAATAAGAAGCCATGGGCACAGGAAGAGAGTAGAGTGACATGGGAAGCCACCTGCCTTTAACACTCAGGAACACTGTTCTGCTTCGCTGGACGGGAGAGGGAGGAGGAAAAGGGACAGGAATGCAGGCAGGAGGGGAGGACAGGCCCAGACTTTGTTCTTTCATCCCAAACACTTTTGTATACATTTGATATCATCCTTAATAAAAAGATGAATTGAAATTAGCTGGATTCAAACTTTTCATCTGCATCACAGCATGATTTCTGAGGTACTCCTTAGCCTCTCTGTGCATCAGTTTCTTCATATGTAAAATGGCAATAATAGAACCTACTTCATGGACTTAAGAATCAAAACCATTTATATATCTCTGTTTGTTTAAAATCATTATAAAATGAAATTATATATAAACACACCTGCTTGTGTGTTTTATATAAATAAAATTTTAAGCACAGGTACATATTATGGCATCTTGATATAGCAAGTTTCACTCACTGATGACCATTATTAATATAAAAGGCAGAGTTTGTTCCAGTACCTACATTAGATTTTCATTCATGTCATTTTTTTTATAACACAAAGTTTCTCCTTATTTTTCAAGAAAGGAACCAAAGCTCAGTGAAAAGCCAGGGCCATGTTGGCACTGCTAGAAATGCTGCCTACAGGGTTTGGTAGCCCTGTGGTCAGTGTTCCCATTCTCAGCAGCCCCTCCAGACAAGCCCCCGGTCCTGACAGAGAAGAGCAGGTGACTTATGTTCAACATAAAAGTGCCCTTCTCAGCACCAGGCAGGGCCACTTTAATTCCCCTGACTATATAACTGAGGTGTATTTTCCCATATTTGTTGACAGATCAATGAAAGAATGCTCTAAGACATGATCAATATTCACTGCAGCCTTCAAACTGATTTGCTTTCAGCCTTGCACACAGTTAATGAACATTCAGCAAAGTTCCACATGTCAAGATAAAGGATAATGAAGAAATGGCATTTTTCACCTAAAAAAAAATATACTGCTATTGGATAACTTGTGAGACACAATATCTCTGTAAATTAAGGTGAGATTTTTTCTCTTTTTATTTTAAGACTATATAAACACTTTTTCAATATATCTGAAACACAATTGATTGATGGATTAATTTTCCCTGAGATGATGTGATTACTGGCAAAGTGGATATTCTCATCCTATACCCAGTTTGAAGGCAGACTGCCATTGGACTGGAGTGAGTTTTTCATGTGCTCCAAGAAACTAGGAGAAAGTATCACCCCCTCCCAAAGCAGGAACGTCTCCCTACTCCTCTGCTCCTGATCAGGAATATGGAGCCACTTGGGTCAGTGCTCTGCATCTCTGCTACAATTGGGCCCATTGCACAGAGTTTACCCTCTGCATCTCTGCAGGCTAAACTCTTGTCTGCAACTTCAGGACCAGACTTTCTATAAGGACAGTGAGGGACACAGAAGGAGAAAAGAGATATATGTTTTATTTCTGGGCAGTCTAGGAGATGTGGCATAAACACCGAATCATTGTCATTTTAAAATTTATAGGCACAACTATAAAAATGCAGAATTTAATAGTTATAATGGTTTTAATATTCCTGAAGGGTGTAGTCCCCATCCTTATTTAACAGGGGTATGTCTGAACACTCACCTGAAGGTAAACACAGATTTCCTCCAAACAACCTAGAGTCCTGCACAATGGGTGTTGGACACCTGAGCACTGGGGCTTCAACATCTTGATAAACAGGGCATAGGAAGGGAGAGGGAGATGAAAAAACAAAATGAAATCTGAACAGTGAAAGGAAAGTATCCAAGCAGGTTTTATTCCCCTGGATATAACTGTGTCAGCTCTCTCCTTCTGGTGTGATCCCTCATTCCACATCTCTGGGTCCAGGCTAGTGGGACTACAGACAAGGCAGAAGATTTTTTTTTTTTAACCTGCTCCTCAGTCAACTGAAAGAAGTTTGAGATAGGAATCATGTCTGGTTTTGGTTTCCACGTTGTAAACAACTCTGTAAGTTTCCAGAATGAATGCTGGAGCCTAGGGATTCCTGAACATGCACAACAGTTTAAGAGAACCTTTGTGATCCACTGAGCCAGAGAGTCCTGCCAGCATGAGAACTTGACTCAAGACCCTAATTTTAGGGGGAACTTTGGTCCAGGGGATAGGGCTCTGTGCTCCCAATGCCGGGGGCCTGAGTTTGATCCTTGATCAGGGAACTAGATCTCACAAGCCGAAATTAAGACCCAGCATAGCCAAAAGCAAAAACAAACAGAACAGCCCAGCAAACAGCTGTGCATTAAAAAAAAAATACCCTAATTTTAGAAAAACAGGTCATTTTGACTGTTGAGAAATTCTATGTCCATTAACAGGTATCATTTGAAGAAGATTGCTCTTGTGTTCAATTGACTTGGTCATTGCCATTTACAAACGTTTATTTCTAATTGGAAGACAATTGGAAAGCTACAGGTAAAAGGATGATACTAGAATCCTTCCCAACGCCAAACACAAAATAGACTCAAAATGGATTAACGACTTAAATTAAGGCCAGAATCCATAAAATTCTTAGAGGAAAACATAGGCAATACACTCTTTGACATACATTGCAGCACGATCCTCTTTGACCCACCTCCTAGAGTATTGGAAATAAAAACAAAAATAAACAAAGCAGACTTAATTCAACTAAGAGTCACAGCATTGTTCCTGGGTGACAGCACTGCCTGAGAGCCCGTGTCAGGCCACCTGCAGCCGCAGCGTTGCCATGCCTTAGATGGCGTATGTCAGCAATAAACAATGTTTTCACTTCTTACCATAATACAGTCTTACTTTGCATAAGGCAAACCCAACCCTAGAGAAAACAAGCTATGAAATGACCGCTTAAATCTTCTTCTGGGTTCACTTTACTGGCACATATAATTGCACAGGAAACCAGACCAATGGGCTGACAGACACGGAGCAAACAGTTCTTTCCACAGAGATTCCTGAATCCTTAATAAAACAAACAAACAGAAGACAGAGGAACACCACGCACACGAGCCTCTGGAATGAAGAGTGCCTGGCTAACGTATTAGGCATCTAAACTTGACATCCTAAAAAAAATGCTTAGTTGAGTTAAAACCACTATGTGACAAGAAGCGAAAGGATAGTGATTGTGTTTCAAGAACCAAGGTCCCTAATTAAGCTCACCTGTCCCTCATGAGGCTAAAGGGGTAAGGTTGCCATCATCCAAGGATGGTCCAACTCCACCCCACTCTCCCCCGCAACCCCTGCCTTGCACTTATCTCTCTCTCTCTCTTTTTTCAACATTCCTCCTCTCTGGTACAGAGGTCCACAGTTTTTAGGTATTTCAGGATCTCCGTTCTCCTATTCTGTCTCAATCCCACAATGAGACAGCTGCACTATTACTGGTAAACCCCTCGTGCACTGGTGCCTGGAAGCTGCCCCCATGAAGTAAGCTGGGCAATGTCAGTGCTCATCTCATCTGTTTTCCTTATCTCTGTGCTACCTGATGTTCAAGGTCCAAAAATAGTTTTCCAATTGGAAGATCAACTCTACCATTATCAGTGAAAAAGAAGTCATGTATTTTACTTTTATTGTGTTTTACAAAGCTGTCATTCCATGATAAATCAGGATAATAATCTTATCACTTAACTACACATTATTTGACATCTGCCTTAGATAAAATTTTCTCCACGGCATGTTGACAGAGTCAACATAAATATAACTACTTCACAGAAATGACTTTGGTTTAGGAGGAAGCACTTTCCATTCAGGGGGATCCTTCTCTGACCCATGGGAATCTTGGAGACACATGCAAGGAAGAAAGCTCTGACTATTCCATCTAGAAATGTTAACTGGGTTTTCTTGCTAAACTAGAGATACCTGTACCATGCAAAAAATTATGGAAGTAAGAATAGAATATTTCCTTCAGCACGCTTATGTTTAGGACTCTCTTCTTAGGGTCCTGTCCCATTCTCCTGTATGTACCCCACAAGCTATTACCAGGAGGAATAGGTCAGACAAAACTGTGGTGCAATTTTCACGATCACCACCAGAGGGCGCGGCTTCCTTCAGATGCGGTTCCTCATTGTATTCAGGAGCTGGTTTCACTTGCCTGCTTTGTAGCCACAAGACAGAATATTGCTGCAGTACAGAAAGGGGCTCTCAGTTTCTGAGCGAGGAGCTTCTGTAACATCCAGATGAAGACTAGATTTGTTAGACTGGTGTATTGCAGGGAACAAGGATCGTTTTCTTTGGCGAACATGCATTCTGCCACTCACTCAGTTCTTCTGATCATCTTAATATTCAGTAAGTAACATTGTATTCTAAATGTTAATTATTTTTCACTTTCTTATAATTGTGGGCAAGTTTTATTTTTCTTCTCTGACTGAAAACTCTCCTCCTGTACATTTCTACCATAACAAAGTGATTCTCTTCCAGGAGGGACCAATGGTGACTCAGTGAACCAGACAGAGGGCCCAGTGACTGTCTCAGAGGGGGCTCTCATGACCCTGAACTGCATTTACCAGACTCCTAGTTCGTCTCCCTATCTTTACTGGTATGTCCAGCATCTCAACAAAGCTCCTCAACTCCTCCTGAAGGGCTTAACAGCAGACCAGAAGGTAGAGCATGAAAGTTTTCAGGCCACTCTTGTTAAGCGTGACAGCTCCTTCCACCTGCAGAAACGGGCAGTGCAAGCATCAGACTCGGCTGTGTACTACTGTGCTCTGAGTGACACAGTGAGAGAGGGCTGCGGGGGAGCTGAGCACAAACCCCGAGTGCAGATGGGGCTCTGGCTGTGGACAGCCCTGCAGGGGGGTTGTTGTTTCTGTCTTAGGTGTTTTATGCTAGCTGTGTTGTTGTTTATGTACTAAGTCACGTCCGACTCTTTTACTACCCTATGACTGTAGTGGGCTCTTCTGTCCATGGGATTTCCCAGGCAAGAAGACTGGAGTGGGTTGCCATTTCTTTCTCTTGGGAATTATCCCAACCCGGGAATGGTACCCGTGTCTCCTGTTTGGCAGGCAGATTCTTTACCACTGAGCCACCGGGGAAGCCCCTGTTTTATGCCAGAGACATTTTCAAAGTACTTCCAGCTCTGAAGCTGAGTGCCAAGAATACTGCAATTCTTGGATTGGTCTACAGAGAGGAATCTGGGAGGGACAGTGAAGAGAGGAATCTAAAAGGCCTTCTCCAGAAATGCCTGTTTTGAGCCCAGTGACATTTCTCCAGATGGCATAGAATTCCTGGAAGTGACATTAACTCTGTTCAATGACAGTTCAGTTGATATATGCTGAAATATGTCACAACCTGTTGATGAAAACTTCCAGGGCACCTCATTCATGGATGAACGTATGACCTTGAAGCTACTGTCTGATTTTTATAATTCAGACCACAATTTTGTGTCTTGCTGAGTTTCACCTGCAGACAGTCTGTCTTTAGTGTCTGGGACCTTTACACTCTCTTCCCTTGACTTTTCCAACTCTTATGGTTGCTCAAGAAATGCTGCTGCTGTGAGTCCCATGAAGATGGTTTCCTGAGAAGATATTCCTTCTGTCAAGGACCCTGGGGGTCAGAGCAGTCTAGTCAGTGAACATTTTGTGCATGAGGTGTCTTGCTTCTATGTTGGTGACACAGCTCCACCCTCATCTTGTCATCATGGCAGCTCTTTACAGAATGCTAGGTCATGATCGCGATTCTGGTCTTGAGGATCTGTGCTGTGAGAAATTCTGCCACAGGTATACATGTATACCTGTGGCGAATTCATTTTGATATTTGGCAAAACTAATACAATTATGTAAAATTTAAAAATAAAATAAAATTAAAAAAAAAAAAACAAAGTAAAATGAAAAAAAAAAAAAAAAGAAATTCTGGACATAAACATGACCATGTAACCTGACATATTATCTTCATCACTGTACTGAGGCCTCTGATCCTTTTGAAATGTGTCAAATTCAGTGACCAAGGAAACACTCAGTCTGTTAGTGAAAAGAGGGATTCTAAATTCTTGACGTATTCACAATGTTCCCACATCAGAGGAGCAGAAAGCAGAGAAATGTGTGCCTCTCACTGTAACTTGCAATGAATGAAACTCACCGAGAGAAACTTATCCTGGCATTCTGGAGGTCTCTGAACCTCACCGTCCTTTATCCCTCTTGGGTGATTCTGTGGGACTGACAGGTACAGATGATGGTTTTGCAGAGCCTGAGCCTTCTGTGATTTCAGAGGCTCTTCTTAAGAAAAAGAAAATGCAATTGCAGAATCAAGTTTCTTGGGCTCAGGACACTATGGGATCCTGAAATATAAGCTGAATTTGCTTCATGGTAGATGACACCATCCTTATGGCAGAAAGTGAAGAGGAACTAAAAAGCCTCTTGATGAAGGTGAAAGAGGAGAATGAAAAAGTTGGCTTAAAACTCAACATTCAGAAAACGAAGATCATAGCATCTGGTCCCATCACTTCATGGGAAATAGATGGGGAAACAGTGGAAACAGTGTCAGACTTTATTTTTGGGGGGCTCCAAAATCACTGCTGATGGTGACTGCAGCCATGAAATTAAAAGACATCACAAAGAGCCAACAAAGGTTCATCTAGTCAAGGCTATGGTTTTTCCTGTGGTCATATATGGATGTGAGAGTTGGACTGTGAAGAAGGCTGAGTGCCGAAGAATTGATGCTTTTGAACTGTGGTGTTGGAGAAGACTCTTGAGAGTCCCTTGGACTGCAAAGAGATCCAACCAGTCCATTCTGAGGGAGGTCAGCCCTGGGATTTCTTTGGGAGGAATGATGGTAAAGCTGAAACTCCATTCTTTTGCCAACTCATGCAAAGAGTTGACTCATTGGAAAAGTCTCTGATGCTGGGAGGGATTGGGGGCAGGAGAAGAAGGGGACGACAGAGGATGAGATGACTGGATGGCATCACTGACTCGATGGACGTGAGTTTGAGTGAACTCCAGGGGATGGTGATGGACACGGAGGCCTGGTGTGCTGCGATTCATGGGGTCGCAAAGAGTTGGACATGACTGCAGACTGCCATTGGAGTGGACTGAGTTTTTCACCTGTTCCGAAACTAGGAGAAAGTATCACCCCCTCCCAAAGCAGGAACATCTCCCCACTCCTCTGCTCCTGAGCAGGAATGTGGAGCCACTTGGGTCAGTGCTCTGCATCTCTGCTACAATTGGGCCCATTGCACAGAGTTTACCCTCTGCATCTCTGCAGGCTGAACTCTTGTCTACAAATTCGGGACCAGACGTTCTGTAAGGGCAGTGGGGGGACACAGAAGGAGAAAAGAGATATATGTTTTATTGCTGGGCAGTCTAGCAGATGTGGCATAAACAGTGAATCATTGTTATTTAAAAATTTATAGGCACAACTATAAAAATGCAGAATTTAATAGTTATAATGGTTTTAATATTCCTGGAGGATGTAGTCCCCATCCTTATTTAACAGGAGGGGTGTCTGAACACCCACCTGAAGGTAAACACAGATTTCCTCCAAACAACCTAGAGTCCTGCACAATGGGTGTTGGACACCTGAGCACTGGGGCTTCAACATCTTGATAAACAGGGCATAGGAAGGGAGAGGGAGATGAAAAAACAAAATGAAATCTGAACAGTGAAAGGAAAGTATCCAAGCAGGTTTTATTCCCCTGGATATAACTGTGTCAGCTCTCTCCTTCTGGTGTGATCCCTCATTCCACATCTCTGGGTCCAGGCTAGTGGGACTACAGACAGGGCAGAGGATTTTTTTTTTTCCTTAACCTGCTCCCAGTCAACTGAAAGCAGTTTAAGATAGGAATCATATCTGGTTTAGGTTTCCACGTTGTAGACAACTCTGTAAGTTTCCAGAATGAATGCTGGAGCCTAGGGATTCCTGAACATGCACAACAGCTTAAGGGAACCTCAGTGATTCGCTGAGCAAGAGTCCTGCCAGCATGAGAACTTGACTCAAGACCCTAATTTTAGGGGGAACTTTGGTCCAGGGGATAGGACTCTGCGCTCCCAATGCTGGGGGCCTGAGTTTGATCCTTGGTCAGGGAACTAGATCTCACAAGCCGAAATTAAGACCCAGCACAGCCAAAAACAACAACAAAAAAAAACAGAACAGCTCAGCAAACAGTCATGCATTAAAAAAATACCCTAATTTTAGAAAAACAGGTCATTTTGACTGTTGAGAAATTCTATGTCCATTAGAAGGTATCTTTTGAAGAAGATTGCTCTTATGTTCAACTGACTTGGTCATTGCCATTTAGAAACATTTATTTTTAATTGGAAGATCATTGGAAGCTACAGGTAAAAGGATGACACTAGAACCCTTCCCAACTCCATACAGAAAAGAAACTCAAAATGGATTAACAACTTAAATGAAGGCCAGAATCCATGAAACTCTTAGAGGAAAACATAGGCAGTACACTCTTTGATGTACATCACAGCACGATCCTCTTTGATCCACCTCCTAGAGTATTGGAAATAAAAACAAAATAAACAAATCCGACTTAATTCAACTAAAAGTCACAGCATTGTTCCTGGGTTGACAGCACTGCCTGAGAGCCCGTGTCAGGCCACCTCCCAGCTGCCTGCAGCCGCAGCGTTGCCACGCCTTAGAAGGGTGTATGTCAGCAAAGAACAATGTTTTGACTTCTCACCATAATACAGTCTTACTTTGCATAAGGTAAGCCCAACCCTTGAGAAAACAAGCTATGAAATGACCGCTTAAATCTTCCTCTGGGTTCACTTCACTAGCCCAGATAATTGCACAGGAAACCAGACCAATGGGCTGACAGGGACTGAGCAAACAGTTCTTTCCACAGAGATTCCTGAATCCCTAATAAAACCAACAGAAGACAGATGAACACCACATACAGGTGCCTCTGGAATGAAGAGTACCCAGCTAACATATAAGCATCTAAACTTGACATCCTAAAAAATACTTAGTAGAATTAAAACAACTATGTGACAAGAAGTGAAATGATAGTGATTGTGTTTCAAGAACCAGGTTACCGAAGTAAGGCCACCTGTCCCTCATGAGGCTAAAGGTGTAAGGTTGCCGTCATCCAAGCATGGTCCAACTCCTCCCCCCCAACTCCTCCTCCCACTCCTGCCCTGCGCTTATCTCTCTCTTTCTCTCTTTTTGTCAACATTCCTCCTCTCTGGTACAGAGGTCCACAATTTTTAGGTAGTTCAGGATCTCCGTTCTCCTCTTCTGTCTCAATCCCACAGTGAGACAGCTGCACTATTTGGGGTAAATCCTTAATGCACTGGTGCCTGGAAGCTGCCTGCATGAAGTAAGCTGGATAATGTTAGTGCTCATCTCATCTGTTTTCCTTCTCTCTGTGCTACCTGATGTTCAAGGTCCAAAAATAGTTTTCCAGTTGGAAGATCAACTCTACGGATATCAGTGCAAAAGAAGTCACATATGTTATTTTTATTCTGTTTTACAAATCTGCCATTCCATGATAAATCAGGATAATAACCTTATCACTTAACTAGACATTATTTGACACCTGCCTTACAAAAAATTTTCTCCACAGCATGTTGACAGAGTCAACATGAATATAACTACTTCAGAGAAATGACTTGGGTTGAGGAGGAAGCACTTTCCACACAGAGGGCTCCTTCTCTGACCCATGGGAATCGGAGACAGACACAAGGAAGGAACCTCTGACTATTCCATCTAGAAATTGTAACTGGGGTTTCTGGTGAAGCTAGAGATACCTGTACCATGCAAAAAATTATGGAAGTAATAATAGAATATTTCCCTCAGCACGCTTATGTTTAGGACTCTCTTCTTAGGGTCCTGTCCCATTCTCCTGTATGTACCCCACAAGCTATTACCAGGAGGAATAGGTCAGACAACACTGTGGTGCAATTTTCACGATCACCACCAGAGGGCGGGGCTTCCTTCAGTTGCGGTTCCTCATTGTATTCAGGAGCTGGTTTCACTTGCCTGCTTGTAGCCACAAGACAGAATATTGCTGCAGTACAGAAAGGCGCTCTCAAGTTTCTGAGCGAGGAGCTTCTGTAACATCCAGATGAAGACTAGATTTGTTAGACTGGTGTATTGCAGGGAACAAGGATCGTTTTCTTTTGCGAACATGCATTCTGTCACTCAGTCAGTTCTTCTGATCATCTTAATATTCAGTAAGTAACATTTTATTCCAAATGTTAATGATTTTTCAGTCTCATAATTATGGGTAAGTTGTATTTTTCTTCTCTGAGTTAAAACTCCTCTCCTGTACATTTCTACCATAACAAAGTGATTCTCTTCCAGGAGGGACCAATGGTGACTCAGTGAACCAGACAGAAGGCCCAGTGACTGTCTCAGAGGGGGCTCTCATGACCCTGAACTGCACTTACCAGACTGCTGATTTTTCTGCCTATGTTTTCTGGTACGTCCAGCATCTCAACAAAGCTCCTCAACTCCTCCTGAAGGGTTTAACAGCAGACAAGAAGGTAGAGCATGAAGGTTTTCAGGCCACTCTTGATAGGAGTGACAGCTCCTTCCACCTGCAGAAACGGGCAGTGCAAGCATCAGACTCGGCCGTGTACTACTGTGCTCTGAGTGACACAGTGAGAGAGGGCTGCAGGGGAGCTGAGCACAAACCCCGAGTGCAGATGGGGCTCTGGCTGTGGGCAGCCCTGCAAGGGGTTGTTGTTTCTCTCTCCAGTGTGCTATGCTAGAGGTATTGTCAAAGCACTTCCAGGTCTGCTCCTCAGAGCCAAGGACCTAGGAATTCTTCAGTTGCTCTACAGAGAGGAATCTGGAGAGGGACAGTGCAAAAAGGAACCTAAGAAGTTTTCTCCAGAAATGCCTGTTTTCAGCCCATCGACATCCCCCTAGATAGAATCCCTTAAAGTGACATTAACTCTTCAATGACAATTCAGATTATATATGCTGAAATATTTCACAATGTGTTAAGGAATATTCCAGGGCACATTGTTGATGGATGACTGTGTGACCTGGAAGCTAGTCTCTTGTTTTTAAAATTCAGGCCAAGATTGTGTATCCTGCTGAGTTTCACCTGCAGACACTCCATCTTCAGTGACTGGAGCTTTATTCTCTCTTTTCTTGACTTTTCCATCCCTTCTGGTTGCTCCAGAAATCCTGCTGCCTAAGTAAGTTCCAGGAGGAGAGTTTCTGAGAAGATATTCCTTCTGTCAAGGGCCCTGTGGATCAGAGCAGCCCACTCTGTAAATATCGCAGGTGTTGTGTGTATTGTTTGTATTCAAACTGGGTACAGGATATTCTCTTTGCTAATAACCTCTTCTCACGGAAATGAATGCCAAAGAATGTTCAAATTACCATACAATTGCACTCATTTCAAATGTTAGCAAGATTATGCTCAAAATCCTTCAAGCTATGCTTCAGCAGTACATGAACCGAGAACTTCAGATGTACAAGCCGAGTTTAGAAAAGGCAGAGGAACCAGAGATCAAATTACCAACACCGGCTGGATCACATAAAAAAGCAAGGGAATTAAAAAAAAAAATCTACTTCTGCTTCATTGACTATGCTAAAGGCTTTGATTGTGTGGATCACAACCAACTGTGGAAAATTCTTAAAGAGATGGGAATACCCAAGAAACCTGTATGCAGGAGAAGAAGCAAGAGTTAGTACTGTACATGGAACAATCAGATCAGATTAGATCAGTCGCTCAGTCGTCTCTGACTCTTTGCGACCCCATGTATCACAGCACACCAGGCCTCCCTGTCCATCACCAACTCCCGGAGTTCACTCAGACTCACGTCCATTGAATCAGTCATGCCACCCAGCCATCTAATCCTCTGTCGTCCCCTTCTCCTCCTGCCCCCAATCCCTCCCAGCATCAGAGTCTTTTCCAATGAGTCAACTCTTTGCATGAGGTGGCCAAAGTACTGGAGTTTCAGCTTTAGCATCATTCCTTCCAAAGAAATCCCAGGGATGATCTCCTTCAGAATGGACTGGTTGGATCTCCTTGCAGTCCAAGGCACTCTCAAGAGTCTTCTCCAACACCACAGTTCAAAAGCATCAGTTCTTTGGCGCTCAGCCTTCTTCACAGTTCAACTCTCACATCCATACATGACCACAGGAAAAACCATAACCTTGACTAGATGAACCTTTGTTGGCAAAGTACTGTCTCTGCTTTTGAATATGCTATCTAGGTTGGTCATAACTTTCCTTCCAAGGAGTAAGCGTCTTTTAATTTCATGGCTGCAATCACCATCAGCAGTGATTTTGGAGCCCAAAAAAATAAAGTCTGACACAGTTTCCACTGTTTCCCCATCTATTTCCCATGAAGTGATGGGACCAGATGCCATGATTTTTGTTTTCTGAATGTTGAGCTTTAAGCCAACTTTTTCACTCTCCACTTTCACTTTCATCAAGAGGCTTTTGAGTTCCTCTTCACTTTCTGCCCTAAGGGTGGTGTCATCTGCATATCTGAGGGTATTGATATTTCTCCTGGCAATCTTGATTCCAGCTTGTGTTTCTTCCAGTCCAGCGTTTCTCATGATGTACTCTGCATAGAAGTTAAATAAACTGGGTGACAATATACAGCCTTGACGTACTCCTTTTCCTCTTTGGAACCAGTCTGTTGTTCCATGTCCAGTTCTAAACTGTTGCTTCCTGACCTGCATACAAATATCTCAAGAGGAAGATGGAACAATGGACTGGTTCAAATTTGGAAAAAGAGTACTTCAAGGCTGTATATTGTCACCCTGCTTATTTAACTTACATGCAGAGTACACCATGAGAAATGCTGGGCTGGATGATTCACAAGCTGGAATCAAGTTTGCCAGGAGAAATATTAACAGTCTCAGATATGCAGATGGTATCACTCTAATGTCAGAAAGTGAAGAGAACTAGGTGAAGGGTGAAAGAGGAGAATGAAAAAGCTGAATTAAAACTCAACATTTAAAAACAGATTATGGCATCCGGTCCCATCACTTTATGGCAAATAGATGGGGGAAAAAGTGGAAACAATGACAGATTTTTTCTTAGGTTCCAAATTCACTGCAGATGGTGACTGCAGCCATGAAATTAAAAGACGCTTGATCCTTGGAAGAAAAGACGTGACAAATCTAGACAGTGTATTAAAAAGCAGAGACATTACTTTACCGACAAAGGTCCCTGTAGTCAGAGCTATGGTTTACCCAGTAATCATGTATGGATGTGAGAGTTGGATCATAAAGAAGGCGAAGGGGCAATCTTGAATCTGGAATTTTGATGCAGTTACCACCAGCGTCCTAAAACCTGCTAGAATACTGAAACTGAAGCTCCAATTCTTTGGCCACCTGATTGTGAAGAACTGATTCACTGGAGAAGACACTGATCATGGGAAAGATTGAGGGCAAGAGGAGAAGAAGGTGACAGAGGATCAGATGGCTGGATGGCATCACTGACTCAATGGACATGAGTTTGAGCAAACTCTGGGAGATAGTGAAGGACAGGGAAGCCTGACATGCTGCAGTTCCTGGGGTCGTAAAGAGTCAGACATGATCTAGGGACTGAACAACAGCAAAAGCAGGGAAAATTAATTCATCAATCAGTCATGTTTCAGACACGTCAGAGAAGTATTTATGTACTCTTACAATAAGCTATCTTGGCAGTGGAGTGGGCTTTTCACCTGCTCAAGAGACTAGGAGAAATTACCACCCACTCACCAAGCAGGAACATCTCCACACTCCTCTGCTCATGAGCGGGAATGCGGAGCCACTTTGGTCACTCTCTGTGTCTCTGCTACAATCGTGCCCGTTGCACAGAGTGTCCCCTCATCTTTTCAGGCTGAACTCCTGCCTGCACCTTCCGGGAGCAGACTTTCTGGAAGGACAGTAGTGGGCACAGCAGGTGGGAAGATATGAATGTTTACTGCTGGGCAGTCTGTGAGATGTGGCCAGGATACGGAATCATTGTCATTTCATAATTTATAGGCATGTGTGTATTGTGTCTGGTACTCAGTTGCTAACTGGCATCCGACTCTTTGCAATCCTGTGGACTGTAGCCTGCCAGGCTCTTCTGTCTGTGGAATTTTACAGGCAAGAATACTGGAGTGGGTTGCTGTTTTCTCCTCCAGGGGATCTTCCTGACCCAGGGATCGAACCCTCATCTCCTCAATTGGCAGGCAGATTCTTTACTGCTGAGCTACTGGGGAAACCCAATTTATAGACACAACTACTTAAATGCAGAGTTTAATAGTTATAGTAGTTTTATGGTCTTGGCAGATATAGTCAGCATCATCACTTAGGGTGAATCTGGACACCCACCTGAAGGTAAGCACTACCTTCCTCCCTGACATCCTAGAGTCCTGCACACTGGGTGCTGGCCACCTGAGCACTGGGGTTTCACATCTTAATAAAGAGGCCACAGAAATGGAGAGGGAGATGAAGGAACAAAAATAAATCTTAACGGTAGGGAAATAAAGCATTCTAGCAGGTTTTATTCCCCCGGTGGTAACTGCATCAGCTCTCTACTTCCAGTCTGATCCCTCATTTCACATATTGGGGTCCAGGCTAGTGGGAGTAAAGATAGGGCATAAAGTTATAAGTCACTCAGTCGTGTCCAACTCTTTGTGACCCCATGGACTGTAACCTACCAGGCTCCTCCTTCCATGGGATTTTTCAGGCAAGGATACTGGAGTGGGTTGCCATTTCCTTCTCCAGGAGATCTTCCCAACCCAGGGATTGAACCCAGGTCTCCCACCTTGTAGGCAGACGCTTTACCATCTGAGCAACCAGGGAAGTAGTGTGTGTGTGTGTGTATATATATATATATATATATATATATATATATATATACCCACATGCTCCTCAATCAACTGAAAGCAATTTGAGATAGGAATTGTATCTGATTTTGGTTTCCACATTGCAGACAACCCTGTAAATTTCCAGGATGAATGCTGGAAGCTAGGGATTCCTGAAAATGCACAAGAGTTTAAGAGAATCTAGGTGATCTGATGAGCCAGAGAGTTCTGCCAGCATGATAACTTCAACTCAAGATTCTAATTTTAGGGGGAGGGTTGGTTCAGTGAATAGGACTCTGCACTCACATTGCAGCAGGCCCAGGTTCGATCCCTAGTCAGGGAACTAGATCCCACAAGCCTAAACTAAGACCTGGAGCAGACAAAAAACAAACAAAAAGAACAGCTCAGCAAACATGTGCATTAAAAACGATCCCAGTTTTGGTAAGAACTAACAAAATTCATTTTAACTAGTGAGAAAATCTCTGTAGATGAAAAAGGCACATTTGAAGAAGACTCTTCTTGAGTTCAACTGACTTAGTCACAGCCATTTTTACTGGATTGACAACGCTGCTCTGAGCGCCCGTGTAAGGCAACCTCACAGCTGTCTGCAGCCACACGTTCCCATGCCTTAAAATGGTTTATGTGAGCAAAGAACAATGCCAGCAATTCTTACCATAATATAGTCGGACTTTGAGTAAAATAAACCCTATCCTAGAGAAAAGAACAAGCTATGAAATGACCCCATTAAATCTTCTGCTGGGTTCGCTTCACTGGCACAAATAATTGTACAAGAAACTAGACAAACAGGCTGACAGACACTGAGCCGACAGTTCTTTCCACTGAGATCCCTGAATCCCTAAGAAAACAAACAAACAAACAGAAGACAAATCGATGCCACACACGAGCCTCAGGAATGAAGAGTGCCCAGCTAATATACTAACCATCTAAACTTGATATTCTAAAAAAAAAATACTTAGTTGAATTAAAGCAAGAATGTGACAAGAGGTAAAAAGACGTTTGAAGAACCAGGTTACCTAAGTAAGGTCACCTGTCTCTCATGAGACTAAAGGGGTAAGGTTGCTGTCATCCAAGGATGCTCCAATCCGACCCCCCCCCCCCAACTCTCCCCTCCAAGTCCTGCCTTGCACTTAACTCTCTTTCTTTCTTGGTCAACATTCCTCCTCTCTGGTACAGAGGTCCACAGTTTTTAGGTATTTCAGGATCTCTCTTTTCCTATCCTGTCTCAATCCCACAATGAGACAGCTGCATTATTTTTGGCAAATCCCTCATGCACTGGTGCCTGGAAGCTGCCTCCATGGAGTAAGCTGGGCAATGTTAGTGCTCATCTCATCTGTTTTCCTTATCTCTGTGCTACCTGATGTTCAAGGTCCAAAAATAGTTTTCCAATTGGAAGATCAACTCTACCGTTATCAGTGAAAAAGAAGTCATGTATTTTATTTTTGTTATGTTTTACAAATATGTCATTCCACGATAAATCAGGATAATAACCTTATCACTTAACTGCACATTATTCGACACCTGCCTTACAAAAAATTTTCTCCACGGCATGTTGACAGAGTCAACATGAATATAACTACTTCAGAGAAATGACTTGGGTTGAGGAGGAAGCACTTTCCATACAGAGGGATCCTTCTCTTACCCATGGGAATCAGAGACACATGCAAGGAAAAAACCTCTGACTATTCCATCTAGAAATTGTAACTGGGGTTTCTGTCGAAGCTAGAGATACCTGTACATGCAAAAAATTATGGAATGAATAATAGAATATTTCCCTCGGCACGCTTATGTTTAGGACTCTCTTCTTAGGATCCTGTCCCATTCTCCTGTATGTACCCCCACAAGCTATTATCAGGAGGAATAGGTCAGACAACACTGTGGTGCAATTTTCACGATCACCACCAGAGGGCGGGGCTTCCTTCAGATACGTTTCCTCATTGTATTCAGGAGCTGGTTTCACTTGCCTGCTTGTAGCCACAGACAGAATATTGCTGCAGTACAGAAAGGGGCTCTCAGTTTCTGAGCGAGGAGCTTCTGTAACATTCAGATGGAGACTAGATTTGTGTATTCCAGGGAACAAGGATCGTTTTCTTTTGCGAACATGCATTCTGCCACTCACTCAGTTCTTCTGATCATCTTAATATTCAGTAAGTAACATTTTATTCTAAATGTTAATGATTTTTCACTTTCTTATAATTGTGGGCAAGTTTTATTTTTCTTCTCTGACTGAAAACTCCTCCTGTACATTTCTACAATAACAAAGTGATTCTCTTCCAGGAGGGACCAATGGTGACTCAGTGAACCAGACAGAAGGCCCAGTGACTGTCTCAGAGGGGGCTCTCATGACCCTGAACTGCACTTACCAGACTGCTGATTCTGCTCCCTTTCTTTTCTGGTACATCCAGCATCTCAACAAAGCTCCTCAATTCCTCCTAAAGGGCTCAATGTCAGACCAGAACCCAAAGAGTAAAGGTTTCCAGGCCACTCTTGTTAAGCGTGACAGCTCCTTCCACCTGCAGAAACGGGCAGTGCAAGCATCAGACTCGGCTGTGTACTACTGTGCTCTGAGTGACACAGTGAGAGAGGGCTGCGGGGGAGCTGAGCACAAACCCCGAGTGCAGATGGGGCTCTGGCTGTGGGCAGCCCTGCAGGGGGGTTGTTGTTTCTGTCTTAGGCGCTTTATGCTAGCTGTGTTGTTGTTTATGTACTAAGTCACGTCCGACTCTTTTACTACCCTATGACTGTAGTGGGCTCTTCTGTCCATGGGATTTCCCAGGCAAGAAGACTGGAGTGGGTTGCCATTTCTTTCTCCTGGGAATTATCCCGACCCAGGAATGGTACCCACATCTCCTGTTTGGCAGGCAGATTCTTTACCACTGAGCCACCTGGGAAGCCCCTTTTTTATGCCAGAGACATTTTCAAAGTACTTCCAGCTCTGAAGCTCAGTGCTAAGAACCCTGCACTTCTTGGATTGGTCTACAGAGAGGACTCTGGGAGGAATAGTGAAAAGAGGAGTCTAAAAGGCCTTCTCCAGAAATGCCTGTTTTGAGCCCAGTCACATTTCTCCAGATGGCATAGAATTCCTGGAAGTGACATTAACTCTGTTCAATGACAGTTCAGTTGATACATGCTGAAATATGTCACAACCTGTTGATGAAAACTCCCAGGGCACCTCATTAATGGATGAATGTATGACCTTGAAGCTACTGTCTGAGTTTTATAATTGAGACCAAAATTTTGTGTCTTGCTGAGTTTCACCTGCAGACACTCCATCTTTAGTGACTGGGACCTTTACACTCTCTTCCACTGACTTTTCCAGCTCTTATGGTTTGTTGCTCAAAAAATGCTGCTTCTGTGAGTTCCATGAAGATGGTTTCCTCAGAAGATATTCCTTCTGTCAAGGGCCCTGTGGGTCAGAGCAGTCTAGTCAGTGAACCTTTTGCGCATGAGGTGTCTTGCTTCTATGTTGGTGACACAGCTCCACCCTCATCTTGTCATCATGGCAGCTCTTTACAGAATGCTAGGTCAAGATCGTGACTCTGGTCTTGAGGATCTGTGCTGTGAGAAATTCTGGACATAAACATGACCTCATAACCTGACATCTTATCTTTATCACTGTATTGAGGCCTCTGATTCTTTTGAAATGTGTCAAATTCAGTGACCAAGGAAACACTCTGTCCATTAGTGAAAAGAGGGCACATGGACTTTTGTTGACCCGTATTTTAAATTCTTGACATATTCACAATGTTCCCACAGTAGAGGAGCAGAAAACAAAGAAATGAGTGGCTCTCACTGAAACTTGCAATGAATGAAACTCTCTGAGAGAAATTTGTCCTGGCATTCTGGAAGTCTCTGAAGCTCACCTGTCCTTTATCCCTCTTGTATGATTCTGTGGGACTGACAGGTACAGATGAAGGTTTTGCAGAGCATGATCCTTCTTTGATTTCACAGGCTCTTCTAAAGAAAAAAAAAATGAAATTGCAGAATCAAGTTTCTTGGGCCTAGGACACTAAGGGATCCTGAAATACAAGCTGAATTTGCTTCATGGTAAAGTGACTTCACTTTCACTTTTCACTTTCATGCATTGGAGAAGGAAATGGCAACCACTCCAGTGTTCTTGCCTGGAGAATCCCAGGGACAGGGGAGCCTCATGGGCTGCTGTCTGTGGGGTTGCACAGAGTTGGACACGACTGAAGTGGCTTAGCAGCAGCAGCAGCAGCAAACCCTCTTCATAAACTTTACCCTCCTCTTTAAGATCAAAGCATTATAACCATCTTATTTTGTCCTGATATTGGCAGGTTAGAACCCCCCAGGACTCTTTCTGTTCCAGCACTTGATCTGTAATCAATATGAGTATTTTCAGCTCTTTCACTTTTTAAATAACAGCTTTAAAAAGATAATTCACATATCATCACCTTCACGTTTTTACCTGTACAGTTGAGTGGTTTCTAGCATGTTCACAGAGCTGTGCAGTCATCACTACTGTGTGATTCCAGAACACCACCCCAGGAAGAAACTTTGTACCCATTCGCAGTCACTCCCGTTCCCGTTTCCCTCAGACACTGGCATCCATTCCTCTGTTCTCTGTCTCTATGGATTTGATGGTTCTGGGCGATTCCTAGAGATAGAATCAGATTGCATATGACTTTTAGTACCGTCTTCTTTCATCTAGTGGAATCACTCCATGGCGTGTCTCCGTATCAGTTCTTCACTACTCCTTATGGTCACTTAATAGGCTGCTCTGTGATACCACCTATTCTCCTTATCCATTCTTCACTTGAAGAATGATTGTTTTGGAAACATTTTGGTTATTTCCACTTTTTAGCTCTTATAAATAATGCTGGTATGAGCACTCATATGCAGGAGCTCTATTGCTCTAAATGAATGTACTTCCAGCTAGAGGTTTGACTTTTTGTGTTTTCATATTTGTTTCATTTCATTTTGCTTTATTTGGCACCAACATTTCCTTATGGTTGTAAAATGAGTAAGTACAAGAGAAAATGCTCTTTAAAATTATGATTTAATGCTTACATGAGATATAATCATTCCAAGCTATACCTGCATTCATTCAGGAACACTTTTTGAGCACATACTCATATATGTCAGTCACATGAATAAGTGTTGAGAATATAGTATACATGACCAAGTCTCCTGCTTTAGGACTGTATTGCTTTAAGACACCACACGTGTCTTAAAATAATGTTTCTTTCACAAATCATTTTATTCACTCACTGAGCTCTGCTTGTCCCCAATATGTGACATTGACAGGTTTATGGGCAATGGGCTAAGCTTTTAAATCCCTCTCCACCTCTCAGGTAGATACTAGGAAACTTCCAATTTACAAATGACAAAATTGAGGTGTAGAGATGTTTGGTAACTTAATCAAGGTTACATAACCAGTTAGGACCAGAACTTGGGTAGGATGTCAATCATTCTGAGGCATGACTAATATTCATAAAAGCTAATTGATAGAACCATCATGAAATCTGTTTCTTTTTTGTTAAATACCATTGCCTTCTTAGAATTTTATAATTTTTGAAATTATTTTTGATGAAAATTAAGTTAATGCAGTAATGAAAATTGTACTTTACTCAATGGGCAATCACAGGAGTCTGTATATGTTCCTGAACACTGAAGCCAAAAAATTGCAGTCATCATCTTTTATGTCTTTGAACATAAAGTTGCTCAGATTCTCTGTGATTGACTAACCTGCTTATTCCAGGGCTTATAGCTGAGCCTCAGTAGCAATATTAAAGAGGATATACATTACAGGTCTTTGCCATGACAATGAGGAATATTTTTCAAATAAAAAAAACCCCTTCGTGTGGCAAATATATCTCCTCATTGGGACTGTTCTGCTACAGTGTATATCTTATTAAAGCAAATCCTTTTTTTTTTTAGACATTAGTAAGTATGGATCTGGGCTTCCCTGGGGGCTCAGTGGTAAAGAATCCGCCTGCCAATGCAGAAGATCTTCCTCAGGATGAGTAAGATCCCTGGGTTGAGCAGATCCCCTGGAGAAGGATATAGCAACCCACCCCAGTATTCTTGTCTGGGAAATCCCATGGACAGAGGAGCCTGGTTGGTTACAGTTCATGGGGTTGCAAAGAGTCGGGCTCAACTTAGTGAGTAAACAGCAACAAATAGGGGTATGATGAGGAAGTTTCATTGACTTTTCTAAGCACATTAGTAATTTGTGCCAAAGCAGAAACTTTCAAAGGCAATTTTCTCTCAATAAAGAAGCCTAAAATCTAGTGTTTGCTTTAGTGGCTTCAAGAATTTCTAGGGTTTTCAGTTGAAAGCTACCTGATGAAGCTGAGAGGGAGGGTTAAAAGAATGCTGGTCCATCTTCCTCTCTCGCATTAACCAGATTGATTTATCAAGAATTCTCCAGGTCAGAATACCAGAGTGGGTAGTCACTCCCTTCTCCAGGGGACTTTCTCAACCCAGGGATCAAACCCAGGTCTTCCACATTGCAGGTGGTTCTTTACCAGCTGAGCCACCAGGCAAAGCCCTTATGAAGAACAAAAACATTTAAAATTTTGATGACCTTGGTCTTACATGTTCTCATGGACCTATGTCTAGAGCAGTGAGACACAACTCCCAATATTTAAGATGGCAAAGACTTTTAAGACTATGATGCAGGGAACAGATGTCAATGGAGATTGAACTCTGCTGGCATTTCTAACAGGATTTCTATTGCTTTTGATAATGCTTTGGCTCCAGATTTGTGTATTTTTAGGGTTTTCCCTATCCCAATTTCCACCACAATTAATATGTGTGGTTGGAAGTGTTGAGGGTGATTCAGAAATATATGTATTGAGTTTTAACAGGAGTTCTTATATTTAGGCACTGGCTAAAATTTTCTGAATTTACTTTTGTTTACACACACACATACATGTAAATTGTGATCACATATACATGTATTTCTCCCCCTGCTGCTATTTAACATGGCACACACTTTACAGATTTTGTGACGCAGAGGCATGATATGAAATCGCTCATAGACAACCAAATATTTCGCAGGTAACTTTTACCAGATTCATAGGAGGCGGGAACAGAGATTGAAGCGGAAAATTCTGCCTTTCTGTTAGAGTCAAAACCCCAGTGTTACTTTTGATTCTCTAATCCAAAGGAGGATGAACTGAACATGATTCCGTTTTACCACTGTTTATTTCTAGTCTGATAGTGTTCTGATTCGACAAACTGATGTGCAGAAGTCTAGCATTTCCCTCCAATAAAGGAAGCGTGTGACATGACAAGGACAAACGGCCCTCCAGCTGCTGACTCAGTTTCCTGCGTGGGGCAGAAGCATCACACGCCCAGGAGCTCTGCCTGGACCTCTTGAGCACAGGGTGCAGAATTCAGATCTGGATCTGAAATGGAGCAGAGGTCACGTCACTGTAGGGAGGAGCTGCCCATATGCTGGTTGCCAGTGCACCGAGGGCAGGCAGAACCTCTGTCTGTCTTGGTGAGGATGGCCACACACAGGACTCATGCCCCTCTCTCAGTGCCAAGGTTGTGGGGAGGGCAGAGCATTGTTACCTGATGCATCTTGAAAGGGAGTTGAATGGGCAATGGAAGCAGGGCATTATGTCCTAAGCCACTTCATCCCCTATACCATCATGGTTGTAAGTAAAGGCTCTTTCCTGCAGGATCCAGCATGACCCAGAAGGTAACTCAAACCCAGTCTGCAATTTTTGTGGTGGAGGAGGAGGCCGCAACCTTGGACTGTGTATATGAAGCTGGTAGTTATGGTTATTATTTAAAAATCAGACATCACATTGAAAACTGGATTTCTAGCTTCTCTATAAAATATCTAAGAGCACAACATCCTCTGGGGTAGAGGTCAAAAGTCATGTTTGATTGCATAACGCCTTTGATATAGACTCATTTTATCTTTAAAAATCTATGCAGATTTACCATTCACAACATGAATAGCCCAAAAATAAAATTTTAAATTGTTAGTCCTAATATAGAAGCTGATCCACAAAGCAAACAAATTGGAATTAAAATCTCATGGAAATATACCTGTTTTTTTCCCTGTGATTTTTATCATCACAGCATGGATCCCAGTGTGAAAATTTTCAGTAGTTTATTCATTAATTCTTAGTTTTCTGGTAAGCATTGGGGAAACATTAGTTGGCAAGACAGATGTGATGTCTGCTTTGATGGAGCTCATGTTCCAGGGAGCTGTAGTGGTATCCAGTACAGGAACATAGGCATAAAGGACATTTGATATCATCCTTAATAAAACAATGAATTGAAATTAGCTGGATTCAAACCCTGTCATCTGCATCACAGCATGACTTTTGAGGTGTTCCTTAGCCTTTCTTGGCATCAGTTTCTTCATATGTAAAATGGCAATAATAGAACCTACTTTATGGGCTTAAGAATCAAAATCATCTATACATCTCAATCTGTTTAAAATCATTATAAAATTAACTTATATAGAAACACACTTGCCTGTGTGTTTTATAGAAATAAAATTTTAAGCACAGGTACATATTATGGCATCTTGATACAGCAGGGATTACTCACTGATGACCATTATTAATATAAAAGGCAGAGTTTGTTCCAGTACCTACATCAGATTTTCATTCATGTCATTTTTTTTATATAACACAAAGTTTCTCCTTATTTTTATTTTTTATTTTATTTTTTAACTTTACAATATTGTATTGGTTTTGCCATATATCAACATGAATCCTCCACAGGTATACACATGTTCCCCATCCTGAACCCTCCTCCCTCCTCCCTCCCCATACCATTCCTCTAGGTCATCCCAGTGCAAGAGCCCCAAGCATCCAGTATCGTGCATTGAATCTGGACTGGCAACTCATTTCATATATGATATTATATATGTTTCAATGTTATTCTCCCAAATCATCCCACCCTCTCCCTCTCACACAAAGTCCAAAAGACTGTTCTATACATCAATGTCTCTTTTGCTGTCTCATATACAGAGTTATTGTTACCATCTTTCTAAATTCCATATATATGCGTTAGTATACTGTATTGGTGTTTTTCTTTCTGGCTTAGTTCACTCTGTATAATAGGCTCCAGTTTCATCCACCTCATTAGAACTGATTCAAATGTATTCTTTTTAATGGCTGAGTAATACTCCATTGTGTATATGTACCACAGCTTTCTTATCCATTCATCTGCTGAAGGACATCTAGGTTGCTTCCATGTCTTGGCTATTATAAACAGTGCTGCGATGAACACTGGCATACAAGTGTCTCCTTCAATTTTGGTTTCCTCAGTGTGTATGCCCAGCAGTGGGATTGCTGGGTCATAAGGCAGTTCTATTTCCAGTTTTTTAAGGAATCTCCACACTGTTCTCTATAGTGGGTGTACTAGTTTGCATTCCCACCAACAGTGTAAGAGGGTTCCCTTTTCTCCACACCCTCTCCAGCATTTACTGCTTGTAGACTTTTGGATCGCAACTTCCATCCAGGAAGAGAGTCTTAAAAAGAGAGAAGTTTCCAGACACCGGGAAACACTCTCACTGCCGAGTCTGTGCCGAGCCTTGGAAGCACAGAGGGCAACATAACAGGGAGGAAAAATAAATAAACAATTAAACCCCACAGCTTACGAGCCCAATGGTAACTCCCGCAGTGGAGAAGCAGTGCAGATGCCTGCACCCCCACTAGCAAGCGGGGGCTGGGCAGGGAGGCGCGAGCTGCATCGCTTAGAGTAAGGATCTGGCCTGAATGCCCTGAGTGCTATCTGAGCGAACTAACTTGGGCTAGTAAACCAGACTGTGGGATATCTACCACAGGAAAAGCCAGCCCTAACCTAAGACACCACCAGGCCCTCCTGCAGAACAAAGAACTGAACAGAGATAGCCAGCTGCAGACCACCCACCTCCGGTGACAGGCAGACAGAGCCAGAAGGGGGCAATCGCAGCCCCAGAGAGACATTATCTACAAAACTGTAAGCAGGCTTCTTTGCTAAATAAGACTTCTTGGGGTTCTGCATGGTCAACATCCACCTGAGAAGGTGCACCGGTTGTACACCCAGAAAACCGAGCGGCGGGGAGGCGATAAGAACCTCATCACCTGAGCTTCTCAGACTTGGGAAGGGCACAAAATGCAGGCCCAACAGAGTCTGCACCTGTGAGGACTACCCGAGTGCCTGAACCTGAGCGGCTTGGACCTGGGAGGTCCATGCAGCCCAGGGCCAGCCTCGGATGGTTCCCAATGGAGCAACCTAGAGCCTGAGTAGTGTGGGCAGGGAGGGTACATGCGCCGTGAGTAGGGGCAGGCCCAGTGTGGCTGAGACACTGTGAGCACACACCAGTGCTATTTGTTTGCAGCGTCCCTCCCTCCCCACAGCGCAACTGAACAAGTGAGCTTAAAACAAAAAAAAGTGTCCACCACCGCCCCCTTTGTGTCAGGGTGGAAATCAGACACTGAAGAGATCAGCAAACAGATGAAGCTAAAACAGAGGGAACCGCCTTGGAAGCGACAGGTGCAATAGATTAAAACCCTGTCGTTAGTACCGACTACATAGGAAGGGGCCTGTAGATCTTGAGAAATATAAGCCGGACCAAGGAACTAGCCAAAAATGAACTGACCCCACAATACCCGCAACAATACCAGAGAAAGTACTAGATATATTTTTACTATTTTTACGATCATTATTTCTTTCTTTTTCTTTTTAAATTTTTTTAAAAAATTTAAGTCCTCTATTACTCCTTTAATTTTCACTTTTATAACCTATTACTTTGCAAAAAAAAAAAGACCCTATTTTTTTAAAAGCAAACTTCATATATATATTTTTTATAATTTTTGTGACTTTTTTTTCTCTTTCTTTTATTTTTTTTCTTCTTTTCTTTAACATTGTATTTTTGAAATTCCAAACTCTGCTCTAGATTTTTAATTTTTGCTTTTTGGTATTTGTTATCAATTTTTCACCTATATTTTTTAAAATAATTTTTGTGACTTTTTTTACTCTTTATTTTTCTTCTTCTTTTCTTTAACATTGTATTTCTGAAATTCCAAACTCTACTCTAGATTTTTAATTTTTCCTTTTTGGTATTTGTTATCAATTTTGTACCTTTAAGAACCGAATCTTCAGTACCCATTTTTATTTGGGAGCGAGGTAACTGGCTTGACTGCCCTCTCCCTCTTTAGACTCTCCTTTTTCTCCACCAGGTCGCCTGTGTCTCCTCCCTAACCCCTCTCTGCTCTACCCAACTCTGTGAATTTCTATGTGTTCCAGACGGTGGAGAACACTTAGGGAACTGATTACTGGCTGGATCTGTCTCTCTCCTTTTCATTCCCCCCTTTTATCCTCCTGGCCACCTCTATCTCCTTCCTCCCTCCTCTCTTCTCTGTACAACTCCGTGAACATCTCTGAGTGGTCCAGCTGTGGAGTGAACATAAGGAAGTGATTACTGGCTAGCCTGCTCTCTCCTCTATTGATTTCACCTCACCTCATTCGGGTCACCTCTAACTCCTTCCTCCCTCTTCTCTTCTCCATGTAACTCTGTGAACCTCTCTGGGTGTCCCTCACTGTGGAGAAACTTTTCATCTTTAACCTAGATGTTTTATCAATGGTGCTGTATAGAAGGAGAAATTTTGAGACTACTGTAAAAATAAGATTGAAAACCGGAAGCAGGAGGCTTAAGTCCAAACCCTGACTCCAGGGAACTCCTGACTCCAGGGAACATTAGTTGACAGGAGCTCATCAAACGCCTCCATACCTACATTGAAACCAAGCACCACACAAGGGCCAACAAGCTCCAGAGCAAGACATACCATGCAAATTCTCCAGCAACACAGGAACACAGCCCTGAGCTCCAATATACAGTCTGCCCAAAGTTACTAAAAAACCATAGACATCTCATAACTCATTACTGGACACTTCATTGCACTCCAGAGAGAAGGAATCCAGCTCCACCCACCAGAACACCGACATAAGCTTCCCTAACCAAGAAACCTTGACAAGCCACCTGTACAAACCCACACACAGCAAGGAAACACCACAATAAAGAGAACGCCACAAACTGCCAGAATACAGAAAGGACACCCCAAACTCAGCAATATAAACAAGATGAAGAGACAGAGGAATGCCCAGCAGGTAAAGGAACAGGATAAATGCCCACCAAACCAAACAAAAGAGGAAGAGATAGGGAATCTACCTGATAAAGAATTCCAAATAATGATAGTGAAATGATCCAAAATCTTGAAATCAAAATGGAATCACAGATAAAAAGCCTGGAGACAAGGATTGAGAAGATGCAAGAAAAGTTTAACAAGGACCTAGAAGAAATAAAAAAGAGTCAATATATAATGAATAATGCAATAAATGAGATCAAAAACACTCTGGAGGCAACAAATAGTAGAATAACAGAGGCAGAAGAGGGGATTAGTGAATTAGAAGATAGAATGATAGAAATAAATGAATCAGAGAGGAAAAAAGAAAAACGAATTAAAAGAAATGAGGACAATCTCAGAGACCTCCAGGACAATATTAAATGCTACAACATTCGAATCATAGGAGTCCCAGAAGAAGAAGACAAAAAGAAAGACCATGAGAAAATACTTGAGGAGATAATAGTTGAAAACTTCCCTAAAATGGGGAAGGAAATAATCACTCAAGTCCAAGAAACCCAGAGAGTCCCAAACAGGATAAACCCAAGGCAAAACACCCCAGGACACATATTAATCAAATTAACAAAGATCAAACACAAAGAACAAATATTAAAAGCAGCAAGGGAAAAACAACAAATAACACAGAAGGGAATTTCCATAAGGATAACAGCTGATCTTTCAATAGAAACTCTTCAAGCCAGGAGGGAATGGCAAGACATACTTAAAGTGATGAAAGAAAATAACCTACAGCCCAGATTACTGTACCCAGCAAGGATCTCATTCAAATACGAAGGAGAAATCAAATGCTTTTCAGACAAACAAAAGCTGAGAGAATTCAGCACCACCAAACCAGCTCTCCAACAAATACTAAAGGATATTCTCTAGACAGGAAACACCAAAAGGGTGTATAAACTCGAACCCAAAACAATAAAGTAAATGGCAATGGGATCATACTTATCAATAATTACCTTAAACGAAAATGGGTTGAATGCCCCAACCAAAAGACAAAGACTGGCTGAATGGATACAAAAACAAGACCCCTACATATGTTGTCTACAAGAGACCCACCTCAAAACAGGGGACACATACAGACTGAAAGTGAAGGGCTGGAAAAAGATTTTCCATGCAAATAGAGACCAAAAGAAAGCAGGAGTAGTAATACTCATATCAGATAAAATAGACTTTAAAACAAAGGCTGTGAAAAGAGACAAAGAAGGTCACTACATAATGATCAAAGGATCAATCCAAGAAGAAGATATAACAATTATAAATATATACGTACCCAACATAGGAGCACCACAATATGTAAGACAAATTCTAACAAGTATGAAAGGGGAAATTAACAATAACACAATAATAGTGGGAGACATTAATACACCACTCACACCTATGGATAGATCAACTAAACAAAATTAACAAGGAAACACAAACTTTAAACGATACAATAAAAAAAAAAAGAAACAAAAAAGAGAAAAAAAAACAAAAAACAAATAAACAAAAAAATAAAACATAAACGATACAATAGACCAGTTAGACCTAATTGATATCTATAGGACATTTCACCCCAAAACAGTGAATTTCACCTTTTTCTCAAGTGCACATGGAGCCTTCTCCAGGATAGATCACATCCTGGGCCATAAATCTAGCCTTGGTAAATTCAAAAAAAATTGAAATCATTCCAAACATCTTTTCTGACCACAATGCAGTAAGAGTAGATCTCAATTACAGGAGAAAAACTATTAAAAATTCCAACATATGGAGGCTGAACAACACGCTGCTGAATAACCAACAAATCACAGAAGAAATCAAAAAAGAAATCATAAAAACGAATGAAAATGAAAACACAACAACCCAAAACCTGTGGGACACTGTAAAAGCAGTGCTAAGGGGAAAGTTCATAGCAATACAGGCATACCTCAAGAAACAAGAAAAAAGTCAAATAAATAACCTAATTCTACACTTAAAGCAAGTACAAAAGGAAGAAATGAAGAACCCAGGGCTAGTAGAAGGAAAGAAATCTTAAAAATTAGGGCAGAAATGAATGCAAAGGAAACAAAAGAGACCATAGCAAAAATAAACAAAGCCAAAAGCTGGTTCTTTGAAAGGATAAATAAAATTGACAAACCATTAGCCAGACTCATCAAGAAACAAAGGGAGAAAAATCAAATCAATAAAGTTAGAAATGAAAATGGAGAGATCACAACAGACAACACAGAAATACAAAGGATCATAAGAGACTACTATCAGCAATTATATGCCAATAAAATGGACAATGTGGAAGAAATGGACAAATTCTTAGAAAAGTACAACTTTCCAAAACTGGACCAGGAAGAAATAGAAAATCTTAACAGACCCATCACAAGCATGGAAATTGAAACTGTAATCAGAAATCTTCCAGCAAACAAAAGCCCAGGTCCAGACGGCTTCACAGCTGAATTCTACCAAAAATTTAGAGAAGAGCTAACACCTATCCTACTCAAAGTCTTCCAGAAAATTGCAGAGGAAGGTAAACTTCCAAACTCATTCTATGAGGCCACCATCACCCTATTACCAAAGCCTGACAAAGATGCCACAAAAAAAGAAAACTACAGGCCAATATCACTGATGAACATAGATGCAAAAATCCTTAATAAAATTCTAACAGTCAGAATCCAACAACACATTAAAAAGGTCATACACCATGACCAAGTGGGCTTTATCCCAGGGATGCAAGGATTCTTCAATATCCACAAATCAATCAATGTAATACACCACATTAACAACTTGAAAAATAAGAACCATATGATTATATAGATAGATGCAGAGAAAGCCTTTGACAAAATTAAACATCCATTTATGATAAAAAAAAAAAAAACCTCTCCAGAAATCAGGAATAGAAGGAACATATCTCAACATAATAAAAGCTATATATGACAAACCCACAGCAAACATTATCCTCAATGGTGAAAAATTGAAAGCATTTCCCCTAAAGTCAGGAAGAAGACAAGGGTGCCCACTTTCACCATTACTATTCAACATAGTTTTGGAAGTTTTGGCCACAGCAATCAGACCAGAAAAAGAAATAAAAGGAATCCAAATTGGAAAAGAAGAAGTAAAACTCTCACTGTTTGCAGATGACATGATCCTCTACATAGAAAACCCTAAAGACTCCACCAGAAAATTACTAGAGCTAATCAATGAATATAGTAAAGTTGCAGGATATAAAATCAACACACAGATCCCACAAGCCTAAACTAAGACCTGGCACAGACAAAAAACAAAAAGAACAGCTCAGCAAACAGATGTGCATTTAAAATGATCCCAGCTTTGGTAAGAACTAACAAAATTCATTTTAACTGGTAAAAAAAAATCTCTGTAGGTGAAAAAGTTACATTTGAAGAAGACTATTCTTGAGTTCAACTGACTTAGTCACAGCCATTGTTAGTGGATTGACAACGATGCCCTGAGAGCCCGTGTAAGGCAACCTCACAGCTGTCTGCAGCCACACGTTCCCATGCCTTAAAATGGTTTATGTCAGCAAAGAACAATGGCAACAATTCTTACCATAATATAGTCAGACTTTGCATAAAATAAACCCTATCCTAGAGAAAAGAACAAGCTATGAGATGACCCCATTAAATCTTCTGCTGGGTTCGCTTCACTGGCACAAATAATTGCACAAGAAACTGCAAACAGGCTGACAGATACTGAGCCAACAGTTCTTTCCATTGAGATTCCTGAATCCCTAAGAAAACAAACAAACAGAATACAGATCGACGCCACACACGAGCCTCAGGAATGAAGAGTGCCTGGCTGATATACTAACCATCTAAACTTGACATTCTAAAAAAATACTTAGTTGAATTAAAGCAAGAATGTGATAAGAGGTAAAAAGACGTTCAAGAACCAGGTTACCTAAGTAAGGTCTCATGAGGCTAGAGGTGTAAGGTGGCTTGTCATCCAAGTAGGGTCCAGGGCCCCAAAGGAGGCCCCTTCAGGGAGGTTTACCAAACTCATGGAGTCTTCTCTCTTTAGTTACAGATCAGTACTCAGTCCAAGATTCACAGTGACGCCTCCCCCCACCTCTTTGCCCTCATCTCTCTCCCTCTCTCTCTTTTGCCCACATCCCTCCTCTCTGGTACACTGGTCCACAAATTTCTAGGTTCCTCAGGATCCCCAAAATATTATTCCATCTCGCAGTGAGACAGCTGGGCCATTTTTATTAAATCCCTCATGCACTGGTGCCTAGAAGCTCCCTCCGTGAAGAGAGCTGGGAGATGTCCTGGCTCATCTCACCTGTTTTCCTTATCTCTGTGCCACCTGATGTCCAAGATCCACAACTTGTTTCATATATTTTGTCCAGTTTTCTAGTTGGAAGGTCAACTCTACCTTTATCAGTAAAAAGAAGTAACAGCAATTTATTTTTTAATTTTACAAATATGTCATTTTATGATGGATAGGGGTAATAACCTGCTCATTCAACCACACATTAGATGAGATCTGCCTTAAATGATCTAGTGGCTCAGATGTGTAAAGAGTCCACCTGCAATGCGGGAGATGCAGGAGACTCTGGCTCAATCCCCATGTTGGGAAGATCCCCTGGAGGAGGGCATGGCAAGCCGCTCTAGTATCCTTGCCTGGAAATCCCATGGACAGAGGAGCCTGACAGGCTATAGTCTCTAGGGCCACAAGAGTCAGACACGACTGAGCAGCTGAGCAGAGCACATGGCACAAGGGTAGTTATGCTCACTCAGCCGCACATTATTTGAGACCTGACTGAGATAATGTTTCCAACATTATGCAACATTCCAACATTCCAGCAGCATGTGGGCTGTGTCTTGGGGATGAATAGAGTGAATTCAGGTGAAAGTCTAGGGAGAGGAGGGAGCACTTTCCATGCAGAGGGGGCCTTTCCTGACCCATGGAGACATATGGAAAGAAGAAACCCTCTGACTATTTCTCCTAAAAATTGTTAACTGGCATTATTTGCAAAGTTAGAGACACCATACCACACAGAAAATGATGGATGTAATAATGGGACGTTTCCCAAAGCATGTTTGTGTTTAGGGCTCTCCTCTTAGAGTCCTGCCCCAGTCTCCTGTGTGTACCCCACAGACTATCATCAGGAGGACTAGGTCAGGAGCAGGTCAGGATGAGGACAGTGAAAAAGCTGGCTTTAAACTAAGCATTCAAAAACTAAGATCATGGCATCCTGTCCCATCACTCCATGGCAAATAGATGGGGAAACAATGGAAACAGTGACAGACTTTATTTTCTAGGGCTCCAAAATGACTGCGAATGGTGACTGCAGACAAGAAATTAAAAGACACTTGCTCCTTGGAAGAAAAGCTATGACCAACCTAGACAGCATATTAAAAAACATATTAAAAAGCAGAGACATTACTTTGCTGACAAAGGTCCATATAGTCAAACCTATGGTTTTTCCTGTGGTCATGTATGAAGGTGAGAGTTGGACCAATTCTAGGCGCCGAAGAATTGATGCTTTTGAACTGTGGTCTTCAAAAGAGAGCCCCTTGGCTCTTGAGAGCCCCTTGGACCGCAAGGAGATCAAACCAGTCAGTCCTAAAAGAAATCAGTTCTGAATATTCACTGGAAGGACTGATGCTGAGGTTGAAGCTCCAATACTTTGGACACCTGATGCAAAGAGCCGACTCACTGGAAAAGACCCTGATGCTGGGAAAGATTGAAGGCAGGAGGAGAAGGGGACGACAGAAGATGAGATGGTTGGATGGCATCACCACTCAATGGACATGGCTTTGAGCAAGCTCCGGGAGCTGGTGTTGAACAAGGAAGCCTGGCCTGCTGCTGTCCATGGGGTCGCGAAGAGTTGGACATGACTGAGCAACTGAACTGAACTGAACTGAGGTCAGATATGACTGTGGTGTAATCTTTAAGATCACCACCAGAGGGCGGGGCTTCCTTCAGATGCGATTCCTTTTTGTATTCAGGAGCTGGTTTGACTTGCCTACTCTGTAGCCACAAGACAGATGACTGCTGCTGTGCAGAAAGGGGTTCCCAGTTTCTGAGTGAAGAGCTTCTGTAACATCCAGCCAGAGACTAACTTTGTTAGTTTTGATGTTTCTAGGGAACAAGAACTGTTGCCAGAATGTTTTCTGCCACTCACTCAGTTCTTGTCATCTTCTTAATACTTGGTAAGTAGCATTTTGTCCTAAAATGATTTTTCATTTTCCTATGATAACAGGTAAGTTTTATTTTTCTTCTCTGGCTGAAAACTCCTCCTGTACATTTCTACTATAACAAAGTGATTCTCTTGTAGGAGGGACCAATGGTGACTCAGTGAGCCAGACAGAAGGCCCAGTGGCTGTCTCAGAGGGGGCTCTCCTGACCCTGAACTGCACTTACCAGACCACGTATTCAGGTTCCTATCATTTCTGGTACGTCCAGCATTTCAACAAAGCTCCTCAACTCCTCCTGAAGGGCTCAATGACAAACCAGAGGCCAGAGCATGAAGGTTTTCAGGCCACTCTTAAGAGTGACAGCTCCTTCCACCTGCAGAAACAGGCAGTGCAAGCATCAGACTCGGCCGTGTACTACTGTGCTCTGAGTGACACAGTGAGAGAGGGCTGCGGGGGAGCTGAGCACAAACCCAAGGGGAGCAGGAGGCTGAAGGCAGGAATAGGTATATTCTCTCCTTGATCAGAGTCTAGTTTACATTTAGAGTTTTTCAGGAAAACCAATCAAGCTCAGGTCTTATCCTAGAAACTCAGGAGGTTGGAAATTGCTCTACAGGGATAATAGGGTAGATGTCAGTCTTAAAGAAGACCCAAGCTCCAATCCCCAGAAGCACCCCTGTTCAGCCAGAAAGATTCCTCTCTTCTCTAGACTGACTTTTAAAAAAAAATCTATTTTTCTCATAATGTAAGATGGATATTAGATGCCACAGAATTAATAATTCATTTAGAGAAAAGAAATAGATGATTAAAAGCTGCATCACCTGAATCATAATCATGAACCAACACAGAGGTACCAAGCAAATCACATACCAGTCTGCATGTGGCTGAGTCATAACACTGTTGAGGGGCTGTTTTCAGTGAAAGCCTTTGAACTGGAGCTGCTGCAGCCGTGGGATGAAAAAGCATTTGTGACTTTTGAGTGGCTATGTTTCTTTTATTATTTATTTGTTTATTTTATTTTTGCTTCAGCTGGGTCTTTGTTCCTGAACTTGGGCTCTCTCCAGTTGCAGTGAGTGGGGGTTACTCTTCACTGCAGTGAATGGGCTTCTCAGTGCGGTGGCTTCTCGTTGCAGAGCACAGGTTCCAGGTGCACGGGCTTCAGTAGTGGCAGCGCATGGGCTCAGGAGTCGTGGCACGCAGCCTCTAGGGCTACATTTCTGATATAAGGAAATAAGAATGCATGGTCTGGTGAGCTTGTCCTAATTTTGACTATAGGGTGGATATTTAAAAGCAAGATTATTTTAGCACACATTATTGATTACTGTTAGACACATAAAGCTGGACAAATTTTGTCCACCAGGAAACTTGCTATGATTGCATTAAACAAACAAGGAACTTTATCCAGCGTAAATTCCCCCAGAAACCCATGCCTTGGAGTGTAGGAAGAAAAGCTATGGTGATTGAGAATAAACAGTTTTATCTTCCTGTATGAAAGAAAAGCTTACGAGCTTATTTCACTGTAAATTTGGGCTGCAGATCCCTCCCTCCAAAAAGGAGCTATACAAAAATGGATGACTCTTTGTTCTCAGAGCTCACTGTAATCATAATAAATTGTTTTTGTCACAAAACATATGTCTATCCTAGATGCATTGACTGAATATGCATGCAGCCCTGATGTAACTGTTGTTAATTTAATTACAGCATGGCAATCCACTCCAATATTCTTGCCTGGAGAATCCCATGGACAGAAGAGCCTGGTGGGCTACAGTCCATGGAGTCACAAAGAGTCAGATATAACCAAGTGACTTTCAAGTCTAAATAGGCAGGTTACAATCACCAACCACATCCACAAGCCATGGCATGACACAGGCAAACTGATCTCAGCCAGGTACATTTCCTGTTCTGATGCAGAAGCATCTCACAGCTCAGTCACTGTGCATGTGCCCTGGCAGGCACAGGTCAGGCATCTCGACCCGAATTTGAGAGACACCACAGAGCATTTCACTCAGAGGAAGACCGTCCAGCATGGGGCTCCCTGGCCTGCTCAGAGCTGTGATAGCCTCTGTCTGCCTTGGTAAGGCTGGTAAGGATGACCGCAAACAGACTCAGCTCTGATCAGCTCCCATGTGTAGAGGTAAGGCAGGTTATTATTGTCTGTTGGGGTTTAGGAGAGTTGGTTAACTGGCAGAGGAATTAGAACTGTTAATCCTCTGTTTGTTCCTTGAAGCCCTCTGAGTTCTACCAGAAGAATCAGGCTCTTCTTTTCTGTCTCTCTTTCTCTCTCATATATATATATATAGAGAGAGAGAGAGAGAGAGAGAGAACAAAAAAATTATATATATAATATAAATTATATAAATATATATAAAAATATAAATATATTTATATATTTATAAATATAAATTATATATATATAATGTATATATATATATAATTTTTTTTTCTTCTCTCTAGGATCCATCATGGCCCAGAAAGTAACTCAAAATCGGTCAGAAATTTCTGTGCTGGAGAAGGAGGATGTAACCTTGAACTGTGCATATGAAGCCAATAGCTATACGTATTGTTTATTCTGGTACAAGCAACCACCAAGTGGGGAAATGATTTTCCTTATTCATCAGGAGTCTTATAATGAGCTGAATACAACAAAAAGTCAGTATTTTTTTAACTTCCAGAAAGCAACGAGTTCCATCAGCCTCATTATCTCAGACTCACAGCTCGAGGACTCAGCCGTGTATTTCTGTGCTCTGAGAGACCACAGTGATGCCGCTGCCTGAGGGAGCCCCACAGAATCCTCAGATGTCAACGTGTGGAGTCCCCCAGCTATGAACACCTTAGTGAGATTCTCGGTAAGGTCAGGAAAAGGTAGGGGGGTTAGAAGTGAAAACCTCACTGTAAGGAAAATGCTATCTTTAGCTCAGAGTGCATATCTCAAAGTGTCATTCATCAAAAATACCTTTATCTTCAATTCTTTATCTTGCAGATGATCGTTTGCCAAAAATTTTTTTAAAAACTTTCAAATAGTGATTTTATTAAAGTATGAAATTTGGCTTTAAAAAATTCAATAGTATTTGACTAAATCTGCACCTGAGTTGTCAGAGTTTTAGGTTCACTGCACAAATACTTATGCATTGCTAAGTCTGGCCATCATTGTGGATCTGAAATATCTCTGGAAGGACACTTCTTGGACCCTCCCTGTGCCCTGCCTCACCCGTGCCATGAATGACTTGGAATGATGTGCATAGAGTAACTGTTACCACAAATCTTCACCCCAAGGAGAAATGAAACCGTACAGTTTGCTCAGAACTAACCTCATCACCTGGTCACATTCCCTATGTGAGATTACAAAGTTATGTATGTTTAACGTAGAAAATAGAATATGCAAAGAAGGAATGCTAAAAACAAAATAACTCACCAATTTTACTAGTCAAAAAACCTCTATTAGAGATTCATACCTTATAGGGTATTTCTAGTCTGAATTTTTACCTGACAGTATATTGTGAAATAATTATTTCACATTATTTACAGGTCAACATCACACATTCTAATGGTGATATTCCAATGTGTGATTTTATCATACTTCTGGGCTAATTCCATTTTACTAGTTTTTTAAGTTGTTTTACTCACTATAGTAAACAATATTGGAATAAATACAAAGGTATTTGGTGGTTTTCTTGACGATTCCCAGGAGTTTAATAGGAGTTTACCATTAAATCTTTCTGATGTGGCTCCCTGCTCATTTCTGTGACCCTGGAGAATAGAGCATTTTCACTCTGCAATTACTAAACAGTCATATTTTCCTTATTTCACAAAATTCTTTTATACGAAGGCTTTGCTTTATACTTTAGTCCCAATTAATTCCAATTAACTTGAATTTTGGATGTCTGCACCACATATGTACAGAGTAGATGTCATATAACATCCTAAAGAGTTCAGTCTCTGCACTATTGGGTGATATTAGGTGGGAATTAACCTAGTGGGTTTGCTTTCATCTGGAATTCCAAAAAGGAAGACACTCTTCTTTGTGTAAGGATTTTCTATCCCTATTGTACAAATAACAATGATCCCAATAAAGAGCAACTTTCCAGAAAAGAAAGTATAAGTGTGTGTGTGTGTGTGTGTGTGTATGTATTTGCGACACGCATGTGTGTGAAGGAGAGAGATGAGAGAGAGACAATAGAGTTACATAGCCAAGTCATCAAGTAATTAACCAGTTAAAAGAGTTGAATTTTGTAAAACGTGTTGGAAAGAAGGAAGTTATCTAGAGATCAACTTTTAATGAAGAAAATAGATTTAAGCAGTTTCAAGGAATAAATCAAAACACATCAAAGAAGAAAAATGTATCCTAGAATTGACTCTTTGCAATCCCATGGACCGTAGTCCACCAGGATCCTCTGTCCATGGGATTTCCCAGGCAAGAATACTGGAGTGGGTTGCCATTTCTTTCTCCAGGGAATCTTCCCGACCCAGGGATTGAACTCGCATCGCCTGCATTGGCAGTCAGATTCTTTACCACAGTAAAGTGAGAGAAGTTGTCATTGCAACCTAACGTGAGCTTCAAAATCCTCCAGACTCCAGGGGAATATTTCAAACTCTCTGAGTCAATCCTTTGAATCTCCTCTAACGTGAGGATGATTGAAAATACATATCACCACAGCTTCACTTTTTTCTCTTTTGTTTTTAATATTTTAAAAATTTATTTGGCTGTGCCAGCTCTTAGTTGCAGCACATGGGATCTAATTCTCTGTCTGGGGTCAAACCCAGGTCCCTAGCATTGGGAGTTCAGTATCTTAGCCACTGCACCACCTGTGAAGTCCCTATTTATTCTAACTCTTTAGTGAATTATCAGTTTTCTCATATATCATTATTGTGCAGAATAGGCTAAGGAAAGTTAAAAAGTGGGCTTATAAATGTTTTGCAAGTGTCTTCAAGCTTGTATTGTGGTCTCTCTCTATGTGTTGTTCTCATGTATTGCAGACTGTCTTCAAAGCCCAAGACAAAAGGGATGTTGCAATTAATATGCTTTTATGTATCTACATCTATATCTATAATTATGTATTGCATTTTTCAGTAGCTTAGTCATGTCTGACTCTTTGTGACCCAATGGACTGCAGAACACCAGGCTTCCCTGTCCTTCACCAACTCCTGGAGTTTACTTGAACTCATGTCCATCGAGTCAGTGATACCATCCAGCCATCTCATCCTCTGTTGTCCCCTTCTCCTCCTGTCCCCAATCCCTCCCAGCATCAAAGTCTTTTCCAGTGAGTCAACTCTTCGCATGACATGGTTAAAGTACTAGAGTTTGAGATTCAGCATCAGTCCTTCCAATGAACACCCAGGACTGATCTCCTTTAGAATGGACTGGATGGATCTCTTTGCAGTCCAAAGAACTCTCAAGAGTCTTCTCCAACACCACAGTTCAAAAGCATCAATTCTTCGGCACTCAGCTTTCTTCACAGTCCAACTCTCACATCCATACATGACCACAGGAAAAACCATAGCCTTGACTAGACGGACCTTTGTTGGCAAAGTAATGTCTCTGCTTTTGAATATGCTATCTAGGTTGGTCATAACTTTCCTTCCAAGGAGTAAGCGTCTTTTAATTTCATGGCTGCAATCACCATCTGCAGTGATTTTGGAGCCCCCGAAAAATAAAGTCTGACACTGTTTCCACTGTTTCCCCATCTATTTCCCATGAAGTGATGGGACCAGATGCCATGATCTTCGTTTTCTGAATGTTGAGCTTTAAGCCAACTTTTTCACTCTCCTCTTTCACTTTCATCAAGAGGCTTTTGAGTTCCTCTTCACTTTCTGCCATAAGGGTGGTGTCATCTGCATATCTGAGGTTATTGATATTTCTCCCAGCAATCTTGATTCCAGCTTGTGCTTCTTCCAGGCCAGCCTTTCTCATGATGTACTCTGCATAGAAATTAATTATACAGCCTTGACATACTCCTTTTCCTATTGGAACCAGTCTGTTGTTGCATGTCCAGTTCTAACTGTTGCTTCCTGACCTGCATACAGATTTCTCAAGAGGCAGGTCAGGTGGTCTGGTATCCCCATCTCTTTCAGAATTTTCCACAGTTTATTGTGATCCACACAGTCAAAGGCTTTGGCATAGTCAATAAAGCAGAACCACAAAGCAATACCACTTCATATCTATCATAAAGGCTAAAATTAAAAATACTTACAATGCCAAATTCTTGCAAAGATGCAGAGAAATTGGATCACTTATACATTGCTGGTGGGTGAATGGTCCAGTTATTCTGGAAAACAGTCCAAGACTTTTGCATAAGTTTAAATACTCACTTACCTTACAACTCAGCAAAGCACACTCCTGGGTATTTATGCTTGAAGAATGAAAAACATTCACACAAAAATCTGTACCTGAATATTCATGGCAGCTATATTTGTGGTCACCAAAAACTGGAAATCAGCCAAGTATCTTTCACTGGGTAAATGCAACTGTAATACATCTTTTGTACAATGACATCTTACTTACAGATTTTTCTCAACTTTCAATAGAGTTGTGTCTCAATAAACCATTTTCAGTTGAGAATATCATAGGTGGAAAATACATTTGATATACCTAGCCCAGCCTCCCTTGAAGGTGCTCAACATTTACATTAGCCTACAGATGGGAGAACTCATCTAACACAAAGTCTATTTTATACAAATGTGTTGAAAATCTCATGTAATTTATTGAGTACTGTACTGAAAGTGGTGCTTCCCAGGTGATGCTAGTGGTAAAGAACCTGCCTGCCAATGAAGGAGACATAAAAGACACAGGTTCAATCCCTGGATGGGGAAGATCCCCTGGAGGAGGACATGGCAGCCCACTCCAGTATTCTTGCCTAGAGAATCCCATGGACAGAGGAGCCCGCTGGGCTGCAGTCCAGAGTGTCACAAAGAGTCAGACACAACAGCAGTGGCTTAGCACACACACTGAAAGTGAAAACCAGAATGGTTGTATGAGTACAGAATGAATGTAAGTGTGTCGGTTGTTTACACTCATGATTTCAGGGCTGGCCAGGAGCTCAGCTCACTGCTGCCAGGAGCTCAGCTCACTGCTGCTGCCCAGAGTCATCCAGAATGTTCCAGTCATTCTGGAATATATGCCACATGTTGCTAGGATGGGAAAAGATCAAATTTAAAAATTCCAAGTATGGTTTCTACTGAATGTGTATTGCTTTCTTACCACTGGAAAGTAAAAAAAAAAAAAACCCGAAATCAATACCATAAGTTGGTGACAGTTTGTAGCGATTAAAAGAAACAGACTACTGATACATTTAGCAGCCTAGATGGGCCTTCCTAGGTGAATCAGTGGTAAAGAATCTGCCTGAAATACAGAAGACCTGGGTTTTATCCTTGGGTTGGGAAGATTCCCTGGAGAAGGAAATGGCAACTCAGTCTAGTATTTTTGCCTGGGAAATTCCATAGACAAAGGAGCCTGGCGGGCTACAATATATGGGGTCATAAAGGAGTCAGACAGGACTTAGTGACTAAACAAATATAGTCTAGATGGATCTCAGGATGCTATGGTGAATGAAAAAAAAGTCAATCTCAGAGGCAACATGGTGTATGATTACACTAATTGGATTATTATGATTATATACCTAGTATGATTCTACTTATACAATATTCTCAAAAGGACAAAATACAGAAATGAAAAGGGGATCAGTAGTTACTGGGGTTATAAAGAATTGCAGGGATGGGGAAGGTATGCAAAGAGGGTTTCTTTAGAGAAATGGAACATTTCTGTGTCATGATTTTAGTGGTGGTACAAGAACCTATATATGTGATAAAACTTCATAGAGCTTCATATCAAAACCAAAGAGCACATATAAAAACTGATGGGTAATATTACAGTCTGTATTTTGATAAAAAAATTTTATCAGTATCAGTTTCCTAATATATATGCAATTATTGTATTAATATATATCTATATTTTATAATATCATGCTGCTGCACAGGCTGCTGTGGTCATTCATGATCTCCTCTGCTTAGTTACAAATAATTTCAAGCCCAGGCATTCATTGCCTGCCAGCACTCAGAAGTGAAATGGGACAGAAGAGTAGATGTCTCAGATAAATACAACCTTTCCTTTCTGCTTCACTCATTCATGAGTTATCTTGATCTTAAATTATGTGAACTGGCACTGTTTTAGAACTTGTCTGTATTTTCTATTCTACTTGCCTCTTTGCTTTTGTTCTTTTATATTAATTCATCTATTACAGCAATGAAACCAAATGGAAGATTGACAGCTGCATTCCACATGGACATGAAACAGTGCAGAGAACTTCAGTCACCAGCTTCTGTGGGGTTGATAGGTACTAAGTGTTTGCAGTCTGTAGATATTAAGTTTCCTAGGAGTGCATTATAGCATTACATCAAGGAAAACTCCAGCATGTCTATCTTAACTTTATTTTACAAAGAAAAATAATAAAGAGTGACTAACAAGTGAGATGGAATACTCTGGACCAATGAGACAGGAAATGTGACATGATAATTCTAGGACACATGATCTAATAAGTACAATTCTACATTTAGAGGTAAGAGGATTGAATACCCTGATCCCCCTCAAAGTCTAATGCATAAGAAGCAATATCAGATTTCAAAAGAATATTTTATTCCTGTTATAATTTCATTTAAATACAAACCACTGAATAAGCTCTGAAAATCAGATGGACTGATTTTTAAAAAATCATTTCATGTGGAAGTAATTTTATTTATTGAAAAATCTGAGTAGAGCCCTGGAACTCAGTAAAAAAAATAGAAATAAAAAAAAAGAGAGAGAGAGAGATACATTAATTATTTTGGATAAGATTGCTTTTTACCCAAAAGGCCTAAGATCTGTGAATATTTTAAAACAGTCACTAGATTCTGGATGGAGACAAGTAAGTAAAGGTTAATGAATGACTAATCAGTAGATTACAAGAATGTTTCATAGGCTACACAAAATTATATCTTAAACAGGATGGAAAAATCATTTTACTGAATAATTACCAATGTATGTCAACTTGTTTAATCTTCAGTTTCCCTCAGTTCAAACCTTTAATATTAATTGCTTTCTTCATGCCCCTTTTCAGAATCTGCCAAACATAATGACCAGGGAAAAATAGGTAGACAAAGTAAAGATTTGTGATGAGCCAGACAGTAGTCATATACTTAAAGCTATGGTTTTTCCAGTAATCATGTATGGATGTGAGAATTGGACCATAAAGAAAGCTGAGTACCAAAGAATTGATGCTTTTGAACTGTAGCATTGGAGAAAACTCTTGAGAGCCCCTTGGGCTGCAAGGAGATCAAACCAGTCCCTCCTAAAGGAAATCAGTCCAGAATATTCATTGAAAGGATTGATACTGAAGCTGAAACCCCAATACTTTGACCACCTGATGCGAAAAACTGACTCATTTGTAAAGACCTTGATGCTGGGGTAGATTGAAGGCAGGAGGAGAACAGGATAACAGAGGATGAGATGGTTGGATGGCATCACCGGCTCAATGGGCATGACTTTGAGTAAACTCTGGGAATTGGTGATGGACAGGGAAGCCTGGCCTGCTGCAGTCCATGGGGTCACAAAGAGTCGGACAGGACTGAGCGACTGAACTGAACTGAGACTTTTTCCATCTGTGCACAGACCATGTGGTTGATCTACATGACAAACCCCACTTCCTGTCTTGGGGGAGAGTCACAAGGAACCCAGGTACTTATGTATATGTGCTCTCAGGCACTTAAAGACACTGAAATCTCAGCTTGAGGCAGAATTAAACAGATTTGTGCAGGGGAATCCATGCCTCATGCGGCTCTCCAGCCCGCTCTGGGTGCTCCTGGCCGTCACCTTCTCTGGTAGGGATGCTTTCAAGCATGGGTGCGAGTGTTCAGGGTGAAAGGCCTGCACACAGGCGCATGGTGCTTCACCGGGACTTGGGGAGGAAAGGAGGACTGGAGAAAAGCAAGCATCTTAGGATTTCAGTTTAGTTTTTCTTTTTGGCGACCTAAATGAGTCTAATTCCTACACTATTTTATTCACTGCTTCATCTCTGTTTTCTGATTTTTTCCACAGGATCTGGTGTGGCCCAGAAAGTTACTCAAGACCAGCCAGACATAACCCGTCAAGTGGAGCAGTCAGTCACTCTGAACTGTCAGTATGAAGTCAGTTGGTACATGATCTCCTACTACATTTTTTGGTACAAGCAGCTTCCCAGTGGACAGATGACTTACCTCATTCGTCAGTATTCAGACGATGGGAATGCAAGGGACGGCCGTTACTCTGTAAACTTCCAGAAAGCAGATAACTCCATCAGCCTCACCGTTTCAGCCTTACAGCTGGAAGATACTGCAAAGTACTTCTGTGCTCTTCGTGAACTCACAGTGGTTGAAGTAATGGGAAAAGCTGAACAAAAACCCCAGAGCTTAATAAGAGAGAGCCTCCATGCTTCAGGACTCCAGCTGAGATGCACACCTGCAGATCCCAGCAAGAAATGATAATTGTGTGGTTGCTTCATCTGTGGTCTGGATCATAGAATTTAATTCTAAGTAAAAGCTTCTTCATTGTTATTTGATGTCCAGAGTAATTTTCTACTGTTAACATTCTCTTGTTGAATTTTTGACTAAATCAATCATACAGAACATGTGTAAAGTTGTCTAAACTTGCTCCATAAATAATTAAAAGTGACAGTTTCACTAAAATACACTCGCATCACAAGTCTGGGTATAATTACTTGGAATCATCATAAAAATAATTTCCTTAGTCCTTTATTCTTAGTATTGTGTCACTGAAGGTACAATCAAAGAAGCAGAACCACCAGTGGTGTGGAATAAGAAATTAGTTATAAAGATTAGGACTCAGGTAATTGCTAGATCTGGTGGAAGAGTGTATACAAATCTGTTATCTTGGTATCTGATGTTGAGACTGAACTAATTGTTTGTCAGCTAGAGTAATATTTGAAGAAGAAAGTTGGATATAGACCAGAGCATGGACAAACTATGACTCATAAGGACAAACTAGAGCCATGAGGTAAATGGAAACCACAAAGACACACTAAAATGTGTCTGTTTCACCTCCTTCAGTCTCACAGTAGCAGGTGACCTTAGGAGAAGTGGGTGTCATTTGGAGACATGCTGCCTGCATACTCGGCCCAAAGCAGAGAAGACAAGGAGGAGGTTTGGTGGGAAGTGAAGGAGTTGTGAGTTAACAATAAGTTGAGCTATCAGATCAGCAGCAGCAATATGATTGAATAACCATAGTCTCTGGAGCCCTGTACCAACCTCCAAAACATAAAACCTATGGCTACTTCATCACAATCACCTTGCAAATGTTACACAAATTTCTTTTGTGGCCAATCCTAACCAAGAACAATACGGGAAACACTTTCTGGGAAAGATATTTCCAGTTAGTTTAGATAGTACAAAGCTGCTACAGTACCCTGTTTGTTAACCTGGCATCCATCTGTACTCTCTTAACAACTTTTGAATAAAGAAAGTAAAACTATGCTTCTTGCTAATGTTGTTGTTGCTGTTCAGTCACTAAGTCGTGTCTGACTTTTTGTGACCCCATGGACTGCAGCATGCCAAGCTCTTCTATCCTCCACCATCTTCCAGAGTTTGCTCAAATTCACGTCCCTTGATTTGGTAATGCTATCTAACAATCTCATCCTCTGCTGCCCCCTTCTCCTTTTGTGTTCAATCTTTCCAAGCACCAGGGTCTTTCCCAATGAGTGGCTCTTCTCATCAAGTGGCCAAATTACTGGAGTTTCAGCTTCAGCATCAGTTCTTCAAATGAATATTCAGGATTGATTTCCTTTAGGATTGACTGGCTTGATCTCCTTGCAGTCCAAGGGACTCTCAAGAGTCTTTTCCAACACCACAGTTCTTGCTAATATAATGCAGTAATTCCTCATTCAACCCAAAAGATTCTAACCTCATCCTGCGAAGATTATAGCAAGTTCATTTATCCATTTGGGAGTGAAGTTATTTTCTTTTCTAGCTAAGCCACATTCTCCCATTGAATCCTTTATCTTCACTGCTGCTTCTGCTGCTAAGTCGCTTCAGTCGTGTCCGACTCTGTGCGACCCCAGAGACGGCAGCCCACCAGGCTCCCCCAGTCCCTGGGATTCTCCAGGCAAGAACACTGGAGTGGGTTGCCATTTTCCTTCTTCAATACATGAAAGTGAAAGTGAAGTCGCTTCAGTCATGTCTGACTCTTAGCGACCCCATGGACTGCAGCCTACCAGGCTTCTCCAACCATGGGATTTTCCAGGCACTACTAAGCTATGATAAGATATAAGATCGACTTATATTAGCATATCTTACGTTACTACATGCAGGCAAATGGGAGAGGGGGATTAAAATTGGTTAATGTGATACATAAATATATTTATATCAAAATGAAAAACAAATTCACTTAAGTATTATTGTTCTCATTCCTGAAAATGACCACATGATTATAGCTGGTATTTATAACTACCTCTTCTATTACCCATCCCATAACCTCTTTGTTCATAGCAAGCATTTCCACTCACTGCCATACTTGACTTCCTACAAAACAATCTCCTTATTCAGGAGCAATGCTATGAGGAAAGCCATAAATTTGAATAAGGAATTCTGCAAGTCCACCACTCTGGTTTTGGCAGAAGATTGCGACTTTCACTGCAATGATTGAAGGCAAATTCAAAAATCTATTTAAGTGGAAACAATCTTGCCAATATCCATGGACACTTTCCATATTGTATTCTGGGAAACATCATTAAGAATGATACCTAACTTCACATCAGAAGCAATAGAAGCCACCAAGGTAAAATATTTTTTATTTTTTAATTTTCTTTTAAATTTAATTTAAGTTTATTTTTTTAACTTTACAATATTGTATTGGCTTTGCCATATATAAAAATGAATCCACCACAGGTATACACGTGTTCCCCATCCTGAACCCTCCTCCCACCTCCCTCCCCATACCTTCCCTCTGGGTTGTTCCAGTACACCAGCCCCAAGCATCCAGTGTCATGCATCAGACCTGGACTGGCGACTTTTTTCATATATGATATTATACATGTTTCAATGCCATTCTCCCAAATCATCCCACCCTTTCCCTCTCCCACAGAGTCCAAAAGACTGTTCTATACATCAGTGTCTCTTTTGCTGTCTCGTATACAGGCTTATTGTTACCATTTTTCTAAATTCCATATATATGCGTTAGTATACTGTATTGGTGTTTTTCTTTCTGGCTTACTTCACTCTGTATAATAGGCTCCAGATTCATCCACCTCATTAGAACTGACTCAAATGCATTCTTTTTAATGGCTGAGTAATACTCCATTGTGTATATGTACCACAGCTTTCTTATCCATTCATCTGCTGATGGACATCTAGGTTGCTTCCATGCCCTGGCTATTATAAACAGTGCTGCGATGAACATTGGGGTACATGTGTCTCTTTCCCTTCTGGTTTCCTCAGTGTGTATGCCCAGCAGTGGGATTGCTGGATCATAAGGCAGTTCTATTCCCAGTTTTTTAAGGAATCTCCACACTGTTCTCCATAGTGGCTGTACTAGTTTGCATTCCCACCAACAGTGTAAGAGGGTTCCCTTTTCTCCACACCCTCTCCAGCATTTATTGCTTGTAGACTTTTGGATCGCAGCCATTCTGACTGGTGTGAAATGGTACCTCATAGTGGTTTTGATTTGCATTTCTCTGATAATGAGTGATGTTGAGCATCTTTTCATGTGTTTGTTAGCCATCTGTATGTCTTCTTTGGAGAAATGTCTATTTAGTTCTTTGGCCCATTTTTTGATCAGGTCATTTATTTTTCTGGAATTCAGCTGAAGGAGTTGCTTGTATATTTTTGAGATTAGTTGTTTGTCAGTTGCTTCATTTGCTATTATTTTCTCCCATTCTGAAGGCTGTCTTTTCACCTTGCTTATAGTTTCCTTTGTTGTGCAGAAGCTTTGAAGTTTAATTAGGTCCCATTTGTTTATTTTTGCTTTTATTTCCAATATTCTGGGAGGTGGGTCATAGAGGATCCTGCTGTGATATATGTCGGAGAGCGTTTTGCCTATGTTCTCCTCTAGGAGTTTAATAGTTTCTGGTCTTACGTTTAGATCTTTAATCCATTTTGAGTTTATTTTTGTGTATTGTGTTAGAAAGTGTTCTAGTTTCATTCTTTTACAAGTGGTTGACCAGTTTTCCCAGCACCACTTGTTAAAGAGATTGTCTTTAATCCATTTTATATTCCTGCCTCCTTTGTCAAAGATAAGGTGTCCATATGTGCATGGATTTATCTCTGGGCTTTCTATTTTGTTCCATTGATCTCTATTTCTGTCTTTGTGCCAGTACCATACTGTCTTGATGACTGTGGCTTTGTAGTAGAGCCTGAAGTCAGGCAGGTTGATTCCTCCAGTTCCATTCTTCTTTCTCAAGATTGCTTTGGCTATTCGAGGTTTTCTGTATTTCCATACAAACTGTGAAACTATTTGTTCTAGCTCTGTGAAGAATACCATTGATAGCTTGATAGGGATTGCATTGAATCTATAAATTACTTTGGGTAGTATACTCATTTTCACTATATTGATTCTTCCAATCCATGAACATGGTATATGTCTCCATCTATTAGTGTCCTCTTTGATTTCTTTCACCAGTGTTTTATAGTTTTCTATATATAGGTCTTTAGTTTCTTTAGGTAGATATATTCCTAAGTATTTTATTCTTTTCGTTGCAATGGTGAATGGAATTTTTCCTTAATTTCTCTTTCTATTTTCTCATTATTAGTGTATAGGAATGCAAGGGATTTCTCTGTGTTGATTTTATATCCTGCAACTTTACTATATTCATTGATTAGTTCTAGCAATTTTCTGATGGAGTCTTTAGGGTTTTCTATATAGAGGATCATGTCATCTGCAAACAGTGAGAGTTTTACTTCTTCTTTTCCAATCTGGATTGCTTTTTTTCATTTTCTGCTCTGATTGCTGTGGCCAAAATTTCCAAAACTATGTTGAATAGTAATGCTGAAAGTGGGCACCCTTGTCTTGTTCCTGACTTTAGAGGAAATGCTTTCAATTTTTCACCATTGAGGATAATGTTTGCTGTGGGTTTGTCATATATAGCTTTTATTATGTTGAGGTACGTTCCTTCTATTCCTGCTTTCTGGAGAGTTATCATAAATGGATGTTGAGTTTGTCAAAGGCTTTCTCTGTATCTATTGAGATAATCATATGGTTTTTATTTTTCAATTTGTAAATCTGGTGTATTACATTGATTGATTCATGGATATTGAAGAATCCTTGCATTCCTGGGATAAAGCCCACTTGGTCATGGTGTATGATCTTTTTAATATGTTGTTGGATTCTGATTGCTAGAATTTTGTTAAGGGTTTTTGCATCTATGTTCATCAGTGATATTGGCCTGTAGTTTTCTTTTTTTGTAGCATCTTTGTCAGGTTTTGGTACTAGGGTGATGGTGGCTTCATAGAATGAGTTTGGAAGTTTACCTTCCTCTGCAATTTTCTGGAAGAGTTTGAGTAGGATAGGTGTTAGCTCTTCTCTAAATTTTTGGTAGAATTCAGCTGTGAAGCCGTCTGGACCTGGGCTTTTGTTTGCTGGAAGATTTCTGATTACAGTTTCAATTTCCGTGCTTGTGATGGGTCTGTTAAGATTTTCTATTTCTTCTTGGTCGAGTTTTGGAAAGTTGTACTTTTCTAAGAATTTGTCCATTTCTTCCACATTGTCCATTTTATTGGCATATAATTGCTGATAGTAGTCTCTTATGATCCTTTGTATTTCTGTGTTGTCTGTTGTGATCTCTCCATTTTCATTTCTAATTTTATGGATTTGATTTTTCTCCCTTTGTTTCTTGATGAGTCTGGCTAATGGTTTGTCAATTTTATTTATCCTCTCAAAGAACCAGCTTTTGGCTTTGTTGATTTTTGCTATGGTCTCTTTTGTTTCTTTTGCATTTATTTCTGCCCTAATTTTTAAGATTTCTTTCCTTCTACTAACCCTGGGGTTCTTCATTTCTTCCTTTTCTAGTTGCTTTAGGTGTAGAGTTAGGTTATTTATTTGAGTTTTTTCTTGTTTCTTGAGGTATGCCTGTATTGCTATGAACTTTCCCCTTAGGACTGCTTTTACAGTGTTCCACAGGTTTTGGGTTGTTGTGTTTTCATTTTCATTAATTTCTATGCAAATTTTGATTTCTTTTTTGATTTCTTCTGTGATTTGTTGGTTATTCAGCAGCGTGTTGTTCAGCCTCCATATGTTGGAATTTTTAATAGTTTTTCTCCTGTAATTGAGATCTAATCTTACTGCATTGTGGTCAGAAAAGATGCTTGGAATGATTTCATTTTTTTTTGAATTTACCAAAGCTAGATTTATGGCCCAGGATGTGATCTGTTCTGGAGAAGGTTCAGTGTGCACTTGAGAAAAAGGTGAAATTCATTGTTTTGGGATGAAATGTCCTATATATATTCATTAAGTCTAACTTGTCTATTGTATCATTTAAAGTTTGTGTTTCCTTGTAAATTTTCTGTTTAGTTGATCTATCCATAGGTGTGAGTGGGGTATTAAAGTCTCCCACTATTATTGTGTTATTGTTAATTTTTCCTTTCATACTTGTTAGCATTTGTCTTACATATTGTGGTGCTCCTATGTTGGGTGCATATATATTTATAATTGTTATATCTTCTTCTGGATTGATCCTTTGATCATTATGTAGTGACCTTCTTTGTCTCTTTTCACAGCTTTTGTTTTAAAGTCTATTTTATCTGTTATGAGTATTGCTACTCCTGCTTTCTTTTGGTCTCTATTTGCATGGAAAATCTTTTTCCAGCCCTTCACTTTCAGTCTGTATATGTCTCCCATTTTGAGGTGAGTCCCTTGTAGACAACATATGTAGGGGTCTTGTTTTTGTATCCATTCAGCCAGTCTTTGTCTTTTGGTTGGGAAAGGTTTAACAAGGACCTAGAAGAAATATAAAAGAGTCAATATATAATGAATAATGCAATAAATGATATCAAAAATACTCTGGAGGCAACAAATAGTAGAATAACAGAGGCAGAAGATAGGATTAGTGAATTAGAAGATAGAATGGTAGAAATAAATGAATCAGAGAGGATAAAAGAAAAGCTAATTAAAAGAAATGAGAACAATCTCAGAGACCTCCAGGACAATATTAAACGCTACAACATTCGAATCAAAGGAGTCCCAGAAGAAGAAGACAAAAAGAAAGACCATGAGAAAATACTTGAGGAGATAATAGTTGAAAACTTCCCTACAATGGGGAAGGAAATAATCACTCAAGTCCAAGAAACCCAGAGAGTCCCAAACAGGATAAACCCAAGGCGAAACACCCCAAGACACATATTAATCAAATTAACAAAGATCAAACACAAAGAACAAATATTAAAAGCAGAAAGGGAAAAACAACAAATAACACACAAGGGAATTCCCAAAGGGATAACAGCTGATCTTTCAATAGAAACTCTTCAAGCCAGGAGAGAATGGCAAGACATACTTAAAGTGATGAAAGAAAATAGCCTACAGCCCAGATTATTCTACCCAGCAAGGATCTCATTCAAATATGAAGGAGAAATCAAAAGCTTTACAGACAAGCAAAAGCTGAGAGAATTCAGCACCACCAAACCAGCTCTCCAACAAATACTAAAGGATATTCTCTAGACAGGAAACACAAAAAGGGTGTATAAATTCAAACCCCAAACAATAAAGTAAATGGCAATGGGATCATACTTATCAATAATTACCTTAAAATATTTTTTAAATGCTTAAAGAGAAAAAAACAAACAAAACTTTCAAGGTAGTATCTTATGAATATGAAAATGTATTTTTAAATTCTGTTTGTTATAAATCACTACTAAGAGTTTTGAAAGTCAGTGCACAGACTGATAAACTATATTTGCAATATGTATTTCTGAAAAAGGGCTCAGATGAAGATTATGTTAAACAGAATATGTTAAAAGTTCCTCAAATCAATAAGAAAACAGATAATGAGAATGACAAAATCTTGGAAAGCCAACTGAGAAATGTGATATCCAATAGGTAATAAATATATAAAAACTTTAATGAAAATAAAACCTTATCTGAGGATTCCATCTGGGTCCTTTCAGTTTTCTGAGTGTGTCAATGTGGCTAGGAGAATATGACCCCAGGGAATAGGGAAAAATAATAACTGTCTCCAGAAAAATAATTGATTAAGTGAATTTCCTAGAAGCTTCCATCATTGAACCGATGTGGAGTAAAGAACAAACAGTAATAGGTCACAGACCTGGACATTGAAGGAGAGGTAGGTTTTACTAGAATAAAGAAAGTTGGTATTTATTGAGCTTTCTCTTTGTCAGGCACTGGTTTCCATTTCAGATTCATTATCTAATTTAAATATAAAAATCCTGAGAGGTAGGTTTCATTATTCCCATTTTTTTAATCTATGTGAAATGAGCCAAAACTCTCCTAACTGTGAAAATCATCTCCAGCTTTTATTGCCAGCCAGAGTGTATCATTTTAGGGGGCTCCTTTGGAGCAAGATTTGGACTATGGAGAAGCACTTGACCCCAGAGCTCATCTACTCATTCAGAAAACAGATAACTCTTGAGTGCTTTATATGTAGCAACTTCTCTTTATAAACATTGAATAACCTTAAAATATGGGAAGGTTAAAGACAAAAGGAAAACTACAAAGAAGCTGACAACTGAGGTTCATAATGGGGGTATGACAAAACAAAGAAGCCAAAAATAATTAAAATCTTTTGTGGCGTGGTATAGAACTAAGAAAACACAGCTGAGTACAGAGGTGGTACAACTACGATGTGTGTGTGTTCTCAGTCGTGTCCAGCTCTTGGGACACCATGGACTGTAGCCCACAGGCTCCTCTGTCCATGGATTTACCCAGGCAAGAACACTGGAGTGGGCAGCCATTTCCTTTACCAGAGGATATTCCTGATCCAGGGATTGAACCCCCATTGCCTACATTACAGACGGATTCTTTACCAGCTGAGCCACCAGGGATATTTACCTTTCAAGATGAGGAACTTTTCAAAAGGTTGACTTCTGGTGGGAGTTGAGCTCTGCAGTTTGTTTATTCAGTCACAAGAGGGGGCTGCTTTATTTGGAAACAGTGGTCCTTTCTGGCTATAAAGGAAAGGAAACATGTTTTCCATCGATGTTCCACAGAAAAGTGAAGAAAAATGACAGATTTTCATTGTCTTTTGATAAACTGATTTTATAATCCTTTGTTGAGTGCATGGGGTGAAGGATTCAGGGAATCATAGCCTTATAGCCTAAACCTTTTCCATGTACCTGCCTAAACCCTGCTTTCCCATTTCCCACCCCTGGTTAACTCTTCCTTCCCTATTCCTTACGCTCTTTTCTCTTCACTCCTCTTTTTCTGCCAGGATCACCCACCTTCACCCTTCACCACCCCAGATAGTTTGCTTTCCCTTCTGTCTTTTCTCTCAGTGTCTGCATCTTTGGTGCAGAGCACCTACAAACTTGGGCACAGAGGGCATAAGGATTAAGGACCATTGTTCAAGGAGGATGAGGAGAATACCATCCTTGTCATCAGTTACTATATCAAGAACCGATGCATTGAGAAATGTCTGCCTAGATGGAGACAGATGCATGATTCCAAGGACCTTTTCAGGATGCTGAGCTTCAAGGTCTGAGCTCAAGACGTTTAGCTTTTTGTGTCAATGTTACTAATATGTCCTGTCCCTCAGAAAAACCAAGCCTACTTTGAAATCTCAGGTACATTTGCTAGAACATGGATGGGAATTTTCATCTCTTTACAATATAGAGCTCAGTAAAGTTTTCTGGGGTTAAACAATGTTTTCCACAAGCTTCACAGAGCATCAGAAAATTTCTTTGAAGAAGAAATGATAGAACACCGGTTCTGGATAGACACATTATTGTGATTGATGTTCCTTTTCCAGAGCCAGACTTTAAACTTCACGAGAATATTAGTCAGTACCCTGTGAGTTGGGGATGTCTCGCCTTCTTTGTGGGATGTGACTAAAACAGGGCAGGAAGACCTAGACAAGGAACTGCTTGATCATTGGCTGAGCGATCCTGGCAACAACACACTGCAACAGATACCTGCACTGGTTGTAAGTCTCTAACAGCAACAGTTGTTTCTGTTCTCTGGAAACAAGCCTAGGAGCAGACACAAGTGTGAGCTCTGAGCCCACAATCCTGGTTTGTCCTTGAAGTATGAGGCTGGTGATTGGAATAACTGTTTTTCTGACCTTGGGTAAGTGTTCTATGTCTACAAAGGTTGACTTTGAGGCCAAGGGACCATAAAGCGTCACTTGCTCTCTACTCTTCTTCCTGTGTTTTATTCAGCATTATTGCAATGGAATTGAGAACAGATCTATGCATTTGCTAGTGAGCGCAAATTTCAACATGACATGTTATTCCATAGCCATGATCCGGAAGAGACCTTAGCAGTAAGTAGGTTGGAAGAAATCTCTGGGGTTATTGAGCCAAGGACCCTGGGATAAAGCCTGTAGAGTTCTTAGATTCTTGCCATGTGTCTTTGGTCCTTATATAATAGGCATCAATAATATTTCTCAGGACATAGATAAAAACACTGGAGTAGGGGGTAGGTCTAGACAGTTTGGGGAATGTTGTGCCCTTGATCCACAGAATTACACTGATTTGTTGTCACGGGATAATTTTATATTCTTGACCCTTTAGGGGCTGTGATTAATGCTAAGACCACCCAGCCCAGCTCCATGGATTGTGCTGAAGGAGAGGATGTAAACCTGCCTTGTAACCACTCTACCATTGGTGGAAATGACTATATCCATTGGTATCGGCAAAATCCCAATCAGAGTCCACAGTATGTCATTCATGGCTTAAGAGGCACAGTGAACAGCAGCATGGCCTCTCTGACCATAGCTTCAGACAGAAAGTCCAGCACCTTGGTCCTGCCCCAGCTCACCCTGAGAGACGCTGCTGTGTACTACTGCGTCCTGAGAGAGGCACACTGGGACAGATGGGGCTGCACCTGTGCAGTATCTCTGGTGGTCTGGTGGGAAGATGGGGGGGCAGAGTTGGGGGAGCCGTCACAAGAGCAAATCTAGAATTTGGAAGGAGAATCAGAAGAGCAGTAAGACATGAGGGAAATGAAGGGAAGGGAAATGGAAGAAGATGGATAAAGAAAAGAAGAGAAAGAGGACAAGGAAGAAGTGCTTCATTGGTTGATGTGGCTATGAATGATAAGGAAACTAAGAATCATAATTTTAACACAGGAATAAAGTGAAGAGGTATTAATAGTTTGTCATGGCTCCTCCTCGTGTCAATAAAATGTTGGTTTCAGTGTGTTAAAGATGAAAAGATAAGGAAAATACAAATAATTCTCCTGTTCCAAAGGCTTCTTTCGTTTGGACCCAGGACAAATCCATACTCAGAAACGCATATTATTACAGTTGTTTCACTTGCATATTGATCTTACTCAGAGGAAAATCTGAAATGTTATTTTGTTATTACTCTAGAACACATGTTTGTGAAAAAAAATTTTTAAGGAAACAAAAACTAAGTTAATATTTATTTTTAATCTGTCTAGAAGTTCTGCCTCTATAAAGAGTTTTCATCATTTTCTATATTCTCTAAGCAGCACATAGATCCATCTCATCATAAAAGTCTCAGGCAGAGCAAAAGTGAAGGCTCATAGCTGTATCTCCTTCATTCCACCAAATGAAGGAGATTCCTCCCACTGTCCTTTTCTAACAGTTTAATGTATATCGTATCAGCCTGTTTATTACAATCACATATATTTTTTTCACAGTTCCCCAGGTGAAAGGTTTCACTGATGAAAGGCTTCCCCTTGATGAAAATGAAAGAGGAGAGTGAAAAGGTTGGCTTAAAATTCATCATTCAAAAAATTAAGATCATGGCATCCAGTCCCATCACTTCATGGCAAATTAATGGGGAAACAATGAAACAGTGAGAGACTTTATTTTGGGGGGCTCAAAAATCACTGCAGATGGTGACTGCAGTCATGAAATTAAAAGACGCTTGCTCCTTGAAAGAAAAGCTATGACCAACCTAGATAGCATATTAAAAAGCAGTGACATTACTTTGGTGACAAAGGTCCATCTAGTCAAAGCTATGGTTTTTCCAATAGTCATGTATTGGTGTGAGAGTTGGACTATAAAGAAAGCTGAGCACCAAAGAATTGATGCTTTTGAACTGTGGTGTTGGAGAAGACTTTTGAGAATCCCTTGGACTGCAAGGAAATCAAACCAGTCCATCCTAAAGGAAATCAGTCCTGAATATTCATTGGAAGGATTGATGCTGAAGCTGAAGCTCCAGTACTTTGGCCACCTGATGCGAAGAACTGACTCATTTGAAAAGACCCTGATGCTGGGAAAGATTGAAGTTAGGAGGAGAAGGAAATGAAAGAGGATAAGATGGTTGGATGGTATCACTGACTCAATGGACATGAGTTTGAGCAAGCTCCAGAAGTTGGTGACGGACAGAGAAACCTGGCCTGCTGCAGTCCATGGGGTTGCAAAGAGTCAGACATGACTGAGCCACTAAACTGAATTGAACCCCAGGTAGTGCAGTGGTAAAGAATCTGCCTGCCAATGCAGGAGACACAACAGAGGCAGGTTCAATTCTTGGGTCAGGAAGATTCCCTGTAGTAGGAAATGGCAACCCACTATAGTATCCTTGCCTGAGACATTCCATGGACAGAAGAGCCTGAGTGGCTACAGTCTAGTGGGTCGCAAAGAGTTGGACACAATTGAACACACACACACATATCTTTGCACATCACTTTATGCAACTGCATACACATTTATACACATACATACATATGTACACACAGACAGATCAAATGATTTGCCATTAAATTGAATTTATTTGGATTTTTTACACTGTGCCCTTTGATTTTCATTTAATAATGCCCTGGAGCTTTTTCTGCAGTTGAAACAAAGTGGAGTGGTCATACTTCAACAGAGTGAGAAGACATATCTTACATCCTCCACAAACAGGAAATTACCTGTATTTTTTATTTTAACAATCCAAATATACTTTATCTATACACAATGTGCATGTATGCTAAGTCGTTTCAGTCATGTCAGACTCTTTGTGACCCTCTGGACTGTATCCTGACTGTCTCCTCTGTCCATGGATTCTAGGCAAGAATACTGGAGTGGTTGCCTTGCCCTACTCCAGGGGATCTTCCCAGTCCTGGGATTGAACCCGTGTCTTTTATATCTCTTGCACTGTCAGGCAGGTTCTTTACAACTAGTGCCACCTGGGAAGCCACAATATAAGAAGAGGCTTTTTATTAATAACATTGGTTCACTACTTTAGGATTGACAAGCACTGTGCTTCCTTGGGCACATTGCTGAATCATCATATGCATTGTTTATATTTACATTGACTTAGAGTTGTGATAACACACTGACTATGAGTATCAACTGATGTCTAAATGAACATTTTTTTGTTATTCTTTTTTGCAAAGTTAGGAGAATTCCTTGCGTCTTTCCAGGGGACTCTATCTAGCTACATGCAATCATAATCTTTCAAACTATCTGGTGTCCACCACCTTATGACAAACACAATAATTAAAAATATTCGATGTATGGCAAAACCAATACAATATTGTAAAGTAAATAATAATAAAATTAAAAATAAATAAATAAACTTTCAAAGAAAAATTAAAACAAGCATAAATTTATGCCATTTATCACAATCTATGAAGAATGTCAGAGGTAAAGAGAAGTGTGTATTGGAATGAGCTGAAGTTCACAGGAAGAGCCTAACAAAATAGTTGGGGACCAATTTCGCATTTAATAATGATAGGAATGGGGAATAAAAAAAGGAAGGAAGGAAAAGAGAGAGGGTGGGAAGAAGGAAAGAAAACAGGTAAATAGGAAGGAAAAATTTGATGAGTCCATGAATGAATAAGGATTTTGGAATACATTCTTATCTTCATTATGAGATCCCATGTGATGTCCTTTGATCCTTTCTTCTATTTTTATAGAAGATCTAACTCATGCCCTCTGTATTTTATTGCATCCCTAGCAATTGTCAGTAAAATGTTCAGCCAAGAATATTTCTTTATTCAATAAATGTTTATTAAGCAGCTACTATTCATCAGGTACTATGTTAATTACTGAGAACACTTCAATAAATAAAACAGACAGAAAGATATGTTTTAGGAAAAGCAAAGTGAGGAAATAAGCAAGTGAGCTCTAAAGCTGGGAAGAGGAGGAAATGAGAGGAAAGGTGACTGAAAGTGTCCTGAAGGGATATGCTGATCTTTGGAACGTGCTAGAGCACCTCTCATTGTACTTTCCGAGACTTCAGTACAAGTATCTGTTACCTCAGATTTCACTCACAGAATCAAAACCATTTCCAAAGTATGATAAACATAGCCATTTACACATCCATCACACCAGGACAAATTTCTGTCTTTTTGAATATCCAAGAATACGATGTGAATGATGCCACATTGAGGATTCTAATGTTTCACAAACTCCATCTGTTAGGCACATCTGAGATACTGATTCTATTAGAAGAATATCTAATTCATTTTATCAGAATTGCATGAAATGTGCAGCATACTAAGTGATTTCAAATTGACTTGGCCCCAAAGTAGATAAGATGTAAGAGGGTTATAAGAAACAAGTAACAAGTGTATACACATATGGCACATTGAAAAGACAATTTCCTGAACACAAAGAAAAGAAAACTGCTGAAAATAATCCATTGGGATAGCCAAAATTTACTGATTTATGACATCTTCTTAGAGACCTGAGCACCAGTTGATCTGGTTCTGGCCACATTCCTCTGTATTAGGACCTTTGAAGGCATATTTGCGTCTAACTCTGATTGACTCCTTGCAGAGAGGAATGATTCACCAAGGAGTCTGACCTGTTTAATTTTCTACATTGACTTAACTACCTCTTACCATCCCACACTGCTTTCTACTTTGCCCTCTAAATCCTCACTCTATTGAAAATAAACATTCAGTAGTCCCTGTAAAAATTTCTTCCGCATATCCTAACTGAAACCTGACTGTTTGTAATAGAGCTCTTTCACTTGTGGTTACTTCTGGTCCTCCCTCATATAAAACACTTCAAATTTAGAGATGAGAACAGCATTCTTGTCACTACCACACCCCCCAGAAAAACAGACTCTTGTCTTTGACCCTTTGGGGCTTTGCCTTTTACCCCTACTTTTCCCTATTCCTTTTATCACTCTCATCTTTATAAACATCAGACACTCTTCTGTTGGAACCATGTTTTACTGTTTTCTCAGAAATGTCTCCTGGAATTGAATCTTACTCATTCCCTCTTCCTTGCTTGCTCTCCCCTGCCTTTAAGTTAGATGTTCTGGTTGACAGACAGGTCAGCATTTCACGATGCTGTTCTGCATGATAAAAAACCCACCTTTCTTCAAAGACCTTTCTTTAGGACTCTCATGTGATTTCCTGCAGACCTCCAGAAGGTAGCTTCCTTAACCCCAGAGTGCTGGTCTCTGTCTTGCTTTACTGCTCTTAGTTAAAGATTACATGACAAGTTACCAATAAACATGCACTCAGCGTTTTCTCAGAGAGTTGTTCTTCCACGAACTCTCCCTGCACTGTCTCTTACAATCCTGTGTGTTTGTGAGAATTATTCAGTGTGACACCGCCACACTCTTCTTATATATTGAAGATGTAAACACATAAGATTCTACTGTAACTTAAAATACTCCTTGACTTAAATTCAGAGAGGACAATTCAGAGAGAAGCCTGAACTCAACAACTCTGAAGTCTATCAGTTAAGATCCTTCTCAGTCACAAACTCCCTTGGCCACACTCCAAAAAAATGTGATGATATTTCTCCAGTTAGATGCCACTCCACCTCTGAAATCTTATATCCTGTCTAAATCTTGCATCCTCAGATTCTTACACTCATATACTTCTGCTGCATTCGTTCTTTGACTCTTTATGATCATTTAGTCCCCAGATCTCTCTATTGTTATCTTATTTCTCAGAAGTTTCCAATCTTTTATTTCTCTTTCTACCATATCTAAACTTCACAGCCCTCCTTCAATCAGTCTTCAGTCACTAACTTCATTGTTTTGAGTTAATTCTATGTCATATCAATGATCTTATTAATTCCTAATCATGAATTAATATCTGCCTTCTTATGTACCTCATTGGGGTAACGATTCAAAACACTATATTACACACATACCATGGAATACTGTTCAGTCATCATAAAGATCAAATTACAAAAAAATCTACTTTCTTGTATACTTTGATAAAGCAGAGTTCAAGAAAATCACACAGATGGGCAGACTGGTGTCATTGAAATTGTTATCACCTCCAACACTAACTAGACCCACAGCGCATCCAAGAAAGTATTCTTTTTCTCTGTAATCATTTCTAATTGTCAATTCCTACAGTGACCTTTTTCAAAACTTCTCACACTCATCACATTTCTTAACCCAGGATCTCTTCTATTAATTTTCTTGAAAGGTACTTAATTTCTATCTACAAGAAGTAAAAAATTCATTAAAATTAATAGATGTGTCAACTTTCTGCCTTCATAACCTGAAATAATACTGAAATCCAAACCAATTCTTTCCTTCCTCATTCCAATAAAATTGGAAATAACTGTTTCTCAGCTCAGCCCCTCCTCCAGCCACAGTCACACCGTGACGCCGTTACCAGGTATTTGCCCTGTTTAGTATTTCTTACCTACACTAGTACAGCTTTAACCACAAACACTTTTGGGCCTAATGAATTTGGGATTTGGTCTTTTCCCTTCTGAATATCTCCTATATTTCCATCTGCACTAGAACCTCTGACTTGTAGCTAGGAGAGTATCTAGATAAGACTACAGATTTAAAATAAATATTTAAACACAATATGCTGGACACCCAAATGATAAAAAGTGAAAAGATCTAAAAGGAGAGAAAATGACTCCAATAAAGATGTTATCCAGTTTAGTTGGGTATCTCAAGAATATTCAAATCTGCCTTACCATAATTGCAAATACAAATAACTCACAATTGCAATTACTCACATTTGCAAATTGCAAATACTCACATCTCATCCTGTGACTGGGGCAAAGCAAACAGAAAATATCTGTTCAGTGTTCATATATGAATTGATCACTTGAAACAAATTTATCCTCTTTCAGTTCTGGATGCAAGAAGTCTAAAATCAGTTTCACTGGCTACAGTCAAGTTCTTGGCAGGGTTGATTCTTTCCCTTCACTGCACATTACCTAGTTTTAATTTATTTATTTTGTAAGTGGAAGTTTCTACCTCTTAATCCCCTTCACCTATTTCACCCCTACACCCTCCCCTTTCCCCTTAGTAACCAGTAATTTGTTCCCTATATGTCTGAGTCTGTTTCTGTTTTGTTATATTTGTTAATTTGTTTTGCTTTTAGATTTCATATAAAAGTGAAAGCACACAGTATTTGTCTTTCTCTATCTGACATTTCTCTAAGTGCGATATCCTCCAGGTCTATCATGCTCTCCCAGCTGGCAAAATTTTATTCTTTTTTATGGCTAGTAATATTCTATTGTACACACACACACACACACACACACACACACACACTGACACATATATATCTTCTAGATCCATTAGTATGAGTGAAAACTGAGGTTGTTTCTATATATCTTCACTATTGGAAATAATGTTGCAGTGAACATTTGGGTACATACATATTTTTGAATTAGTGTTTTTGTTTTCTTCTGATAGATACCCAGGAATGGAATTACTGAATCGTATAATGCATGTGCATGCTAAGTCATTGCAGTCATGTTCGACTCTTTGCAACCTCATGGAAACATAGATCGCCAGGCTCCTCTGTCTCTGGAAATTTTCCCAGCAAGAATACTGGAGTGGGCTGCCATTTCCTACTCCAGGGAATCTTCCTGACCCAGGGATCAAAATTGTGTCTGCTGCATTGAAGGTGGATTATTTATTTCTGAGCCACCTGGGAAGCCCCAAATCATATAGTAGTTATATTTATTATATATAAACTACTACTATTATATATATATAACTACTGGCTATATTTTTATTGGTTTGGGGAATCTTTTGAATAGAGGCTACACCAGCTTACTTTCCCAGCAAGAATACACAAGTTTTCCCTTTTCTCCACATCCTTGACAATACTCAATTATTTTTCATTTTTGTCATGATAGTATTCTAATAGGAGTGAGGTGATATCTCACTGTGGTTTTGATTTGCATTTGCCTGATGGTTAGAGATGTTGAACATCTTTTCACGTGTCTGTTTACCATCTGTATGTTCTTTGGAAAAATGCCTAATCATGTCTTCTGCCTATGGTTTTGATATTGTGTGCAAACATTTTTTTATATAGTCTGGACATTAACCCCTTGTTGACCAATAACTTCCAAATATCTTCTCCCATTTGATAGGTTACCTTTTTTGTGTGTTAATGGTTTTTTTCACTGTGCAAAATATTTTAATTTAATTAGGCCCTATTTTCTGTGTTGTTTCTTTTTTGTCCTTGCCTGAGGAAATACAGACAAAAATATAGCAAAGATGTATCTCATAAAGCATATTGCCTATACTTTCTTTAAGGATTTATGAGTTCAGGTCTTATATTTAAGTCTCTAATCCATTTTGAGTTTATTTTAGTATATGCTGTGAGAAAATATTCTAATTCTTTAACATGTAGCTGAATAGTTGTCTAACACCACTTATAGAAGAAGCAGTCTTTCCCTCAATTGCTTATTCTTGCCTCCTTTGTTATAGATTGATTCACCATGTATACAAGGGTTAAAATCTGGACTCCCTATTCTGTTGCATTGACTGAATCTCTGTTTTTATGGCCAGCAATGTGTATTTTATTTTTTATGCAAATTAAAATGTATTATATGATTTTACTGATTATTTTATAACAACTTTGAAGCATATTTTGATGTCAGGGACTGTGATACCTTCAACTTTGTTCTTTTTTTTTCAAAATTGCTTTGACTATTTGTGGCCTTTTGTGGTTCTATACAAATTTTAGGATTATTTGCTGTAGTTGTGTGAAAAATGCCATGACTATTTTGAGATGGGTTGCATTAAATCTATAGATTGCTCTGGATCAGAGGACATTTTAACATTGTTTATTCTTAAAACCCATGAACATGAACTATTTTTATATTTACTTGCATTATCTTCAATTTTCTTCATCAATATCTTATAGCTTTCAGAGTGACATCAATATAATTCTAGGGCACATAATCTAATAAGTACAATTCTCCTCATAGAGGCAACAAGACTGAATATCCTGATCCTCCTCAAAGTCTAATAAGATTCAACATCGAATTTCAAAAGAACAATATTTTATTCCTGTTTCAGTTTCATAAAAACACATAAAAATGAATAGATTCTGAAAGTCAGAAGAACTGATGTTTCTTCATTTCATGTTAAAGTAATTTTATTTACTAAAAAATCTAAATAGAGCCCTAAAACCCAGTTAAGGAAAAAAAAAGATAAGTTAATTATTTTGGGTAAGATAGGTTTTCACTAAGAGAGCTGAAAATATGTGGATTTTAAAAGAGTCATTGTTTCTGAATGGAGGAAAGGTAAGTATAGGTTAAATGAATGACCAGTAAATTACAAAAAGAGTTCATAGCCTATACTAAATTCTATCTAAAATGAGCTGGTAAAATTATTTTACTGAATGATTATAAATTTTTGTCAACTTGTTTAAAATTCAGTTCCCCTCAGCTCATACCGTTAATACTAATTTTTTTTTCCATACTCCTTTTCAGGATCTGCCTAACTCAATTACCAGGAAGAGACAAGTAGACAAAATAAAGTTTGTGGTGAGCCAGACTTTTTCCCCATATGTGCACAGACCACGTGGTCTATGAACATGAAAAACCCCACATCCTGTTGCGGGGAGTCACACAGATACTGGGTAGTATGTATATGTGCTGCCAGGCACTCAAAGACACTGAACTCTCAGCTTGAGGCAGAAACTAAGCATATTTGTGCAGGGAAATCCATGCCTCATGCCGCTCTGCAGCCTGCTCTGGGTGCTCCTGGCCTTCACCTTCTCTGGTAGGGAGGCTTCCAAACATGGGTGCGCGTGTTCAGGGTGAAAGGACTGCACACAGGCGCGTGGTGCCTCACAGGGACTTGGGAAGAAAGGAGAGTTGGGGAAAAGCATACTTATTATGATTTCAATTTGGGTTTTCTTTGGGTCCCAAATTAGTCTAATTCTTACATTATTTTGTTCATTACTTCAGCTCTGTCTGCTGATTTTTCCCCCACAGGATCTGGTGTGGCGCAGAATGTTATTCAAGACCAGCCAAACACATCCGGTCAACTGGGACAGTCAGTCACCCTGAACTGTCGGTATGGAACAACCAGGAGCTATTACTACATGTTTTGGTACAAGCTGCTTCCCAATGGAGAGATGATTTACCTTATTAGTCAGGCTTCTTCTGGCCAGAATGCAAGGAATGGCCGCTACTCTGTAAATTTTCAGAAAGCTCGTAAATCCATCAGCCTCACCATTTCAGACTTACAGCTGGAAGATTCTGCCGAGTATTTCTGTGCTCTCTGGGAGCTCACAGTGCTTGAAGTAATGGGAAAAGCTAAACAAAAACCCCAGAGTTTAGTAAAAGAGAGCTTCCCTGCTGCAGAACTCCAGCTGAAATATGCACCTGCAGATCCCAGACCAGAAATGGTAGTTGTGTGGTTGCTTAATCTGTGGTCTGGAAGTTCCTTTTAAGTCACTTAGGAACAGATGTCCAAACTAACTTTCTAGTAATATGTTCTCAGTCTTAATTTTTTAAAGTTTATATCAATCATACAGAACATGTGCAAAGTTGTCTAAATTTGAAAACTTGCCCTGTAATAATTTAATCTGGCAACTGCACCTAAAAAAATCTCACATCATAAATCTGGGTTTAATTTTCAGAAATTGTCATGAATATAATTTCTTTAATCTTTTTTTTCTTCTTAGCTTTTGTGTCCATTAGGCTACAATCAGAAAAGTAGAACCACAGTGATACAGAATAAGAGACTCATTTTAAGGAACAGAACTTTCAGGCAATTGCTAGAGTTGGCGGAGGAGTTTATACAAAGCTGTTATCTTTGCATCTTGTGCTGAGCCTGAATTTACTTTAAATCAACTAGAGTGTCATTTGGAAAGGAAAACTGGATATGGATAAAAGCAGGGAAAAATGCATTTAAGGACATACTAGAACCCATAAGGATGACTGGAACCCACAAAAACACACTAAAAACTTGTCTGTCTCTCACCTCCTTCAATCTCACAGTAGTGGGTGACCTTCAGGAGAAGTGGATATTTATCATCATGCTACATGCACATTTGGCCCAAGACAGAGAGATGATGAGGAAGAGATCTGGTTGGAGGTTAAGGAGCTGTAAGTCAACAATAAGATGAGCTAGCAGATCAGCAGCAACACATATGAGTTGCACGGTGACTGGAGCCCTGCACCAACCAGCAGGGCAAAAAAACCAAAATGTGGCTACTTGATGACAACTACTTTCTAAACCTTGCACAATCCTTTTTATGGCCAACCCTAGCCCAGAACAATACAGAGAAACAAATTCTGAGTCATAGATTTCCAGCTAGTAGAGACACTACAAAGCTATTCCAGTACCTTCTATGTCAACTGGTCATCCATCTATACCTCTTTTTTTTTTTTTTTTCATTTCATATATGATATTTTACATGTTTCAATGCCATTCTCCCAAATCTTCCCACCCTCTCCCTCTCCCACAGAGTCCATAAGACTGTTCTATACATCAGTGTCTCTTTTGCTGTCTCGTACACAGGGTTATTGTTACCATCTTTCTAAATTCCATATATATGCGTTAGTATACTGTATTGGTGTTTTTCTTTCTGGCTTACTTCACTCTGTATAATAGGCTCCAGTTTTAACAACACACTTTCAAATAAAGAAAACAGCAAAACTATGCTGCTTGTTCAGTTCAGTTTAGTTCAGTCACTCAGTCATGTCCGACTCCTTGCAACCCCATGAATAGCAGCATGTCAGGCCTCCCTGTCCATCACCAACTCCCAGAGTTCACTCAAACTCACGTCCATCGAATTGGTGATGCCATCTCATCCTCTGTCGTCCCCTTCTCCTCCTGCCCCCAATCCCTCCCAGCATCAGAGTCTTTTCCAATGAGTTGACTCTTCTCATGAGGTGGCCAAAGTACTGGAGTTTCAGCTTTAGCATCATTCCTTCCAAAGAAATCCCAGGGCTGATCTCCTTTAGAATGGACTGGTTGGATCTCCTTCTTGTTAATATGATGCAATTATTCCCCATTCAACCATAATCAACGTAACCTTCTCCTGAAAAGAGTATACCAGGTTTGTGCATGAGTACTAAGTTGCTTCAGCCACATCCGACTCTTCATGACCCTATGTACTGTAGCCCACCAGGCTCCTCTGTCCATGGGATTCTCCAGGCAATAATACTGGAGTGCATTGCCACACCCTCTTCAAGGGATATCAAGTTCACTTTTCCATTTTTGAGTGTTGTTTTTTCCTTTTATACCTCACCCACATTGTCCCATAGGATCCTGCGCCTTAACTATTGAGATACAATCAGATACAAGATTAACTTGTATTTTGCACTTCATATGTTTCCATAGGCAGGCAAGTGGGGGAGAGATTTAAAAATGGTTACTCTATGCATAAATATTTTCATATCAAACTGAAAAAGAGATTGTCATAACTACTGTCAACTTTAAAAGTATTCACAACCAGAAGTTGAGAGTTACATTTTATCTGGTGGGAATTTTTAGGACTTCAAGCCTGGGAGATAGCATCTCAAGTAAACCTGAAAGAACTGCTCCAAGGAGGTGAGCAGAGAAGCCAGGTTGTATAAAAGTTTGGCAACAAAGTGCAGGTAGTCGGAACATCAAAAGATTATTGTTAATTAAAGAAAAAAGGATATCTCAAGTTAAGGATGGACTTCCCTGGTGGTTCAGACAGTCAAGAATCTGCTTACAATGCAGGAGACCTGGGTTTGATCCCTGGGTTGGGAAGATCCCCTGGAGGAGGGCATGGCAACCCACTCTAGTATTCTTGCCTGGAGAATCCCCATGGACAGAGGAGCCTGGCAGTCTACAGTCCATGGGGTTGCAAAGAGTCGGACACGACTGAGCGACTAAGCACAAGTTAAAGAGTCTAGCACACTTCTATGCATGGGGAGATGCAAGAGTCCGGGCTCACTGAAGTCATTCTTTTACTATTCACCTCAGCTATCTTGGGGCCAGTATCTGTGTTTCTTGCATCCTGAGCTCCTTTAGTCTCGTGGTAGGGAGTGACTGCAGTTCTGATGGTTGTTAGATCACAGATATTCTTCTCCTTCCTGAGTGCCCTTAGGCTCAGGAGCTCACACTGGGCTGCAGGTGCTGAAGACTGTGACGTCCTTGTTTACTGATATGGCAGGCAATACTCCATTTCTGACTATTACAGTTTTTGTTACTGCAAATGACCGCATGATTGTTGGTAGTATTTATAACTACCTTTCCATTACCCATTCCATAACATTTTTGCTCATAACGAGCACCTTCACTCACTGCCACCTTGACTTCCTATAAAACAAGCTCCTTACACAGGAGCAATGCTATGTGGAAAGTCATCAAGGTGAATAAGACATTCTGCAAGCCCACCACTGTGGTTTTGACAGAAGTTCAAAGGGTATTGAAGGCAAATCCTAGGGTCTATTTAAGTGGAAATAATCTTGCCAATAAATAGGGAAAACTGATATACTGTATTCTGGGAAATATCATTAAGAATGATGCTTGATTTCATATCAGATGCAATAGAAGTCACCAAGGGAAAGCATTTTTAAAGTGTTAAAAGGAAGCAAACAAGTAATATTTTCAAACTAGCTTCTTATGAACATGAAAATGAATCCTTTATCTAAATCTTTCTATTTTTTTCTCTGAGAATCAGGCTGTAACACACTGCCTGAATCAAGAATGAAAGCTAAAGCTCTGCCAGCTGGTGTCCTGCTCACATATCTTATGATGCTTACACTGGCCTCTCTGCTCCCCTCCAGTGATCATGGGTTAAACTGTGAGGAAGCCTGTTGCAGTGAAAAGGAAAAAAGAGAAATGAGGTTTTTTTCTTTCCCTTTCCTGGGACCAAAGAAGATAAAAAGAACAGTGAGCAGGCCTGAACATTCCTGAAGTGAAGTGAAAGTTGCTCAGTCATGTCCAACTCTTTGCAACCCCATGGACTATAGTCCATGGAATTCTCCAGGGCAGAATACTGGAGTGGGTAGCCTATCCCTTCTCCAGCAGATCTTCCCAGCCCAGGAGGTGAACCGGGGTCTCCTGCATGGCAGGTGGATTCTTTACCAACTGAGCTACCAGGGAAGCCCTGATAGAGATTCCCTGAAGTCTAATAGGGAAAGGTGTGAACATTCCTAGTTGTTTTTGTTTTGTTTTGTTTTGCCTTAACTGCTCCTAACTCTGCGTATCTGTAAGTTTGCTTTGTGAAGTCCCTCGGTCGTATTTGACTCTTTGCGACCCCATGGACTGTAGCCTACCAGGCTCCATCCATGGGATTTTCCAGGCAAGAATACTGGAGTGGGTTGCCATTTCCTTCTCCAAGTTTGCTTTACTGCTCCCTAACTCTGCAGGAGCTGCAATTCACACTGTCTCCTTTGTCTCTATGCTAAATACATCTCCTATCTAGTGTTTTCCCTTACAACACCCTTCTCTTTGTCGTTACATATCAGAAAGAAGGCTGCAGAGCCACCTAACTGCCAGAGTCAATTGCTGAGTTACAGATGCCAGGCTATGACTCTTTGAAACAATGCAAGAGGAAGAAATCAAGATCTTATTATCACCTTGACTCCTGACTGTGAGCCCTTGCCTTGTGGTTCAGATGGTAAAGAATCCACAGGTTTGATCCTTAGGTCAGGAAGATCCCCTGGAGAAGGGAATGGCAACCTACTCCAGTATTCTTAAAGCCACCTTTCTACTTCCTCCAAATTCTGTCTCTGTCCTTTTTATTTGGCTTTGGTGGGCAGAGAAAACCAAAAATTTGGCCAGCAAAAGCGTAATCACAATAGGAGCTCTCACTGCTGAACCATTCAGTAAACTTCCCTATGCAGAAATGGGGAGAAAGAGGATTCAACAAAACTGGCTGTTTTCTTTTTTTTCTTCTTCTTTTCCTGCCAGATGTGAAAGTGATTGACTTCAAATGACAAATACAGCACATGGCCTGATTATGGCTGCACAGTAAGAGGCTACCTTGAAAAGAAAGCTTGGAATTGTTGCACAAGATGATGTCTTTCTTCTCTGGCAAGTAAAATTGTATGTACTGCTCTGTCTTTTCTTGTAGCATAGAAATAGCTAGCTAAGTGGGAGCAAGAGTCAGTAATGGGAAAAAATAAACAATTGCAGAAAACACTGCTTGGTATACTCATCCCAGTTTATATTATGGCACCCAATCTCTCAAAATAACACCCTAATGAATTAATTTCTCATTAATAGTAATAAGAACATGATAGACATGGACACTTATCATAACACATGAAATCTGCCAGGTAAACTACTACATATACATCAGAAAGTGCTCCCCTGGTGGCTGAGCTGGTAAAGAACCTGCCTGGAAACGCAGGAGCCACAAAAGATGCCGGTTTGATCCTTGGTTATGGAAGATCCCCTAGAGTTCAGTTCAGTTCAGTTCAGTCACTCAATCATGTCCGATTCTTTGTGACCCCATGAACTGCAGCACGCCAGGCCTCCCTGTCTATCACCAACTCCCGGACTTCACCCAAACCCACGTCCATCGAGTCGGTGATGCCATCCAACTATCTATCCTCTGTTGGCCCCTTCTCCTCCTGCCCTCAATCTTTCCCAGCATCAGGGTCTTTTCAAATGAGTCAGCTCTTTGCAAGAGGTAGCCAAAGTACTGGAGTTTCAGCTTCAACATCAGTCTTTCCAATGAACACCCAGGACTGACCTCCTTTAGGATGGACTGGTTGGATCTCCTTGCAGTCCAAGGGACTCTCAAGAGTCTTCTCCAACACCACAGTTCAAAAGCATCAATTCTTCAGCACTCAGCTTTCTTCATAGTCCAACTTTCATATCCATACATGACTACTGGAAAAACCATAGAATTGACTAGACGGACCTTTGTTGGCAAAGTGATGTCTCTGCTTTTTAATATGCTGTCTAGGTTGGTCATAACTTTCCTTCCAAGGAGTAAGTGTCTTTTAATTTCATGGCTGCAATCACCATCTGCAGTGATTTTGGAGCCCTGAAAAATAAAGTCAGCCACTGTTTCCACTGTTTCCCCATCTATTTGCTATGAAGTGAAGGGACCGGATGCCACGATCTTCATTTTCTGAATGTTGAGCTTTAAGCCAACTTTTTCACAATCTTTAGTTTTTCTTCACTTTCTGCCATAAGGGTGATGTCATCTGCATATCTGAGGTTATTGATATTTCTCCCAGCAATCTTGATTCCAGCTTGTGCTTCCTCCAGCCCAGCATTTCTCATGATGTACTCTGCATACAAGTTAAATAAGCAGGGTGACAATATGCCCTGGAGTAGGAAATAGCAACCTGCTGCAGTATTCTTGCTGGAAAATCCCATGAACAGAAGAGCCTGGCAGACCATAGTCCATAGGTTGCAGTCGGTCATGAATGAGCACATATGCACTCATACATATCCCAGAAAAATATTGACCTTTATCTTGTAGATAAATTATTCTGCAATTTCAGATTCTGTCTCCCAACCCCATCCCCAAGATTTTGCACATTGCTGCAGTTGATTGAATATTTAAGTTAGGGAAGGTATTATGTTGGGTGATTTGAATGTTTGTTCCTACTTAATTCTTATTGGAACACTTCAAGGTTGGATCAATTCACCTTTAGGCAGGCAATGTTACAAAGTGCTTGAGACCGAAGACTTGGTTTGTATTTCTAGATCTACCACTCATTAGTTGAGTATCTTGGCAAAATGACTTAATGATTTTTTGCTTTAGTGTTCGCGTATCTACAATGTTAGATATTGATAGAATATCAATATTGATAGAATCTACCATGCAGAGTTCTCATGAGAAGTGAATGAGTTAATAAGTGCCAGTGCTGAGTCCAGTGCCCAGCAGAAAGATACTGAGTACTTACAGGAAAGGAAATTGAACTTGAAGGGGGTTCAATATTTTTCCTGGTGTTGCATAGTAAGTATCAGAGTGGAGCCTCCTCTCCATTAGAGCAGATGCCCTTTGTCACCCCAAGAGTAACTCTGTCTCAATACAGTATTGTATTGTGTTTATAGTACTTATTACTCTTTAAAATTATTTTTTCTAAAAAAAAAACCATTAATTTAATTTTTCTCTCTTCCTACTGAACTATAGGCATTTAATATCTCTTTACTACAGCATCCTCCAGACCTGAACTCTGCTTGGCACACAAGAGGCCACACACACACACAATATGAAACCCAGAAGGATTCTATAGGGTCTTTCTGAAACAGACTCCCGATACCCACCCTCTGTTGTTTCTTGTGCATAGAAAAGCATTAGCTTCTTGGGCTTTCCCTGAATTCCAAAGAATAAACTTAATCAGAAAAAATGCAGAAGGAGAGGAAAACAGTCAAGCAAGACAAAATAATAATAGTTCTGCCATTAAGCAAAGCTAAGATGGACTTTTTGTTTCTTTCCATTTGAAAGTTTTTTTTTTTAAACTTTATTTTATTTTTAAACTTTACATAATTGTATTAGTTTGCCAAATATCAAAATGAATCCGCCACAGGTATATATGTGTTCCCCATCCTGAAAGTTTTAAAATTTTTAATTGAGATTTTATATAAAAAATTTCTAACCAAAGTGCTTTTCCTCCCATGGGTTGCCATTCCAATCTCTCTCAAGTTGAATAGCAGGCAGTCCACAACAAGGAAACTGATTTCTGAAAGTTCTCAGAAACTTTCAGTTTCTCTTTGCTGAAAGATGGGGTTAGTTCTTCATGTAACTTAACAGGGGATGTCTGATCAAGCTTCTTCTTTGGCTTAAGTTTTTTCACAGACAAGGGCAGGCTGAGGACATGGGAGGCAAGGACCATAGAGCCCAGCTCCATTTCACTATATTTAAATGAATCTTCAACTTTCTGCATCTCATAAAACATTCTGTTTTTACACTTGTAATTCACCTTCCCTCCCATAATAATAAAACAGGTATCTCTTTTACTTTGAAATTGTACCTCTTTGCCTAAACACTTCACCGACACCATTCTTTCTGGTTTCTATGGCACCTTAGGCCACTGATCATCCAAATTCTACAGTCTGATTTTTTAGGACTCATTTAAAATATTCAAGCTTTCTCATCTTAGAAAAAATATTTCATATTCCTCCAAACCCCATACATGCCCCTCCTGCAACCAATCTATCTTTTACTCCCTGGCTATTGTTTAAAAGCCCTGATTATATAACTGCTTACACTGTGTCACCTTTTTTCACTCTGTATACTTCTGTTTTTTCTCCCAATATATTCTAAAATCTGTTTTCTTAAAAATCACCAATGATCTCTTTATTGTTAAATCTAAAAGATGTTTTTAACCTCCTTCATCTAGACAAGTATTTCTCAAATTTTAATGTGCACAAGAATATTATTAAAATGCAGATTCTGACTTAAGAATTTTGGGTTAGGCCTGAGATTCTGAAGTCAGAGTAGCTCCCTGGTGACGCGAATGCTACCTACCTACAGACCACATTCGAGTAGCCACTCTCTGCAGTGCTTGCCACTGTTCCTGGGGACCTTTATGTTCCTGGCACACAGTACCCCAACCTTAAACTTTAACTTCTGGGAGATCCTTTGCAAGATCTCCTATTCTTCTTTACCCATCCCACATCAAGAGCATTCCTGCTGCTTAGGCCCTCTTTTCCTCTCAATCTGTATACTATTCTTTGAAAATTTCATCTGCTCATATTGCTTCAATTATCATGCAAACAGTCTTAGTGGAGTGCACATAAGACTGGTCTCTGGAGTTAGATCTAGATTCTAATCGCCACCCTGTCACTTAAAAATACTGCAATCCTGTATAATTTAAATTCTTTGAAGCTAGGTTCACCATTTGTAAAGGGGAGGGTAAAAATGAGTAACCCAAGACATTGTTGTATTAAATGAGATATTTCTTATAAAGCTCAGACAGTAAAGAATCTGCCTACAATGCGGGAGACCTGGGTTCAATCCCTGGGTCAGGAACATACCTTGGAGAAGGGAATGGTAACCCACTCCAGTATTCTTGCTTGGAGAATTCCATGGACAGAGAAGCCTGGCAGACTACAGGTCATGGGGTCACAAAGAGTCAAACACCACTGAGCAACTAACACTTTTAGTATTTCATTTTAAAATAAAGCTTAAACTTCAGTGCCCCTTACTCAAATATGTCATTTCCAAGATGCATAGGGCCCTAGCCATATTTTATAATTGTTTCAAAAAATAAATATCTTAATGAGTTAAGATCCTTGCCAGTTAAACCCCAACTTCCCCTCTACTATAATTCTAGTCTGTCAGGAGGTGATGGAGTGAGCCGCAGGCTTATTTAGCATCTGCAAGAGTGAATTTGAATTAAGAATGCATATAATTTTGACCTAGTGGAATTTATTTATGCAGCTCACAGTCACTTCAGTATACAAGTGCTTGTCATCAAATCTCACAGGCTAAGCATCAGAGACAGATTTCAAACAAAAATCTGTTTGACGCTAATGCTAATTACCTTACATTACACTGTACTGCTGTTCCTTTGGTAATGATTCATTAACAAGTCTTTGTTTCCAAAAGGCATGAGAGTCTATTGCCAGAACTTTTAGTGTTTTAAAAGCATGTAACACCTCCCTAAACGGTTCCAGTATGTTTTTATAGTTTCCTTGCATGCTGTTGCATTCCACTCTGTGGAATATCTGTGCATTCCACCCTATACATTGGAAGACGAGTTTGCTTATGTTCTTCCTTTGGTATGAAAATGGCCTCGTCTGATCATATTTATTATTGTTCATATTAACTTCTTATTGACTGGTCACAATGCTTTACATTTATGAGAATAAAGTGAAACTCATAGCATGCCAGTCCAACGAGGGCATTAACAACCATGGTAGGTAGATGATACCAAGGTTCCCCAGGTAGTGTGGTGGTGAAGAATCTGTCTGCTGATGCAAGAGATGTGGGTTTGATCCCAGGATTAGGAAGATCCTTTGGAGGAGGAAATGGCAACCCACTCCAGTATTCTTGCCTGGAAAATTCCATGGACAGAGAAGCTTGGTGGGCTATAGTCCATGAGGTTGCAAAGAGTCTGAGGGGCTAAGCACACACACACACACACACACACACACACACACAAAATAAATTTGCAGGTGTAATTAAAGTCTCTAATCAGTATGACCTTGAATGAATCAAAAGGAGATTGTCCTAGGTGGGCCTAATCTAATCAAATGAGCTCTTTAAAAAAGAGCTTAAACTTTTCCTGGGATCAGAGACATCCTCCTTGTCTTGAGGAAACAAGTTGCCATGACTGCTACAGCCACAAGGAAATGAATTCTACCAGCAACCACTGAGTCTGGAAGAGGACCCCATGCCCCAGACAGTCTTAGTTGCCTCCTTGACTGCAACCTTGTGAGTTCAGCTTAACTGTGTGCTGATTTCTGACTTACAGAACCTGTGATATAAACAGATGTTGTTCCATCACAAAAGTTCTTGATAATTTGTCACTCATCAATAGGAAACTAACATAGAAAATAGACTCGTTAATTGGTGTGATCAGTTGATAGTATTTAGGATTTCTTATGACATAAGAAAACTTGGAATGTAATGAAATCTTGTTGCACATAGTATTGTGATAGACAGTTTCCAAATTTTGACCATAATCCTATAAATTTTCATCCATTTTCAAAATGCACTTTGAATTTTTTAAGAAAGTGAATTTCAACTAATGATCATCTTTCTTGTCTCTGTATTAAAGTTTTTACAAATGTATTGTCATATGAAGAAAAGTGTAAAAAGTATGAAGACAAAAAGCATAGAAACAAAAAGTATTATAGCAGTGTGTCATGGAAATAAGTACTAAAATATGACTCAATTTTCTAGATTTATGCTGTCTGTGGAATTTGCTTTCTAAAATTTATAATTTGCTATGATTTTATTTTTCATTCTAAACATTATTTTCTATTTAATTTTTATCCATAATTTTGTGCTGCTATAGAAAGTGCAATTTTGTAAGTTTCAGTGCCTACAAAACATAAAGTCTGCTCTGTACATAATTATAATGCTTTAGAATTCAACCATACAAAGCCAGCAAGGGGGTGAACAAAAATTGTGAATTTCTCTTTATTTCTCTATCTGACCCCTGGAGGGCACTGTTGTGAAAATTGGGAAAGATCAGAATCAGCTCAAAAAAACCTTCCTTCCTTACAATTTAAAGAGATATCCTGACACCATTTTTTACACAATGACATATAAAGCATCTCAGACACTAGAGACAGAAGTTTTAAGACAGCCTCTCTTCCTAGCTCCCTCTACAGTCTCCATCAGAAGAAGAAATCGATATCACCTGTCATTCCTCAACCTCAGAGCAACTTGGATTCAGGTCCCCCAGTCATGAGACTTCTGTCTGTGGGGAATCACCCGGAAAGCAGCTCACTGCCTCTTCACTGCTCCACCATGACCTTGGTGTTCACCTTGATGCTTGCGGCACTCCTGCTGCTGAGTGAGTACTGTTCCATTTTACTCTCTTGTCCACACACAGAACATTGTTCTGGTTTGACTTTGAATAGAGACTTTTGGTTAGCTGAGTTCACTGATTCAGTATTAATGGTTCAGGAGCCCAGTCAGTGACCCAGACCAATGGCCACATCACTGTCTCTGAAGGAGCCCCTCTGGGGCTGAGGTGCAGCTACTCATTTTCTCTTCAACCTAATCTCTACTGGTATGTGCAGTACCCCAACCAAGGACTCCAGCTTCTCCTGAAGTACATGTCTGGAAACAATCTTGTTTCAGGCATCAAAGGTTTTGCATCTGAATTTAGGAAGAGTGAAACTTCCTTTCACCTGAGGAAAAAGCCCACTGAAGTAATTTGACCAAGTACTCCTATGCTCTGAGTGACATGGTGCCTAGGACTGTAGGGGGAGCTATCTGCAAACCCCTGAGATCTGGTAGCTTAAAGGACTTACAGTTTTAGCCTGTGTTATTTTCAGGAAGTTGGCATCTTCTGGGAAGGCAAATAGTACAGAGAATATAGAGTATTGCAAATGTTTCATTCCTATGGGCATCTTAGAGTTTTTCTTTTCTTTTTAAATTTGCAAAGACAGGATTTGTTTTCTCAAGTTCAGTGTTCTCAGTGGAGTTGACTGTTAGGTGGGGCTTCCTGTCACAGAGTGTCACCTGGGCAGGGTTTGTTGGGGGAGCTGATTGGTTGCAGGAGCAAGAACATTTCTAGACAAGAAGTGACACACCACTTATAGGTTTAGCTGTGTATTTTAAGGTGAAAATTTCTCAGCAGCAAGTCAAGGCATCATGAAGAGGCTAGTGGGCACTGTGCTGGGGCTTTTGTTTGCCCGGGTTTGCTGTGAGTTGGGGCTGCCCTGCAGGGGAATCCGAAGAAATGAGCAGCTGCTGTACTGTTGAGGGAGGGAGTAGAAAGAGTTGACAAGTCCTGCACACTTCCCATCCATCTCAACATCTATGAGAGCTGGAGGGACACGTTCAGGGTTTTCTCAGAGTTACAGTGAGCCTCACCTGTGACTGTCTGTCTCTTTCTCATCAGGTGTGAGAGGGGTGGATGTGGAGCAGAGTCCCCCAGCCCTGACTCCACAGGAGGGAGCCAGCTCTACACTGTGGTGTAATTTCTCCACCTCGGCAGACAGTGTGCTGTGGTATCTTCAGAAGCCTGGGGGCCGCCACCTCATTTACATTCCTTCAGGAACAAGGCAAGGAGGAAGATTAAATGCCACGACAGTCCTTAAAGAACGCCGCAGCTCACTGCACGTTTCCTCTTTGCGGACCACAGACTCAGGCACTTACTTCTGTGCTGTGCAGCACTGTGCTCCCCGGGCACCTGCAGCCTGTACTCAAACCCTCCGCGGGGCTCAGTCCCTCCTCCAGCCACAGTCACACCGTGAGGCCACCACAGGGCATTTGCAGTGCTTCTTATTGGCCTTACAGATTTGAGACTTTGGTCTTTATCTTCCTCTCAGTCTGTATCTTCTTCTGCGCTAGAGTCTCAAACTTGTAGCTAGGAGAGGTCTATTAATGGATAAGAAAGTGAAAGGCGCTCAGTCGGTCCGACTCTTTGCGACCCCATAGATTATACAGCCCATGGAGTTCTCCAGGCCAGAATACTGAAGTGGGTAGCCTTTCCCTTCTCCAGGGGATCTTTTTAACCAGCTGAACCACAAGGGAAGCCCAAGAATACTGGAGTGGGTAGCCTATCCCTTCTCCAGCGGATCTTCCCGACCCACGAATGGAACCGGGGTCTCCTGCATTACAGGCGGATTCTTTACCAACTGACCTATGAGGGAAGCCCTATCAAAATAAATATTTAGCTACAATATGCTCTACTTCAAAATGGGAAGAAGTGAAAGGAACTAAAAGAAGAGAAAAGTGACTCCAAGAAGATATTATTCAGCTAAGTTGGCTGTCCCAAGAATGTCCATCCAAACCTGCCTCACCATGATGCGTCCCAACAGACAACTGCAGATACATCTCATCCTACTCCTGCAGCAGCGCAAACAAAAAACACACATATGCTCAATGGTTAATATGAACTTGGTCGTTTAATTAAAACAAACTTATCCTCTTTCAATTCTGGATGCAAGAAGTCTGAAATCAGTTTCACTGGCTACAGTTAAGGTATTGGCAGGGTCTATTCCTTTCCTTACTGCGCATTACATAATTTTATTTATTTTATAAGTATGGAAAAATACACATAATTTTTGTACCTTTTCAAATTTTGTACCTGCTTCACCTATTTCACTCCTACACCCAAACCTTTCCACTCTAGTAACTGGTAGTTTATTCCCTATATCTATGAGTCTGTTTCTGTTCTGTTAGTTTTGCATTTTAGAATCCATATATAAGTGAAAACATACAGTATTTGTCTTTCTCTGTCTGACTTATTTTGCTAAGTATAATACCCTCCAGGTTTTCCATGTTGTCTCATATGATGAGATTTTATCCTTTTTATGATTAAGTAGTATTTCATTGTGTATATATATATATATATGTATGTGTGAGTGTGTGTACACATATTCTCTATCTATTCATATGGATGAATACTGATTGCTTCCATATCTTGGTGATTAGAAATAATGCTTCTGTGAATATTAGGGTGCATATATATTTTCAAATTAGTGTTTTTGTTTTCTTCTGATAGATATCCAGGAATGGAATTGCTGAATGATATAGTATTTATATTTTTTATTTTTGAAGAACCTTTATGCTGTTTTAAATAGTGGCTGCACCAGTTTACTTTCCCAGCAAGGGTGCCCAAAGGGTCCCTTTTCTTCATATCCTTAGCAACACTCATTACTTCTTGGCTTTTTGATGATAGTTTTCTGATTGGGGTGAGGTAAGATCTCATTGGGTTTTGATTTGCATTTACCTGATGATTAGAGATGTTGAATGACTTTTCATGTGTCTGTTGCCCATCTGTATGTTTCTTTGGAAAAATGTTTATTTAGGCCCTCTGCCTTTTAAAAAATCAGATTATTTATAGTTCACATATTGCATATAAATTTCTTTATATATTTTGGACATTAACCCCTTATTGACTAATTATTTGCAAGTATCTTCTTCTGTTTGATAGGCTGTCTTTTTGCATTTTAATAGTTTTATTCCAATTTGGATGCCTTCTATTTCTTTTTCCTATATGACTGCTGTGACAAGTACTTCAAGTACTATGTTAAATGGAAATGGTGAGAGTAGGCATCCTTGTCTTGTTCCTCACCTTGGAGAAAAGCTTTCAGTTTAGGCTGCAGTCCATGGGGTCGCTAAGAGTCAGACACGACTGAGCGACTTCACTTTCACTTTCCACTTTCATGCATTGGAGAAGGAAATGGCAACCCACTCCAGTGTTCTTGCCTGGAGAAGCCTGGTAGGCTGCAGTCCATGGGGTCGCACAGAGTCAGACACGACTGAAGCGACTTAGCATAGCATAGCATGATTTTAATTGCGTGTTTGTTGTAAATGGCCTGTATTATTTTGAGATGTGTTCCCATTATACCAAGTTTATTAAGAGTTTTAAACATGAATGGATGCTGAATTTTGTCAAATACTTTTTCTTTGTCTGTTGAGATAATTACATAAGTTTTTATCCTTCATGCTATTAATGTATATCATGTTGATTGATTTGAAAATACTGAACCATCCTTGTACACCTAGACTATATCCCACTTGGCCATGATATATCATTCTTTAATAAATTGTTGAATTAAGTTTCCTAACTTAATTCAGTTCTAAAGGAAGTTAGTCTTGACTATTCATTGGAAGGACTAATGCTGAAGCTGAAACTCCAATACTTGGGCCACCTGATGCAAAGAACTGATTCATTGATAAAGACCCTGATGCTGGGAATGATTGAGGGCAGGAAAAGAAGGGGACAACAGAGGATGAGATCATTGGATGGCATCACTGACTTTATGGACATGAATTTGAGCAAGCTCCAGAAGCTGGTGATGGACAGGGAAGCCTGGCGTGCTTCAGTCCATGGGGTCACAAAGAGCTGGGCATGACTGGAGCAGCTGAACTGACTGAATTGAAGTTTGCTAATATTTTGTTGAGGGTTTTTTTTATCGATGTTCATTCAAGAAATTGACTTTTTTTGGTAGTTTTATTGTCTGGTTTTGGCATCGGGGTAATGAAGGCTTCATTGAATGAGTTTGGCAATATTTCCTCACCTTCAATTTTACAGAAAATTTGAGAAGGATGGGACCTAACTATTCTTTAAATGTTTGGAGAATTACCCTGTGAAGCTATGGAGTCCTCTACATCAGGAATCAACAAAATATGGCCCATGAACCAGTCCATTCAGCCATTTACTTTGTAAATAAATTTTGTTGAAACATAAGAAAGCTTATTTATTTATGTATTATCAATAACTAATTTCATGAAACAATGGCAGAGTTCAGTAGTTGCAACAGAATGAATGGCCTACAAAGACAAAAAATATTTACTATTCTACCCTTTATTGAAGAAGTTTGCAATCCCCTCTTCTACATCATTAGTCATCATGGAAATGCAAGTTAATGCCACTATGAGATCTTTATATACCCATTAATGGCAACCCACTCTAGTATTCTTGCTTAGAGAATCCCGTGGACAGAGAAGCCTAGTAGGCTGCTGTCCATGGGGTTGCACAGAGTAGAACACAATTGAAGCGACTAGCGTGCATGGCATTGGAGAAGGAAATGGCAACCCACTCAAGTATTCTTGCCTGGAGAATCCCAGGGACAGGGGAGCCTGGTGGGCTGCCGTCTATGGGGTCGCACAGAGTTGGACATGATTGAAGCAACTTAGCAGCAGCAGCATACACCCATTATTTTTGGTAAAAATAAAAAGACAACTATATCAAGTATTGTTAATGATACAGAATAATTGTCAGGTTTAGAATCTATTTAGAGACATATTCTCTTCAGTGTGCAGCAATCTCCCTGATCTAATGTTGATCTTATGGGAGGAGAGACAGCCCCATGCAGTGACTCGGCTTGAGGGCTAGTTTCTGCCTTTGAAGGGATCCCAGGACAGGTGAGGCCCTATCATGAGTATTTCGAGAGCCCTGCTTCCTCCTGTTGTGTCCAGCACCCAGACCAAAGCTTCCAGACCCTCATGAGACATGCCTCCATATGGAACAGAGAAGGTTTCACAGGGGACAGATTTACTATCTGAAGAAATCCTTGACACAAGAAAAAAGACTTGGCCACATATTTCAGTGTTCTGATAGATGCTCTAAAATATATATATTATCAAAAATAGTTAAAGAAGAAATAGAAAAGCTAAGTAAGCATATAATCATTAAAGTAATTTGACAATTAGAAATATAAATTTATAGAGAATTCCTAATAGATGGGAAGTGTTTAACCTGCAAGCGTGCCCCACTACATAATTAAAAATCAAATGCATAGTAGGATGTATAGTAAACCATGTAACCAGAAAACATTAGAAATTAAGTTTATGTAGAGGGCTTCTACAAATAAATAAGAAAAACATTCAAAATGAAAAGCAATAATAAAGATAATTTGCATAAAGGCAATTTAAAGAAGAGGAAATAGACATGTGAACATATAAAACATCAACTTCTGCAGTAACAGAGAAAATTAAATTAAAGCAAATTACTATCTCATTTCTGTCAGATAACCGGAAATGTGAAAATCTGATAGCATTAAGTTTTGACCCAAATACAGGGAGAAGACTATTAAATTTCTCCAGATGGAGAAAAGCAACCACATAAAGAACATTTATTTAACAACTTCAAAGAAAAATTGCCTGAAATATTTAATAAAGAAGAAGATGTATATATTTAAAAGTCAAGCAATTCCAATTTCTGTTATCTACATTCAAGTAATTCCAACATTTGAACAAGGAGGCATTTACAAGGTTAGTCACATCAACCCTGTAAGCAGAAGTATAACCATTCAAGTACAGAATGAATGAATAATGAATTACATATGAAGTCAAAATACATGAACTATTACAAGCAAAGAAACAGTTCTCTATATTATTTTCTTAGATAAATCTTAAAAAAATAAAATGCTGAGTATAAAAAGCATCAGAATGATATATGTTGCATGACACTACTTATGAGAAATTTCAGAATATAATCACAATATAATATATTGTTTTGTGATACATAGCTATAACAGTAAAATTGAAAAGACATACATGGAATCTTCCCAATAGTAGTTATTACTTTAAAAATAGGAATAGTACTAGGAGTTACTCTTTAGTTTTTTCTGTAACATTTGGAGAGAGCTATTGAAAATATAGCAAAATTAAATATCTGTTTACCATCATTGCCAGGAAAAAATGTGTCTGCACATAATTTTGTGTACTGTTCCATGTAAGAATTATTTAGTATTTTTTTAAAAAAAGTTTAAAAGTTGGATGGTGGCAACCACAGCTTTTACTAGTCCAATCAATTCATAGAAGGAATAAGATAACTCCTGTTACCTATAACTTTGACAGATGTACTTTTAATAGGCCATAAAATGCCAATAAAATGCCAGAGAAAAAACTTTTAACTTGTTTAAGCACTAGAAATTATTCATCCAAAAATAAACAGCACAGAGACATCCTACCACAGTTAAAATATATACTTTTTGAGTACACAAAAAGAAAAAGTGAAAAGAAAATCAGATCATCTGGCTTAGCAGTGGAAGACATGCCCCCAAGATGTTAGTCTTCAGCAAAGTTGCAGGATACAAAATTAATCTACATTCCAATAATGATCTATCTGGAAGAGATATTAAGAAAACAATTCTTATTCCATCACATCAGAAAGAAAATACCTAAGAATAACTTTAAGCAAAGAAGTATAGATTTGTATATTGAAATCTGTAAGACATTGATTATAGAAATTGAAGACAAAAAATAATGGGAAGATATTTTGTTGTTACAGACCGAAAAAATTCAATTGTTAAAATATCCATACTACCCAAAGCATTTTACAGATTTAATGAAACCTCTATCAAAATTCAATGACATTTTTCACAGAGATAGAATAAACAAACCCTAAGATTTGTATGAGAGACAATAGACTACTAATAGCCAAAGTGAAGTAGAGAAAGATCAAAAAAGAAGGCATCACATGACCTTATTTCAAACTATATTACAAAATTATAGTAATAAAAACAGTGTGTGGGTTTTTTTTTTTTTTTTTGGCATTAAACAAAGACACATAGATCAATGGAGCAAAATAGAGAACCCAGAAATAAACCCTTGTATACACGGTCAATTCACGGCAAAGAAGCCAAGAATATACCCTCAAGAAAGGAACATCTCTTCAATAAATGGAATTATGAGAAATGGAAAGCTACATGCAAAAGAATGAAATTGAACTCATCAAAATGGATTATAGAATTGAATATAAGAACCACAACAGTAAAGCTCAGAAGAAACATAGGGGCTAATTTCCTTGACCTCAGTATTGGCCACAGATTTTTTTTTTTTTTTTTTTTTTGTATTTGACACTAAAAGCGAGGACAACAAGAGAGAGAGAAAAAAAAAAGCAAAAAGCAAGTGTGACTACATCAAACTAATAAGTTTATGTATGGCAAAATAAGCCATCAACAAAATGAAAAGGCAACCTACAGAATGAGAGCAAATATTGCCCAAACATATACCTGATAAGGGGCTAATACCCAAAATGTATAAATACCTTGTATAATCATTAGAACAAAAGTCTGTCTTAAAAATAAGCTGATGATCTGAATAAACATTCTCCCAAAGAAGACATACTAATGACAAGAAGGTAAATCAGAAGATGTTCAACATCTCTAATCATCAGGGAAATGAAAATGAAAACCAAAAAGAGCTATCCCTTTACATCTGCCAGAATGGCTACTATCAAAAAGACAGGGAATAAAAAATTTTGACAAGAACATAGAAGAAAGGGAACCCTGCCCACTGTTATTGGAAATATAAGTTGGTGCAGCCTCTATGGCAAACAATGTGGAGGTTCCTCAAAAAATTAAAACTAGCTCTACTATGATATTCAGCATTTCCAACTCTGAGTATTCATCTGAAGAAAATGAAGTCAGTATCTCAAAAAGATATCTGTACCCCTCATTTATTGCAGTTCATCTACAACAGCTGAGACATGGAAACAACCCAAGTGTCCTTTGACAGATGAATGGATAAAGAAAACATGATAAAAAAAGAAAAATTTTCATAGATTTACAACAACATGAATGAATCTTGAGGGCATAATACTAAGTGAAATAAATCAGGCAGACAAAGTCAAATACTGTATGAAATCATTTATATGTGGACTCTTTAAGACACAGGTGCAGGAACACACACAGAGAGACATATAGACACACAGACACACACACACCCAGACCTCATAGATACAGAGAATAGATTGGGGGTGTAGGGCGTGGACTAGGTGACTATGATCAAAAGACAGAAACATCTAGTTATAAGAGAAATAAGTCCTGGGGATGCAATATACAGCATGATGACTATAAAAAAAAATTTAATGGTGTCAGTGTGTAAACTCTCTTGGCTCTCAAATATTTTTTTTAATTAAAAAAAATTGCAAAAGAGACACTGATGTATAGAACAGTCTTATGGACTCTGTGGGAGAGGGAGAGGGTGGGAAGATTTGGGAGAATGGCATTGAAACATGTAAAATATCATGTATGAAACGAGTTGCCAGTCCAGGTTCGATGCACGATACTGGATGCTTGGGGCTGGTGCACTGGGATGACCCAGAGGGATGGTATGGGGAGGGAGGAGGGAGGAGGGTTCAGGATGGGGAACACATGTATACCTGTGGCGGATTCATTTTGATATTTGGCAAAACTAATACAATTATGTAAAGTTTAAAAATAAAATAAAATTAAAAAAAAAATTGGCTGCTCTGGGTCTTTGCTGCTGTACACGGTCTTTCTCTAGGTGCACTAAGCGGGGCTGCTTTTGGTTGCAGTGCACAGGCTTACTGTCCTGCCTTCTCTTGTTGTGAAGCACAGGCTCTAGGAGCACAGGCTTCAGTAGTTGCAGCATGCAGGCTCCAGGGCATGTGGGCTTCAGTAGTTGTGGCACACGGGCTCAGTAGTTGCGTCTCTTGGGCTCTAGAGCAAACCTCCATAGTTGTGGTGCCCGGGCTCAGTGGCTCCAGGGCATGTGGAACCTTCCCAGACCAGGGATTGAACCCATGTCCCCTGCATTGGCAGGTGAACTCCCATCCACTGTACCACCAGGGAAATCCTCTCGAAGTTTGTTTTGCTTTTTTTTCAGGTAGTTCGAACTGTTGAATAACAAGTTTGGAATAGAATGTATAACTACTGGACTGGAGTATCTTTCACTGGACTGAAATATGCAAAACTCAAAATAGGATGCAGTACCCAGATTGGAATGCAAGGTGAGCTGCAGAAGACAGTCACCAGAGATGCAAGAGGGAGAACTAGGGAAGATCTGGGAACCTCAGTAGTAATTCTGTGCCCTCATATGCTATGTGAGTTTGGGGATTCCTATGAAGGAACTACGGAGAATCCAAGGACAATCTGTTATAAAATAACTCAGTTAGGTCTTCCCTGGAGGCTCAGTGGTAAAGAATCTGCTGCCAAATCAGGAGACATTGGTTCAACCCCTGATACAGGAAGATCCCACATGTCATGGAGCAGCTGATCCTGTGCACCACAACTATTGAGTCTGTGCTCTAGAGCCTGTGCTCCACAGTAAGGCAAGCCACCGCAATGAGAAGAGCAACAACAGAGGAACCCCCTGTCTCTGCAGCTAGAGAACAGCCTGTGTAGCAATGAAGACCCAAACACTCTAAATTAATAAATAAATAAAATTATAAAAAGAATAAGTTATTCTTATTTGGGTTTCTTTATGAGGTGTTGAAACAAAAATAAAATGTTTGAAATTTGATTAATTTGATGTAAATGACTTCATTAGATGAAATTACATAATAAAATGAAATAGAATTTTCATTCCTTCATTATCAAGAAAGGGAAATATTTTTATTTTAGAAAACATATATATTATTAATAGCTTTTAATATTTTTACTGATTAAGCAACATTTTAGGAGAAGTTTTGTCCTCATGACAACTATAATGAGAATTATAAGATTGTACTAAAGAGTATAACTGCATTCATGACAGCAACATGGTCAAATATTTGAATTTAGAAGACCGATTGGTTCTTGCTTCCTAAACCTTTAATGAGCTAATCACAGAGTTACATCACAAATGAATATGACTTTACAGCCATGTCCATTTGGCATTCCAATACACAACTGGAGAGATTACAGAAGTCAGAAGCCTCTTCTGTGTTCATTTGTCTGTGTGATATCTGCTATTCTGAAGTTATGTATGTGCTAAAGTTACCAGTTCATATGATTTGGTGGGTAAGTGGGAAGAAAAGGGAGTTCATGGCTTATTGTTGGTCTTTTCTAGGGAAAATAGGGAGCAGTTAGTATAATTCATCTTAGAATCAAAATCAGAAAGGCAAGAGAACAATCAGAACTTGAATGAATATTTGCAGTCCCAGAATGATTCATAATGAATTTGTTTCAGATAATATCCCAGATTTTAGAAGAGATTAATTTACTACTAAATTTGGAAGTTTTAAGTGAAAAATCTCTTTCAATTTCATCCTTCAATATTAAACTCTGGCTTTTCCTTTACCAGGTTTTATCATTTTTTTAGTAAATCACAAGGGAAGGCAGAACAATGTTTAGGACAGTCTAAATCTTCCAACCTGAGTGTCAGCACATTCAGACTTGATCCAGCCAGAAGCTGCATTTTTCAGAGTCAGAGTCTATAATGCAGCTGAGGGAACATGCACCTTTACTCTCAGGAACTCAGAGCAAGGCCATATCAACAAAGGGGAAAAACCACCTTCATGCTCTCCCTGCATTGTTGTGGGCATTTGTGGTGTCCTCTACTTAGTTACAAATAATTGGAAACCAGGACATCTGCTGCCTGCCAGCACCCAGAGGTGAAATGGAACAGAGGAGTAGATGTCTCAACTAAATATATACTCTCCTCCCTGCATCACTCATTAATGTGTTACTTCGACTTTAAAATCTAAGAACTGGCACTGTTTTAGATCTTTCTGTAATTTCTTTTCTACTTGTCTATTTGCCTTTGGTTCTTTTATATTAATTCATCTATCAAAACAATGAAATCAAATGGAAGATTGACAATGACATTCTACATGATCATGTACAGTATACAAAACTTCAGTCACCAAAGGGCATGGTGTCAACATTTGCTAAGTGTTACAGATGCCATATTTTATAAGAGCTCACTGTAGCATTGTGGCACAGAAAAAGTCAGCATGCTTAACTTGATTTTACAGAGAAAAATAACAAACCACTAAGAAGAGAAACTAAACACTTTGGGGTAAAAAATATGACATAAGGACAATCTAAGAACACCTGATCTAATAAATACAATTCTACTTGTAAAGGCAGCAGGATTGAATATACTGATGCTCTTCAAAGTCTACTAAGTAAAAGTCAATGTCAGATTTCAAAGATTAATATTTTTTCCTGTTAAGCATTTCATTAAAAAAACACATACAACTGAATAGATTCTGAAAGTCAGGAGTGATTTTTTATCATTTGATATTGAAGTCACTTTATTTATTGAAAAATATAAACAAAGACCTAGAACCAGGTGAGAAAAGAAAAAGACACATTAACTATTTTGGAAAAGACTGCCTTTTGTCAAGAAAGCTAAAGGGCTTCCCAGGTTGAGCTAGTGGTAAAGAACCCAGCTGGCAATTCAGGAGACATGAGATGCTGGTTCAATCCCTGGGTCAGGAAGATTCCCTGGAGGAGGGCATGGAAACCCACTCCAGTATTCTTGGCCCTTCCCAGGTGGTGCTAGTGTTAAAGAACCCATCTGCCAGTGCAAGAGATGAAGGTTTGATCCCTGTGTTGGGAACCCACTCCAGTATTCTTCCCTGCAGAATCCCCATGGACAGAGGAGCCTGGCAGGTTACAGTCCATGGGGTTGGAAAGAGTTGCACATGACTGAAGCAACAGCACAGCACACACATAAGAAAGTTAAAGATCTGTGAGTTTGTTTTAATGTGGTTATTTTTTAAGAGTCATTAAATTCTGGATAAAGAAATATAAGCATAGGCTAAATGAATGACCAGAATGACCAGTAAGTAGATTACAGGAAGGATTCATAGTGCATACTAATATATTTTGAATGGGCTGGCAAAATTATTATCAGTGTATGTCAACTTATTTAGTCTTCTGTTTCCCTCAGCTCAAACCCTTAACATGTATGTGTGTTAGTCACCGAGTCGTGTCCAACTCTTTGGGACCCCATAGACTGTAGCCACCAGACTCCTCTATCCATGGAATTCTCCAAGCAAGAACGCTGGAGTGGGTTGCCATTCCCTTCTCCAGGGGATCTTCTTAACTCAGGGATCAAACCAGGGTCTCTTGAATTGCAGGTATATTCTTTACCAGCTGAGCCATCAGGGAAGCCCTCACACACATAATACTAACTGCTTTCTCCATGATGCTTTCAGGATCTACTTAACATAATAATCAGGGAAAGAAAAGTAGAAAATTAAACATCTGTGAGCCAAAAGTTTTTCCCATCTGTGAAAAAGACCATGTGATCTATGAACATGACAAACCCCACTTCCTGTTTGAAGGAGTCACACAGGAACAGGTACTATGTATATGCGCTGCCAGGCACACAGAGACACTGAACTCGCAGCTTGAGACAGAACTGAGCACACTTGTGCAGGGAAATCCAGGCCTCATGCCGCTCTCCAGCCTGCTCTGGGTGTTCCTGGCCATCACCTTCTCTGGTAGGGATGCTTCCAAGCCTGGGTGTGAGAGTTCAGGGTGAAAGGCCTGAACACAGACACGTGGAGCTTCACAGGGACTTGGGGAGGAAAGGAGGGTTGGAGAAAAAGAAGCATTTTATAATTTCAATTTGGATTGTCTCTGGGTCCTAAATTAATCTAAATCCTGCACTATTTTATTTACTACTTCATCTCTGTTTTCTGTTTTTTTTTTCCCCATAGGATCCAGTGTGGCCCAGCAAGTAACTCAAGTCCAGACAGCTGTACCCAGTCAAGTGGGGCAGACAGTCACCCTGAATTGTCGATATGAAGTAAGTTGGACCACGCAATACTACAACATTTATTGGTATAAACAGCTGCCCAGGGGAGAGATGACTTACCTTATTCATCAGTATTCAGAACACAGTAATGCAAGGAGCGGCCGCTACTCTGTAAACTTCCAGAAAGCAGATAAATCCATCAGCCTCATCATTTCAGCCTTACAGCTGGAAGACTCTGCAAAGTACTTCTGTGCTCTCCGGGAGCTCACAGTGCTTGAAGTAATGGGAGAAGCTGAACAAAAACCCCAGAGCTTAATAAGAGAGAGCCCCACTGCTTCAGGACCTCAGTTGAAGTGCACACCTGCATATCCCGGAAGAGATGGCAGTCCTGTGGTTGCTTCATCTGTGGTCTGGATCAGAAGATTTAATTCTAAATAAAAGCTCCTTCTAGGTGGATCACCAGGCTACAGCTGGAACCAGGTGGGCCTGCCCCACAGGAACTGGAGCTGGAAGAAGACAGGGAATCACTGTGGTTTCTCCCTCTCTTTGGTCCCCCAGTTTCCCACCAGTGCTTTGGGTCCCCCATTTGAGCAGGAGGCCAGTAGACGCTAGAACTGGGAAAGCACATCTTACCTCCTGCAACTCCTTTCTGGTGGATCCACTTCACAGCTCTTGCCTCGCCTTTCACTAAGAGTTTCCTCTGATTGCCCAGGTTGATACAGGCTTTCAGCTCTTGCTAGTATCTTGATGCTTCCCATCTCTTCTTTGTTTTCCTTAACCCTGCCTGCAAATCTATAAATATTCCCTTCATTAAACTTTGTAGTTAAATCTTCAAGTAAATCAAAGGTCTTTCTATATTTGGAATCAGGTGTCCACAGTAACTTTCTACTAATACATTCTTCTCTTGAACTTTAGACTTTAAATCAATCATACATAACATGTGTAAACTTGTTTAAGGCTGTAAACTTGCTCCATAATAATTCAAAGTGACTGCTTCACTAAAATACACTCACATCACAAATCTGGGTGTAGTTATCTGGAATCGTTATGAAAGTCATTTCCTTAGTCCTTTCTTCTTAGACTTTGTGTCACTTAAGGTACAATCAGGGAAGCAGACCATCAGTGATGTCCAATAAGAGATTAGTTATACATAAAGATTAGAACTCAGGCAGTTGCTAGAGTTGATGGAGTAGTCTATACAAGCAGAAAAGATATAAGCACGCTAATGTTCATTGCAGCACTAATTACAGTAGGTGGACATGGAAGCAACCTAAATGTCCAATGATGGAATAATAGATAAAAAAGATATGGCATATATACACAATTGAATATTATTCAGCCATGAGAAAGAACAAAACAGTGCCATTTGAAGTGGCATGGATGGGCCCAAAGATTGCCATGCTGAGTGAAGTAAGTCAGACAGAGAAAGACAAGTGTCATCTGATGTCTTTTATCAGATGGAATTTTAAAAAGTGGTATCTATAAATGAAGGTGTTTACAAAACTGAAATGGAGTCCAGGATGTAGGAAACTAATTATGGTTACCAAAGGGGAAAGGGATATGAGGGATAAACTGGCAGACTTAGATTCACATGTACACACTGCTATATATAAAATAGATAACTAATGAGAACCTTCTGTATAACACAAGAAACTCTAGCCAATATTCTATAATGACCTATACAGGAGCACAATCTAAAAAAGAGTGGATATATGTATACAAATAACTGATTCACTTTGCTGTACAACAGAAACTAACATTGTAAAGCAACTATAGTCCAATAGAAATTAATTTTAAAAGTAGAGATAATAAATCTACTGGAAAAAATAAGAGTTTTCAGAACTTTGAAAAAACAGTGATACCTGACTTCTCATCCAGACCAATAGAAGTTACAAAGGAAAAGTATTTTTAAAGTGTTTAAGAAAATAAACAAATAAAACTTTCAAGCTAGCTTCTTATGAAAATGAATATTTTCATAAGATATATATTATATATTATAATAAGATATATATTAAAATGTCTGTGTTGAATATCAACACAGCGGAAATATCAACATGGCGGAAAGTCAATGTGCAGACTTTTAAACTATATTTACAATGCATATTTCTGAAAAAGGACTCAAATGAAAAAAAAATACATAAAGCACATACAAATTAATCAGTAAAGAAAACAGTCAAGAAGAATGGGAAAATCTTGGAGATCCAATTCAGAAATTTGATATTCAATACCTAATAAATATACCAAAAATAATATTATTATTCATCAGGTAAGTGAAAACAAAGCTTCCTCTGAGTGCTCCATCTGTGTCCTTTCAGCACCCTGAATGTACTAATGTAGCTAGGAGAATATGACCCAAGCGGACAGGGGAAAATAATGACTGTCTCAAAGAAAATAAGTGATTAAATAAATTTCCTATAGTTTCCCTCATCAAACCAATGTGGAGAAAAAAAAAAGTAGTAACAAGTCACAGATTCTGGATATTGAAGAAAAGGCAGGTTTCACTAGAAAAAAAGAAAGATGGTATTTTTTGAGCTTATTCTATATCAGACACTGTGGTATGCATTTCAGACTCATCATCTAATTTAAATATCAAAACCCTATGAGATAGGTTTTATTGTTTCATTTTTTTTTTAATCTTTGGGAAATGAGCCATAACTTTCCTAACTGTGAAATGCTTCTCTACCTTTTATTATCAGCAAGAGTGTAGCATTTTAGGGGGCTCCTGAGGAGCAAGGTCTGGACTATGGAGAAGCACCTGGACTCAAAATAGGGTGGCTGGACATCTGAGTGATGGTGACGTTACTGGTTTAAACCGAAACCAAAAGTGAGCTAGAATAGAAGATTCCAAACCTAGGCACAAAGTCCCAGGATGAGTAGATGAGGAAATCATCCACTAACCAGTTAACAGTGCTGAATGCTTTAGCAAGTTTTTTATATAATAGTATGCTGGGGAAATTGAGGGCTACGATGGGGTATTATTCTTTAAACACTCCTGTGATGCTATCTTCCCAAATATCTACATGGTGTTATCTCTGAAGTTCCTTTACATCTTTACTCATCTTTACCTGGTGAATTCTTTATTTAAATCTTTCTATTTTCCTTCCTTGAGAATCAGACTCCGGCACACTGCATGTAGCAGGCATGAAAGCTGAAGCACTGCCACCTGGGGTCCTACTCAGAGGTTTTGTGATACTTACACTGGCTTCCTTGCTGCCCTCTGTGCTGAGTCTCTTCAGTCGTGTCCGACTGCAACCCCATGGACTGTAGCCCACCAGGCTCCTCTGTACGTGGGATTCTCCAGGCAAGAATACTAGAGTGGGGTTGCCGTGCCCTCCTCCAGGGGATCTTCCCGAGCCAGGGATCAAACCCACACCTCTTAGATATCCTACACTGACACTCCTACACTCCTTTACCACTAGCGCCACCTGGGAAGCACTAAATTGTGAGAAAGTCTAGTCAAGGTCAGGAAGCAACAGTTGGAACAACAGACTGGTTCCAAATAGGACAAGGAGTACGTCAAGGCTGTATATTGTCACCCTGCTTATTTAACTTCTATGCAGAGTAAGTCATAAGAAAAGCTGGGCTGGAAGAAGCGCAAGCTGAAATCAAGATTGCCAGGAGAAACATCAATAAGCAGATATGCAGATGACACCACCCTTATGGCAGAAAGTGAAGACGAACTAAAGAGCCTCTTGCTGAAAGTGAAAGAGGTGAGTGAAACAGTTGGCTTAAAACTCAACATTCAGAAAACTAAGATCATGGCATCTGGTCCCATCACTTCCTGGGAAATAGATGGGGAAACAGTGGAAACAGTGTCAGACTTTATTTTTGGGGGATCTTCAAAATCACTGCAGACGGTGATTGCAGCCATTAAATTAAAAGACGTTTATTCCCTGGAAGAAAAGTTATGACCAACCTAGATAGCATATTGAAAAGCAGAGATATTACCTTGCCAACAAAGGTCTGTCTAGTCAAGGCTATGATTTTACCCGAGGTCATGTATGGATGTGAGAGTTGGACTGTGAAGAAAGCTGAGCGCCGAAGAATTGATGCTTTTGAACTGTGGTGTTGGAGAAGACTCTTGAGAGTCCCCTGGACTGCAAGGAGATCCAACCAGTCCATTCTGAAGGAGATCAACCCTGGGATTTCTTTGGAAGGAATGATGCTAAAGCTGAAACTCCAGTTCTTTGGCCACCTCATGCGAAGAGTTGACTCATTGGAAAAGACTCTGATGCTGGGAGGGATTGGGGTCGGGAGGGATTGGGGTCAGCATGAGAAGGGGACGACAGAGGATGAGATGGTTGGATGGCATCACTGACTCGATGGACGTGGGTCTGGGTGAACTCCGGGAGTTGGTGATGGACAGGGAGGCCTGGAGTGCTGCGCTTCATGGGGTCGCAAAGAGTCAGACACGACTGAGTGACTGATTTGATCTGATCTGATCTGATATCTATATTATATAATATGATGCTCTGCAAGCTGCTGTAGTCATGCATGATCTCCTCTTCTTAATTACAATGATTGCAAGCCTGGGCATTCATTGTTTGTCAGCACTCGGATGTGAAATGGGACAGAAGAGTAGATGTCTCAGATAAATACCAACTCACCTCCCTGCTTCTCATTCATGAGTTACTTTGATCCATGAACTTGCACTCTTTTAGACCTTGTCTGTATTTTCTTTTCTACTTGTTTATTTGCCTTTGGTTCTTTTATATTAATTCATCTATTGCAGCAATGAAACCAAATGGAAGATTGGCAGCTACATTCCACATGAACATGAGACAGTGTACAGAATTTGAGTCACCGTTTTCTGTGGTGTTGACAAGTACTAAGTGTCTGCAGTTTGCAGATATTAATTTTTGTAAGAGTGCATTATACCATTATGTCACAGAAAGATCTGGCATGTTTATCTTAACTTTATTTTATAAAGAGAAAGAGTAATGAGCAACTGACAAGTGAGACTGAACACTCTGGACCAATGAGACAGAAAATGTGACATGAGGATGATTCTAGGTCACGTGGTCTAATAAGTGCAATTCTACATTTAGGGGCAACAGGAGTGAATATCCTGATCCCCCTCAAAGTCTAATACATAAAACTCAATATCAGATTTCAAAAGAATAATATTTTATTCCTGATATAATGTCATTTAAATATAAACCACTGAATAGACTCTGACTTTCAGATGGACTGATTGTTAAAAATCATTTCATGTTGAAGTAATTTTATTGATTGAAAAACCTAAGTAGAGCCCTGCAACTCAGTAATAGAAAAAAAAAAAAAGCAGAGATACATTAATTACTTTGGATAAGATTGCTTTTCACCCAGAAAGCCTAAGATCTGTGACTGCTTTAAAATAGTCACTAGATTCTGGATGGAGCAAAGTAAGAATGGGCTAAATTAATGACCAATCTGTAGATTACAAGAATGTTTCATAGGCTATACTAAATTATATCTTAAACAGGATGGCAAAATTATTTTACTGAATCAATATATGTCAACTTGTTTAATCTTCAGTTTCCCTCAGTTCACACCTTTAATATTAATTCTTTCTTCATGCCTTTTTTCAGGATCTGCCAAACTTAATGATCAGGGAAAGAAAAGTACACCAAGTAAAGGTGTGTGGTGAGCCAGACTTCATCTGTACACAGACCACATGGTCGATGAACTTGACACCCTACTTCCTGTATGGGGAGGAGTCACATAGGAACCCAGGTACTGTGTATTTGTGCTGCCAGGCACTCAAAGACACTGAACTCTCAGCTTGAGGCAGAATTAAACACATTTGAGCAGGGGAATCCACGCCTCATGCCGCTCTCCAGCCTGCTCTGTGTGTTCCTGGCCTTTACCTTCTCTGGTAGGGATGCTTCCAAACATGAGTGCGAGTGTTCAGGGTGAAAGGCCTGCACACAGGCACTTGGAGCTTCACAGGGACTAGGGGAGGAAAGAAGGACTGGGGAAAGGCAAGCATCTTAGGATTTCAGTTTGGTTTGTAAATATTTGGGTCCAAAATTTGTCTAATTTCTACAGTATTTTGTTTACTATTTCAGCTCTGTTTTCTTATTTTTTCCACAGGATCTGGTGTGGCCCAGAATGTTACTCAAGACCAGCCAGTCATAATCAGTCAACTGGGAAAGGTAGCCACCCTTAACTGTCGGTATGAAATAAGTAGGAATGTGCATGACTACTGGATTTTTTGGTACAAGCAGCTTCCCAGTGGAGAGATGACTTACCTCATTCGTCAGTATTCAGAAGACAGGAAAGAAAGGGACGGCCGCTACTCTGTAAACTTTCAGAAAGAATGTAAATCCATCAACCTCACTATTTCATTCTTAAAACTGGAACATTCTGCAAAGTATTTCTGTGCTCTCTGGGAACACACAGTGTTTGAAGTAATAGGAAAAGCTGAACAAAAACCCCAGAGGTTAATAAGAGAGAGTCCCTCTGCTGCAGGATCCCAGCTGAAATGCACACCTGCAGACCTCAGACAAGAAATGATAGTCCTGTGGTTTCTTAATCTGTGATCTGGAACACAGGAATTAATTCTAAATGAAAGCTTCTTCTATGTCATTTGGATTCAGGTGTTCAGAATAACTTCCTACTAATACATTCTCCTCTTGAATTTTTGAATTTACATCAATCATACAGAACATGTGTAACCTTGTCTAAAGTTATAAACTAGCTCCATAATAATGTAAAGCAACAGTTTCACTAAAATACACTCATATCACACACCAGGGTCTAGTTATCTGGAATCGTGATGGAAATAATTTCCTGAATCCTTTCTTCTTAGACTTATGTCACTTAAGGTGCAATTAGACAAGCAGAGCCACCAGTGGTATGGAATAAGAAATTAGTTATAAAGATTAGAACTCAGGCAATTACTAGATTTGGTGGAAGAGTGTATACAAAGCTGTTATCTTCATATCTGGTGTTGAGAATAAATTCATTGTTAATCAGCTAGAGTAATAGTTGTAGAACAAAGCTGGAAATAGACTGAAGTGTGGACAAATGGTGACTCATAAGGGCATATTAGAACCATGAGGATAATGGAACCCACAAGACACACTAAAACTTGTCTACGTCTCACCTTCTTCAGTCTCACAGTAGTGGATGACCTTGGGAGAAGTGTCATTTGACATCATGCTTAAAATTGGCTTAAAACTCAACATTCAGAAAAATAAGATCATGGCCTCTGGTGCCATCACTTCATGGCAAATAGATGGGGAAACAATGAAAACAGTGATGGACTTTGTTTTTTGGGCTCCAAAATCATTGCAGATGGTGACTATAGTCATGAAATTAAAAGACACTTGCTCCTTGGAAGAAAAGTTATGACCAACTTAGATAGCATATTAAAAAGCAGAGACATTACTTTGCCAACAAAGGTCCATCTAGTCAAAGCTATGGTTTTTCCAGTAGTCATGTATGGAGGTGAGAGTTGCACATAAAGTAAGCTGAGTGCCGAAGAATTGATGCTTTTGAACTACGGTGTTATAGAAGACTCTTGAGAATCCCTTGGCCTGCAAGATCAAACCAGTCCATCCTAAAGGAAATCAGACCTGAATATTCATTGGAAGGACTGATGCTGAAGCTGAAACTCCAATATTTTGGCCACCTGATGTGAAGAACTGACTCATTGAAAAGACCCTGATGCTGGGAAAGATTGAAGGTGGGAGGAGAAGGGGATGACAGAGGGTGAGATGGTATCACTAAGTCAATGGACATTAATTTGAGTAAACTCTGGGAATTGGTGATTGACAGGGAAGCCTGGCATGCTGTAGTCCATAGGGTCGAAAAGAGTCGGACATGACTGAGAAACTGCACTGAACTGAACTGAACTTACATACATACTTGCCCGAAGACAAAGAGAAGATGAGGAGGAGATTTGACGGGAAGTGGAGGTGTTGTGAGTCAACAATAAGATGAAATATCAGATCAGCAGCAACATGTGTGAGTAGCCATAATCCCTGGAGCCCTGCACCAACCCCCAAAACATAAAGATTGTGGCTGCTTCATCACAACAACCTTCCAATGCCACACAAATTTCTTTTGTGGCCAACCCTAAGCCAGAACAATATAGGAAGCATATTCTGGGAAAGATATTTCCAGTCAGTTAAGGTAGCTCAAAACTGCTACAATATTCTCTATGTTAATTTGCCATCCATCTGTACTCTTTTAACAGCTTTTGAATAAAGAAGAACTCAAAACTATGTTTCTTGGTAATGTTGTTGTTGCTGTTCAGAAACTAGGTCGTGTCTGACTTTTTGTGACCCCATGGACTGCAGCACAAGGCCTCCTCTATCTTCCACTGTCTCCTGGAGTTTGCTCAAATTCATGTCCATTGATTTGGTGATACCATCCAACTGTCTTATCCTCTGCTGCCCTCTTCTCCTTTTGCCTTCAATCTTTCCCAGCTTCAGAGTCTTTTCAAATGATATAGCTCTTCTCATCAAGTGGCCAAAGTGTTGGAGTTTCAGCCTCAGCAGTCCTTTCAGTGAATATTCAGGGTTGATTTATTTTAGGATTGGCTGGGTTGATCTCCTTGCAGTCCAAGGGACTCTCAAGAATCTTCTCCAAAACCACAATTCTTGCTAATATGATGCAGTTGTTTCTCATTCAACCCAAAACAGTCTAAACATATCCTTCAAAGATTATAGCAAGTTCATTTATCCATTCGTGGGTGATGTTACTTTCTCTTCTAGCTTAGCCACACTTTTCCACAGAATCCTGTATCTTCACTACTGAGATATAAAAATATATAAGATTGACTTATATTAGCATATCTTGTTACCACACAGCAAATGGGAGAGGGGAGTTAAAATTGGTTAATATAATACATAAATATATTTATATAAAAATGAAAAACAAATTTTCATAAGTGCTATTCTTCTTATTCCTGCAAATGACCACATGGTTATAGCAGGTATTTATAACCACCTCATCCATTACCCATCCTATAACCTCTCTGCTCATAGCAAGCACTTCCATTCACTGCTATACTTCACTTCCTATAAAGCAATCTTCTTATTCAAGAGCAATGCTATGAGGAAAGTCATAAATTTGAATAAGAAATTCTGCAGGTCCACCACTCTGGATTTGGCAGCTGTTTGCAAACCATTGAATTCTGGGAAACATCATTAAAACGATATCTAACTTCATATTAGAAGCAATAGAAGCCACCGAAGTATATTTTTTAAAGCGTTTAAAGAAAACAAGCAAAATATTCAAGCTAGTATCTTATGAACATAAAAGTATATTTTTTAATTGTGTGTTTGTTATAAATCACTACTAAGAGTTTTGAAAGTCAATGCACAGACTGATAAACTGTATTTGCAATGCATATTTCTGAAATAGGACTCAAATGCAGAATATGTTAGAAGTTCCTTTAAATCATTAAGAAAACAGATAATAAAGAATGACAAAATCTTGGAGATCCAACTCAGAAATAAGATATTTGATAGCTAATACATATATAAAGACCTTAATATTATTATTAATTAGGGAAATGAAAATAATACCTTATCTCGGTGTTCCACCTGGGTCCTTTCAGTACTCTGAGTGTATCAATGTGGCTAGGAGAATATGACTCCAGGAAATAGGGAGAAATAATGACTGTCTCCAGGAAACTAAGTGATTAAGTGAATTTTCTAGAAGCTTCCATCATTGAACCGATGTGGAGAAAAGAACAAACAGTAACAAATCACAAACCTGGACATTGAAGGAGAGGTAGGATTTACTGGAAAAAAGAAAGTTGGTATTTACTGAGCTTTTCTCAATGTGAGGCACTGCGGTTTGCGTTTCAGATTCATTATCTAATTCAAATGTCAAAACCCTAAGAGATAGGCTTTATTGTTTTCTTTTAAAAAACAAAACAACTTTGGGAAATGAGCCGTATCTTTCCTAATTGTGAAAAGCGTCTCTACCTTTTATTATCAGCCAGTTTGTTGCATTTTAGAGGGCTGCTTAGGAGCAAGGTCTGGACTATGGAGAAGCACTTGGCCCCAGAACTGGGTGGCTGGAAGTCTCAGTGGTGGTGACATTACTGGTTTATGGAAGCTAAAGGGAACTAAGAAAGAAAATGCCAAACATAGATTCAACTGTCCCAGGATCAGTAAATGAGGAAAGCATCCACTAACTAGTTCACAGTGCCAGATGTTTTAGTAAGTTTCTTAAGTAATAGTGTGCTGGGAAAAACAAGGGCTACAATGAGATTTCATTCCTTAAACACCCCAAGCTTGCTTCCCAATCAAGATCTATGCCCCTTGTTTTTCCCTCTCTCCTGTGACGCTTTGCTGTTGTTTAGTCACTAAGTCGTGTGTGACTCATCCTCTGTCCATGGGGTTTCCCAGGCAAGAATACTAGAGTGGGTAGCCATTTCCTTCTCTATGGGATCTTCCAGACCCAGGGATTGATTCCACTCGAAGGTGGACTCCTTACCACTGAGCCAGTGATGCTATCCCCTAAATATGAACATGATGCACCTCTGAATTCCTTCATGTTTCAACTCAAATGTCACCCCTTTGTGAATCCTTTGTCGAAATCTGTTTTTCAGTTCTGAGAATCACTCTAGCACACTGCGTGCAGCACGAATGAAAGCTGATATACTGCCACCTGGTGTCCTGCTCAAACATTTTGTGAGGCTTCTCTGGCTTCCCTGCTCCCCTCCAATGATCTTGGATTAAATTGTGGGGAAGCCTACTCACAATAGCAGCTGCCAAGCCTGAACCAGTCAGTAAACTTCCCAGTGCAGAAATCAAGAGGGAGAGGATTCAGGAAAACTGGCTGTTTGTTTTTTTGTTTGTTTTTTCTTTTGCCTGCCACATGTGAAAGGGATTGATTCCAAATGACAAATACAACACATGAGATGATTATGGCTGCAGAGTTATAGGCTACCTTGGATAGAAAGTTTGGAATTGTTGCACAAGATAGATTTTTCTCTATTAAGTCAAATTGCATTTACTGCTCTGTCCTTTCTTGTAGTATAGGAATATCCAGAGAAGTGGGACAAGGGTCAATTATGAAAATGCTAATAAACAGTAGTAGCAAACACAGGTTGGTATACTTTTTCTATGTTATATTATGATACCCATTCTCTCAATAAAATACCTTATATTTAATGTAGTTAACATCAGTTAATGGGAACTTATTTCCCATTAACAGTAAGAAACATGATAGACCACTGATACTTATGATAATATATGAAATCTGCTGTGCAAACTGTTAAACAAACCTCAGAAAAATACTGAAGCTTTACCTTGTAGATAGACTCCTCTGGAATTTCATGCCATGGCTTCCTAGCCTCAAAGGTTTTGTGCATTTCCACAGCTGGTTGAGAGCCTGTGACAGAGAAGGTGCTGCACTAAGTGATTTGCATGTGTGTTCACATTTCTTACCGGAACCACTCAAAGTCGTGTCCACCCTACTTTAGGAAGACAGTGGAGCAAAGACAGTGGTCATAAGGCAGCTTAAGACCAAAGACTTAAGTTGTATTTCTAGATATAGCATTCATTGGTTGTGTGACATTGGGATTGTGACAGTAATTTTTATGCTTCCATTTCCTCATCTCTGCACTATGGTTATTGGTAGAATTTATCATGCAGGGTTCCTACAAAAAGTTAATGGAATAATGAATGTCAATGCTGAGCCCAGTGCCCAGCAGAAAGATACTGACTACTTAGAGAAATAAAATTGAACATGAGACAGTTTCAATACCTTGCCTGTTATTGCAGAGTAAGTGTCAGAGTGGAGCCCTCCCTCCATACCCTACTTAGAGGAGATGCTTTTCCTCATCCCAAGAGTAACTATCTTAATACAGTTTTGTGTGTCTTTAAAGTGCTTATCACTATTTAAAATTGTCTATTTTTTTTTAAAGGAAGCTGTTTAATTTGTTTTCTTCCTACTGCACTCTAGGCCTTTTTTTTTTTTTTTTTAATTCTCTTCAGTGTTGCATCCTGCATTCCTGAACAATGCATAGCACTCACAGGAGACTATTTATCTATCTGTCTATAAATAATTGAGCAGGACCTTATGGGGCAGACCACCACATCTGCCCCTGCAATGTCCTCTCTCTGCCTCTTGTGTGTAGAAAAATTTTAGCTCCTAGACTTTCCCCAAGTCCCAAAGTGTAAATTTAATCAGAGAATTGAGAAAATGCAGAAAGAAAACAATCAAGCAAGACAAAACTATAATAGTTTCAGTTCAGTTCAGTCGCACAGTCGTGTCCAACCCCTTGAGACCCTATGGACTGCAGCATGCCAGGCTTCCCCGTCCATCACCAACTCCCAGAGCTTGCTCAAACTCATGTCCATAGAGTTGGTAATGCCATGCAACCATCTCATCCTCTGTCATACCCTTCTCTTCCTGCCTTCAATCTTTCCCAGCATCAGAATCTTTTCCAATGAGTCAGTTCTTTGCATCAGGTGGCCAAAGTATTGGAGTTTCAGCTTCAGCATCAGTGCTTCCAGTGAATATTCAGGACTGATTTCCTTTAGGATTCACTGGTTTGATCTCCTTGTAGTGCAAGGGACTCTCATGAATCTTCTCCAATAGTTTGGCCATTAAACAAAGTTAAGGACCTTCAGATCCCCCCCCACCAAGGACTATATGCAACATTCTGAACCATGTTCTTCGAGCTGTTTTGTAGAATCTGAAACCCCTACCAAGTGAAAGAAGTTAACTGTATGTGCTCAGAAGCACTAGACCTCAGACTGTGTGTGTTAGTTGCTCAGTCATGTCCAACTCTTTGCGATCTCATGAACTGTAGCTGCCAGGGTCCTCTGTCCTTGGAATTCTCCAGGCAAGAATACTGGAGTGGGTTGCCATTTCCTTCTCCAGGGGATCTTCCTGAACCAGGAATCAAACCTGGGACTCTTGAATTGCAGGTGGATGCTTTACTGTCTCAGCTACTATGGAAGCACCAGACCTCAGACTGGTTGGAAACAAAAGGTTGATTTTGTTGACTCCTGATTAACTCACCAACAATGAATCAGAAGAATGTCTACAAGCTGATTATGAAACCCACAACTCCCTTCCCTCACCTTATCTTTAAAACAGTTTCCTCACAGCCATCTGGGAATTCTAGGATTTTGAGTCCTGGCTGCATGTACGACTTTCCTGGTGTCCTGTGATAAACACTGCATTTTGCTTCACTGCAACCCACATGAGCAAGTGGGCCCAGGAATGGTTCAGCAATATATATTGTTGTTTAGTCGTTAAATCATGTCTGACTTTTTTGTGACCCGGTGGACAGTAGCTTGCCAGGCTCTGCTATCCACAGGATTTCCTAGGCAAGAATACTGGAGTGGGTTGCCATTTCCTTCTCCATGGTATCTCCCTGACCCAGTAATCAAACTCGTGTCTCCTGCTTTGCAGGTGGATTCTTTACCAGTAAGCCACCTGGGAAGCTAATATATATGTATGTGTAGTGCAAAAGATAAAAGTATTTCTAGAGCTCATACTACTCAAACTCTAAAATAAAAGATGAAGTTGGACTCATTTTGATTTGTTTATCTAAAAATGTCAACAGTTTTACCTTACAAGCCACTCCAGGCAGATTTATTTAATTTATCTAGTGGTCAATTGGCTTGGCCTCTATTTCAGATAATTACAATAGCTTTAGATTTCAGGATACTGCCATATTAGTTGAAGGAATGCTTCCTGCTGTTGGAGCCCTATACTTCCTGGTTTGGACACAGACCCTCCAACATGTGGGTAAATTTATCAAGGAATTAGTAGTCTCCTCAGAAATAAGCTCCATAGCAAATGAGTTTTCTGAATGGTGTGGTCATGTCCTCACAATCCTTCCTCAAGTGGGCTGATTGCTGTGATCTGGAGAAAAGAAAAAGGAAATTGATTTGTAGTGACTTCTGTGTGTCAGGGCTTCACAGGTGGCGCTAGTTGGTAAAGAACTCGCCTGCCAATGCAAGAGACATAAGAGATGTGGGTTCAATCCCTGGTTCTGGGTTTAGACACAGCTTTGATCCATGGAGGAGGGCATGGTAACCCACTCTGGTATTCTTGCCCGGAAAATCCCATTTACGGTAGAGCCTTCAGTCAATGGGTTGCAAAGAGTCAGACACAACTGAGCAACTAACACTACATTACACTACTGTTAGTCTCGCAGCCCCTCCCCAAACATACATTTATACTTCTAAATAGGAGACATTAATGAGACTTTTCAGATATTCCTTTATTAACCGTAACTGCATCTCTTTTCTTAGGAAGGTAAGTCAGGAGTTAGCTATTGAGACCTTCCAATCCTGTTTCTCTTTTCAGAACACGACTTAAGTTTCAGTATTCATGAGCTTCCCTGGTGGCTCAAACAATGAAGAATCTACCTGCAATGTGGGAGACCTGGCTTCGACCTCTGAGTTGGGAAGATCCCCTGGAGGAGGGCATGGCAAGCTTCTCCAGTATTCTTGCCTGCAGAATCCCCATGGACAGAGAAGCCTGGCGGGCTACAGTCCATGGGGTCAAGAGTCAGACACGACTGAGCGACTGAGCACACAGGTGGAAGGCACTGCTCTGATTTTTAGCACCTACCCCATACTATTTAGGTGAGAAGAGATGAGGTGGTTAGATAGCATCACTGAGTCAATGGACATGAATTTGAGCAAACTCCAGGGCGTAGTGGAGGACAGAGGACACTAGCGTGCCTGGGGTCACAAACAGTCGACTTAGCGACTGAACAACAACCATGCTGTTTCCTTTGCTTATTTCAGTTGTTCACTGGAAAGAAGGTTTTGCAGTTAATCTGCAGTACCAGATTCCAAGAAGTAGATTTAGATTCTGAACAGTCTTAATTAATTCTATCTTGTACTAATAAATTTTCCTGGATGCATTTTAGTTTTCCAGCTACATATTGAGCTCACAGATAACATTGCTTTTGTAATTTTCAAAGGTCCTAGGGAAATTGTGGGCCCCAAATCACTATTTAAATAAATATGTACATGTTGAGTTAAACTAACATTCTTCCTGGACTGTAACAGAACTGGAAATAGACCTGCCTTATGATCCAGCAATCCCACTGCTGGGCATACACACTTAGGAAACCAGAAGGGAAAGAGACACGAGTACCCCAATGTTCATCGCAGCACTGTTTATAATAGCCAGGACATGGAAGCAACCTAGATGTCCATCAGCAGATGAATGGATAAGAAAGCTGTGGTACATATACACAATGGAGTATTATTCAGCCATTAAAAAGAATACATTTGAAGCAGTTCTAATGAGGTGGATGAAACTGGAGCCTATTATACAGAGTGAAGTAAGCCAGAAAGAAAAACACCAATACAGTATACTAACGCATATATATGGAATTTAGAAAGATGGTAACAATAACCCTGTGTACGAGACAGCAAAAGAGACACTGATGTATAGAACAGTCTTATGGACTCTGTGGGAGAGGGAGAGAGTGGGAAGATTTGGGAGAATGGCATTGAAACATGTAAAATATCATGTATGAAATGAGTTGCCAGTCCAGGTTCGATGCACGATACTGGATGCTTGGGGCTGGTGCACTGGGACAACCCAGAGGGATGGAATGGGGAGGGAGGAGGGAGGGTTCAGGATGGGGAACACATGTATACCTGTGGCGGATTCATTTTTATATTTGGCAAAACTAATACAGTTATGTAAAGTTTAAAAATAAAATAAAATTAAAAAAAAAAAGACAGAACAAAATTCTTATTTATTTTTAAGCAACTCTATTGAGGTATAAGTGACATTCCCTAATATTCATCCATTTTGAACTTCCAGTTTAATAATTTTTAGTAAATTATCCTTCATCCCCAATTATTGTTGTTCTTTATTTCCACGCTTGGCCCCACAGCAACCACTGACCACATTTGTAACTTTATAAGTTCCTTTCATGAATATTTCACATACATGAAATCATTCAATATGTAATCTTGTGTCTGGCTATTATTCCTTAACATAATTAAAACATTATTTATTTTGTAGCATACATTAGTATTTCACTCATATTTATTGAGGAATAGCAATTCACTGGCAAATGAATTACATTTCGTTTATCCATTCACCAGATGTTGCACATTTTGGTGTTATTAGGAAGAATAACCACAAAGCAGGTTCCCAATATTTTTAGAATAAACCTTCACTAACCCTTCACATTATTGAGTATCACAAATGTAGGTGGTGTGGCAGATTCCAAACACTATAGACTACTTAGCCAGATAGATATGCGCTGTGATTCTTACTATGCCACCTACCATACGTGTGATCTCAGGTTAGTTACTTGATCTCTTTCATCTTTAGTTTCTTGTTTGTAAGTTGTAAATAATATCTCTATTGCATAACTTTTCTATTAGAATGCTGTGCATAAAAATAATTTAACACATAGCACTTGTGCACATTTATAAATTGGGATTTGAAATTTTATAAATTTTATCAAAATTTTATGTAAAAGATTCCTAACCAAAGTGTGTTTCCTTCCACATTTGCAATTCCAATCTCTCTCAAGTTGAATAACAGCAGCCCATCCTAAGGCAACCCAGTTCTGAAAGGTTTCAGCTCTCTTTGCATTATGAGTTCGTAAGAGATATCCTTAATGTTTGTGAAGTTGGTCTTGAGAAAGCAGTGTTTAATTCCTCCTTCAACCACAGGAAACTGATTCTAGGACAGAAATGGTGTATTTCTAGCACATATATATGTTATTCTCTCTGATTGGCTGGGCAACCAGATGCAGAATCCTATTACCTGAAGCAGAATGTTCCACAGATCTAGGCTGTACAGCTTTCCATGTTGAGGATACTTGATCAGGATAAATGGAGAGGAGACCTTTTCTAGCCTCATTGCTGATCCTGTGGCTTCATCTTGGTCATAAGTCCAGGGACTGCTGAAGATATTCTGAGCAGTCTGGGGTAGTGATGGGGAAGGTGGGGGATGCAGTCAGGCACCTCCAGGTTCTAATATCTGGGGATGTGAAGAAGATGAATACTCTGTAGATAAATTATTTTCTATGTCTGACCTGTCTTTCTTAATAGGAGTGAGCAGCCTCTTGACTGTGGAACAGTGTCCTCCTTTACTATGTTCAGGAAGGAGAGAGTCCCAATTTCACCTGCAGTTCCCCTTCTAGCTCTTTCTGTGCTTTACACTAGTACAGATGTTCAGTTCAGTTCAGTTCAGTCGCTCAGTTGTGTCCAACTCTTTGTGACCCCATGAACCAAGCATGCCAGGCCTCCCTGTCTATCACCAACTCCTGGAGTCCACCCAAACCCATGTCCATTGAGTCGGTGATGCCATCCAATAATCTCATTCTCTGTTGTCCTCTTCTCCTCCTGCCCTCAATCTTTCCCAGCATCAGCTCTTCACATAAGGTGGCCAAAGTATCGGAGTTTCAGCTTCAACATCAGTCCTTCCAATGAATACCCAGGACTGATCTCCTTTAGGATGGACTGGTTGGATCTCCTTGCAGTCCAAGGGACTCTCAAGAGTCTTATCCAACACCACAGTTCAAGAGCATCTTCAGCACTCAGCTTTCTTCATAGTCCAACTCACACATCCATATATGACCACTGGAAAAACCTTGACTAGATGGACCTTTGTTGGCAAAGTAATGCCTCTGCTTTTTAATATGCTGTCTAGGTTGGTCATAAATTTCCTTCCAAGGAGTGAGCATCTTTTAATTTCATTGCTGCAGATGGGAACCTGCAAAAAGCCCTCAAGAACCTGTTTGTAATGAGTGTAAATGGGGATGAAAAAGAGCAAGGACAAGTGAGAGTCACTCTGAATACTAAGGAGGGCTACAGCTCCCTGTATATCAGAAGACTGAAGACTCAGCCACATACTTCTGTGCCTCCACACAGTGCCGCTAAGCCCCCTGCAGCCCATTCCCAAAGACTTGCCTGCTGCTACTCTGGGACCAGGGTTGAGGAAGAGCCATGTGTGGGTTGGAAAAGGGAAATTCAATGAACTACAGTGTTTTCAGTAATCAGGAGGAAGTGGAAACATAGATTAACAGGCATTCCAGTCACTGTAGTTCCCTCAACTAACTAGATTGTACTGCATTACCAACCTTGACTCCCACCAGTATATTGACCATATCATTGAGTCATATCTCTAGCCTCTTTTCTCATGATTTAAAGTGCACTGAATGATTACTCAAAGATATCAAACAAAATAATATGGTTCGACTAGGTCAACATTCAAACTCCACTGTTGCTACATCCTAAGGGCTAGACCTTCCATGGTGTTTCTTCACGTTCATGAAAAAGACATGAACATACATCTTCTTCTCAAACACCTGGCAAGGAAAACTGCATGTTTTATAACAGAACGGTCAATTATCCCTCATTAACTCATTGGAGAGATTTTGATTTTGGTTTAGTTCAACCTTCTCACTGAATGGGTATTTGTAATTCATTTCTTCTAATATGAGGCTATTTGTATTTTTAAAACCCACTTTTGATATCTGAAAGGAGCACTGATAGGGGAAGTTCACCACTGTCTCCTGAGAAACCTGTATGTGGGTCAAGAAGTAACAGTTGGAATGAGACATGGAACCACAGACTGGCTCAAAATTGGGAAAGGAGTATGTCAGGGCTGTATATTGTCACCCTGCTTATTTAACTCTATGCACAGTACCTCATGTAAAACCCTGGGCTGAGTGAATCACCAGCTGGAATCAAGACTGCTGGGAGAAATATCAATAAGCTCAGATATGCAGATGACACCACACTTATGGTAGAAAGCCAAGAGGAACTAAAGAAAGTTCCTCCTGACGAGGGTGAAAGAGGACAGTGAAAAAGCTGGATTAAAACTGAAAATTCAAAGAACTAAGATCATGACATCCGGTCCCATCACTTCATGGCAAATGTGGGGGAAAAGTGGAAGCAGTGGAAGATTTTATATTCTAGGTCCACAAAATCACTGCATGATGACTGCAGCCATGAAATTAATGGATGCTTGCTCCTTGGAAAAAAAGCTATTACAAACCTAAACAGCCCATTAAAAAGCAGGGACATCACTTTGCCGATAAAGATACGTATAGTCAAAGCTTTGGTTTTCCCAGTAGTGATGTACAGATGTGAGAGTTTAACCATAAATTCTGAGCACTGAAAAATTGATGCTTTTGAGTTGTGATGCTGGAGAAGACTCTTGAGAGTCCTTGGACAGTAATGAGATCAAACCCGTCAATTCTAAAGGAAATCAACTGAATATTCTTCAGAAGACTGCTGCTGAAGCTCCAATAAATTTTGGCCATGTGAAGCAAAAAGCCAACTTATTGGAAAAGATCCTGATGCTGGGACAGATCGAGGGCAGGAGAAGATGGTGACAGAAGATGAGATAGTTGGATGGCTTCACTGACTCAATGAACATGAATTTGCACAAACTCTGGGATATAGTGAAGGACAGGGAAGCCTGGCATGCTGCAGTCCACGGGGCCTCAAAGAGTCTGACACAACTTAGTGACTGAACAACAACTTAGTATGCAAACCCCTGAAAACACTCATCAAATTAGAATGGGAAGAGATTCAACCTTGGTAAGAACGGGGAGGAAATATGGCATAAAAGCCTCAAGATGGGATTTGTTCCAGTTGTCCTCCAGGGGGTGAGGTTGCATAAACTGGAAATGTCACCTCCAACAAAAGTTCCATTTCACTCCTATGAGCTTCTGTATCTCTCAGCTAGCTGAGCTGCACATTTGAACAGGCTCAATACCAGGAGCAGTCATTGTCAAGGAAGCATTTCATCCTGATAGTCACTATAATTTGCTTAAATAGGGATCTTTGAATCTCAGATTTCTCTGTAATAGGACTCTGGCACATTCCTTCCGGCTCCTCAGAGGAGATCTTCCATACTATGGCTCTCAGCTTCCTTTCTGCATAGTCTCATGTTCTTCACCACCTTCTCCTGTTGGGAATGCTCTTCACAGGGAATAACTAACATTATATTCCATGCGCCTGCCTCTATAGAACCAACACAATTCTGGTTGAAATCTGAATAGAGACACTGTCTCATTATAGGTAGGTCTGTCCTGGTTTCATTGATTTAGCATTAATGTTGCAGGAAGAACTGCAGGCCAGTCAGTGGCCCGCCTGACAGACACATCACTGGCTCTAAAGGGACTTCCTGAAGTGGATGTGCAACTATTCCTACCTCTAGTGGACTTCCTTATTTCCTCTTGTATGTCCAGACAATAGAATATGAAATAAAAAAAGGCTTTGTTTATCCAGTGGTCCCCTACAACAGGTATTCTAGATTAAACACATTTTTGTGGCAAAGTTCCAAGTGACCCACTCTGATTACCCCTCTCCTCTTTTACTTCTTTTTTTATTACTATTATTATTTTTTTAATTTTATTTTATTTTTAAACTTTACAATATTGTATTAGTTTTGCCAAATATCGAAATGAATCCGCCACAGGTATATCTGTGTTCCCCATCCTGAACCCTCCTTCCTCCTCCCTCCCCCTACTCTCCCTCTGGGTCATCCCAGTGCACCAGCCCCAAGCATCCAGTATGGTGCTTCAAACCTGGACTGGCAACTCGTTTCATGTGTCTCTTTTGCTGTCTCGTACACAGGGTTATTGTTACCATCTTTCTAAATTCCATATATATGCGTTAGTATACTGTATTGGTGTTTTTCTTTCTGGCTTACTTCACTCTGTATAATAGGTTCCAGTTTCATCCACCTCATTAGAACTGACTCAAATGTATTCTTTTTAATGGCTGAGTAATACTCCATTGTGTATATATACCACGGCTTTCTTATCCATTCATCTGCTGATGGACATCTAGGTTGCTTCCATGTCCTGGCTATTATAAACAGTGCTGCGATGAACATTGGGGTACACGTGTCTCTTTCCCTTCTGGTTTCCTCAGTGTGTATGCCCAGCAGTGGGATTGCTGGATCATAAGGCAGGTCTATTTCCAGTTTTTTAAGGAATCACCACACTGTTCTCTATAGTGGCTGTACTAGTTTGCATTCCCACCAACAGTGTAAGAGGGTTCCCTTTTCTCCACACCCTCTCCAGCATTTATTGCTTGTACACTTGGATCGCAGCCATTCTGACTGGTGTGAAATGGTACCTCATAATGGTTTTGATTTGCATTTCTCTGATAATGAGTGATGTTGAGCATCTTTTTATATGTTTGTTAGCCATCTGTATGTCTTCTTTGGAGAAATGTCTATTTAGTTCTTTGGCCCATTTTTTGATTGGGTCATTTATTTTTCTGGAGTTGAGCTATAGGAGTTGCTTGTATATTTTTGAGATTAGTTGCTTGTCAGTTGCTTCATTTGCTATTATTTTCTCCCATTCTGAAGGCTGCCTTTTCACCTTGCTAATAGTTTCCTTTGTTGTGCAGAAGCTTTTAAGTTTAATTAGGTCCCATTTGTTTATTTTTGCTTTTATTTCCAATATCCTGGGAGGTGGGTCATAGAGGATCCAGCTATGATGTATGTCGGAAAGTGTTTTGCCTATGTTCTCCTCTAGGAGTTTAATAGTTTCTGGTCTTATGTTTAGATCTTTAATCCATTTTGAGTTTTTTTGTGTGTGTGTGTATGGTGTTAGAAAGTGTTCTAGTTTCATTCTTTTACAAGTGGTTGACCAGATTTCCCAGCATCACTTGTTAAAGAGATTGTCTTTAATCCATTGTATATTCTTGCCTCCTTTGTCAAAGATAAGGTGTCCATAGGTGCGTGGATTTATCTCTGGGCTTTCTATTTTGTTCCATTGATCTCTATTTCTGTCTTTGTGCCAGTACCATACTGTCTTGATGACTGTGGCTTTGTAAGAGAGCCTGAAGTCAGGTAGGTTGATTATTCCAGTTCCATTCTTCTTCCTCAAGATAGCTTTGGCTATTCGAGTTTTTTTGTTTTTTTGTTTGTTTGTTTTTTTTTTGTATTTCCATATAAATTGTGAAATTATTTGTTCTAGCTCTGTGAAGAATACCGTTGGTAGCTTGATAGGGATTGCATTGAATCTATAAATTGCTTTGGGTAGTATACTCATTTTCACTATATTGATTCTTCCAATCCATGAACATGGTATATTTCTCCATCTATTAGTGTCCTCTTTGATTTCTTTCACCAGTGTTTTATAGTTTTCTATATATAGGTCTTTAGTTTCTTTAGGTAGATATATTCCTAAGTATTTTATTCTTTCCGTTGCAATGGTGAATGGAATTGTTTCCTTAATTTCTCTTTCTGTTTTCTCATTATTAGTGTATAGGAATGCAAGGGATTTCTGTGTGTTGATTTTATATCCTGCAACTTTACTATAGTCATTGATTAGTTCTAGTAATTTTCTGGTGGAGTCTTTAGGGTTTTCTATGTAGAGGGTCATGTCATCTGCAAATAGTGAGAGTTTTACTTCTTCTTTTACAGTTTGGATTCCTTTTATTTCTGTTTCTGCTCTGATTGCTGTGGCCAAACTTCCAAAACTATGTTGAATAGTAAAGGTGAAAGTGGGCACCCTTGTCTTGTTCCTGACTTTGGAGGAAATGCTTTCAATTTTTCACCATTGAGGATAATGTTTGCTGTGGGTTTGTCATATATAGCTTTTATTATGTTGAGGTATGTTCCTTCTATTCCTGCTTTCTGGTGAGTTTTTATCATAAATGGATGTTGAATTTTGTCAAAGGCTTTCTCTGCATCTATTGAGATAATCATATGGTTTTTATTTTTCAATTTGTTAATATGGTGTATTACATTGATTGATTTGCAGATATTGAAGAATCCTTGCATCCCTGGGATAAAGCCCACTTGGTCATGGTGTATGATCTTTTTAATGTGTTGTTGGATTCTGATTGCTAGAATTTTGTTAAGGATTTTTGCATCTATGTTCATCAGTGATATTGGCCTGTAGTTTTCTTTTTTTGTGGGATCTTTGTCAGGTTTTGGTATTAGGGTGATGGTGGCCTCATAGAATAAGTTTTGAAGTTTACCTTCCTCTGCAATTTTCTGGAAGAGTTGGAGTAGGATAGGTGTTAGCTCTTCTCTAAGTTTTTGGTAGAATTCAGGGCGGAAGCCGTCTGGACCTGGGCTTTTGTTTGCTGGAAGATTTTTTATTACACTTTCAATTTCCATGCTTGTGATGGGTCTGTTAAGATTTTCTATTTCTTCTTGGTCGAGTTTTGGAAAGTTGTACTTTTCTAAGAATTTGTCCATTTCTTCCACGTTGTCCACTTTATTGGCATATAATTGTTGATAGTAGTCTCTTATGATCCTTTGTATTTCTGTGTTGTCTGTTGTGATCTCTCCATTTTCATTTCTAATTTTATGGATTTGATTTTTCTCCCTTTGTTTCTTGATGAGTCTGGCTAATGATTTGTCAATTTTATTTATCCTTTCAAAGAACCAGCTTTTGGCTTTGTTGATTTTTGCTATGGTCTCTTTTGTTTCTTTTGCATTTATTTCTGCCCTAATTTTTAAGATTTCTTTCCTTCTACTAACCCTGGGGTTCTTCATTTCTTCCTTTTCTAGTTGCTTTAGGTGTAGGGTTAGGTTATTTATTTGAGTTTTTTCTTGTTTCTTGAGGTATGCCTGTATTGCTATGAACTTTCCCCTTAGGACTGCTTTTAAAGTGTCCCATAGGTTTTGGGTTGTTGTGTTTTCATTTTCATTAGTTTCTATGCAAGTTTTGATTTCTTTTTTGATTTCTTCTGTGATTTGTTGGTTATTCAGCAGCGTGTTGTTCAGCCTCCATATGTTGGAATTTTTAATATTTTTCTCCTGTAATTGAGATCTAATCTTACTGCATTGTGGTCAGAAAAGATGCTTGGAATGATTTCTATTTTTTTATATTTACCAAGGCTAGATTTATGGCCCAGGATATGATCTATCCTGGAGAAGGTTCCATGTGTGCTTGAGAAAAAGGTGAAATTCATTGTTTTGGGATGAAATGTCCTATAGATATTAATTAGGTCTAACTGGTCTATTGTATCGTTTAAAGTTTGTGTTTCCTTGTTAATTTTCTGTTTAGTTGATCTATCCATAGGTGTGAGTGGGGTATTAAAGTCTCCCACTATTATTGTGTTATTGTTAATTTCCCCTTTCATACTTGTTACCATCTGTCTTACATATTGCGGCGCTCCCGTGTTGGGTGCATATATATTTATAATTGTTATATCTTCTTCTTGGATTGATCCTTTGATCATTATGTAGTGACCATCTTTGTCTCTTTTCACAGCCTTTGTTTTAAAGTCTATTTTATCTGATATAAGTATTGCTACTCCTGCTTTATTTTCCCTATTTGCATGGAAAATCTTTTTCCAGCCCTTCACTTTCAGTCTGTATGTGTCCCCTGTTTTGAGGTGGGTCTCTTGTAGATAACATATGTAGGGGGTCTTGTTTTTGTATCCATTCAGCCAATCTTTGTCTTTTGGTTGGACATTCAACCCATTTACGTTTAAGGTAATTACTGATAAGTATGATCCCATTGCCATTTACTTTATGGTTTTGGGTTCGATTTTATACACCATTTTGTGTTTCCTGTCTAGAGAATATCCTTTAGTATTTGTTGGAGAGCTGGTTTGGTGGTGCTGAATTCTCTCAGCTTTTGCTTGTCTGAAAAGCGTTTGATTTCTCCTTCATATTTGAATGAGATCCTTGCTGGGTACAATAATCTGGGCTGTAGGTTATTTTCTTTCATCACTTTAAGTATGTCTTGCCATTCCCCCCTGGCTTGAAGAGTTTCTATTGAAAGATCAGCTGTTATCCCTTTGGGAATTCCCTTGTGTGTTATTTGTTGTTTTTCCCTTGCTGCTTTTAATATTTGTTCTTTGTGTTTGATCTTTGTTAATTTGATTAATATGTGTCCTGGGGTGTTTCGCCTTGAGTTTATCCTGTTTGGGACTCTCTGGGTTTCTTGGACTTGGGTGATTATTTCCTTCCCCATTTTAGGGAAGTTTTCAACTATTATCTCCTCAAGTATTTTCTCATGGTCTTTCTTTTTGTCTTCTTCTTCTGGGACCCCTATGATTCGTATGTTGCAGCGTTTAATATTGTCCTGGAGGTCTCTGAGATTGTCCTCATTTCTTTTAATTCATTTTTCTTTTACCCTCTCTGATTCATTTATTTCTACCATTCTATCTTCTAATTCACTAATCCCATCTTCTGCCTCTGTTATTCTACTATTTGTTGCCTCCACAGTGTTTTTAATTTCATTTATTGCATTATTCATTATATATTGACTCTCTTTTATTTCTTCTACGTCCTTGTTAAGCCTTTCTTGCATCTTCTCAATGCTTGTCTCCAGGCTATTTATCTGTGATTCCATTTTGATTTCAAGATTTTGGATCATTTTCACTATCATTATTAGGAATTCTTTATCAGGTAGATTCCCTCTCTCTTCCTCTTTTGTTTGGCTTGGTGGGCATTTATCCTGTTCCTTTATCTGCTGGGTATTTCTCCGTCTCTTCATCTTGTTTAAATTGCTGAGTTTGGGGTGTCCTTTCTGTATTCTGGCAGTTTGTGGAGCTCTCTTTATTGTGGCGTTTCCTTGCTCTGTGTGGGTTTGTATAGGTGGCTTGTCAAGGTTTCTTGGTTAGGGAAGCTTGTGTCGGTGTTCTGGTGGGTAGAGCTGTATTTCTTCTCTCTGGAGTGCAATGAAATGTCCAGTAATGAGTTATGGGATGTCTATGGTTTTGGGGTGACTTTGGGCGGCCTGTATCCTGGAGCTCAGGGCTGTGTTCCTTGTTGCTGGAGAATTTGCTTGGTATGTCTTGCCCTGAAACTTGTTGGCCCTTGTGTGGTGCTTCGTTTCAGTGCAGGTATGGAGGCATTTGATGAGCTCCTGTCAATTAATGTTCCTTGGAGTCAGGAGCTCCCTGGAGTCAGGGTTTGGACTTAAGCCTCCTGTTTCCAGTTATCAGTCTTATTTTTACAGTAGTTTCAAAGCTTCTCCTTCTATACAGCACCACTGACAAAACATCTACATTAAAGATGAAAAGTTTACCATGAGGGTCACCCAGAGAGGTTCACAGCGTTACATGGAGAAGAGAAGAGGGAGGAGGGAGTTAGAGGTGACCCGAATGAGATGAGGTGGAATCAATAGAGAGAGTGGGCTAGCCAGTAATCTCTTCCTTATGTGCACTCCACAACTGACCGCTCAGAGTTGTTCATGGAGTTATACAGAGAAGAGAGGAAGGAGGAAGGTGACAGAGGTGGCCAGGAGGATAAAAGGGGGGACTGAAAAGGAGGGAGACAGATCCAGCCAGTAATCAGTTCCCTAAGTGTTCTCCACCATCTGGAACACACAGAAATTCACAGAGTTGGGTAGAGTAGAGAGGGCTTAGGGAGGAGACACAGGCGACCTGGTGGAGAAAAAGGAGAGTCCAAACGGAGAGAGAGCAGTCAAGCCAGTAATCTCGCTCTTTAGTGAAAAATGGGTACTGAAGATTGGGTTCTTAAAGGTACAAAATTGGTAACAAATACATAAAAGCAAAAATTAAAAATCTAGAGTAGAGTTTGGAATTTCAAAATACGATGTTAAAGAAAAGAAGAAGGAAAAGAAAGAGACAAAAAAATGAACAAATGAAAACAAACAAGGTTGTGAAATTATAAAGAAAATATAGGTACAAAATTGATAACTAATACCAAAAAGCAAAAGTTAAAAATCTAGAGTAGAGTTTGGAATTTCAAAAATACAATGTTAAAAAAAGAAGAAGAAAAAGAAAGAGAGAGAAAAAACAAACAAACAAGAACAAAGTCACATAAATTATAAAGAAAATACAGGTACAAAATTGATAACAAATACCAAAAAGCATAAATTAAAAATCTAGAGTAGAGTTTGGAATTTCAGATATACAATGTTATTTAAAAGAAGAAGAGAAAGAAACAGAGAAAGAGAAAAAGAAAAAATAAAAAAGGGTCACAGAAATTATAAAAAAAAAAAACAAAACCAAAAAAACTATAGGTACAAAATTGATAACAAATACCAAAAAGCTAAAATTAAAAATCTAGAGTAGAGTTTGGAATTTGAAAAATATAATGTTAAAGAAAAGAAGAAAAAAAAAAGGTCAATAAACTTATAAAAAATATATATATGAAATTTGCTTTAAAAAAAATAGGGTCGTCTTCTTTTTTTTTTTTTTTGCAAAGTAATCAGTTATAAAAGTGAAAATTAAAGGAATAATAGAGGACTTAAAATTTTTTTTTAAAAAATTAAAAAAAAAAGAAAGAAAGAATGATTGTAAAAATAGTAAAAATATATCTAGGACTTTCTCCGGTTTTGTTGTGAGTATTGTGGGTTCAGTTCATTTTTGGCTAGTTCCTTGGTCCGACTTATATTTCTCAAGATCTATAGGCCCCTTCCTATGTAGTTGGTACTAACCACAGGGTTTTAATCTATTACCTGTAGCTTCCAAGGCGGATCCCTCTGTTATAGCTTCTTCTGTTTGCTGGTCTCTTCAGTGTCTGATTTCCGCCCTGACACAAAGGGGACAGTGGAGGACACTTTATTTTTTTTTTTAGGCTCACTTGTTCAGTTGCGCTGTGGGGAGGGAGGGAGGGATGCTGCAAACAAATAACACTGGCGTGCGCTGGCAGTGCCTCAGCCACACTGGGTCTGCTCCCCGTTCACGCACGGCGCGTGTAGCCTCCCTGCCCACGCTGCTCAGGCTCTAGGTTGCTCTGCCGGGAGCCATCTGTGGCTGGGCCTGGGCTGCCTGCACTTACCAGGTCCAAGCCGCTCAGGTTCAGACACTCGGGTAGTCCTCAGAGGCTCAGACTCTCGGTTGGGCCTGCATTTTGTGCCCTTCCCAGATCCGAGCAGCTCAGGTGATGAGGTGTTTGGCGCGCGCGATTGCTGCGACTTATCACCTCCCCGCTGCTTGTTTATCTAGGTGTGTAACCGGCACACCCTCTCAGGCTGATGTTGACCACCCAGACCCCCAAGAAGTTTTAGTTAGCAAAGAAGCCTGCTTACAGTTTTATAGATAATGTCTCTCTGGGGCTGCGATTGTCCCCTTCCGGCTCTGGCTGCCTGTCACCGGAGGGGGATGGTCTGCCGCTGGCTATCTCTGTTCAGTCCTTTGTTCCGTGTGTGGGCCTGGCGGTGTCTTAGGTTAGGGCTGGCTTTTCGTGTGGTAGATATCCCACAGTCTGGTTTGCTAGCCCAAATTATTTCGCTCAGATAGCGCTCGGGGTATTCAGGCCAGATCCTTGCGATGCAGCCCACGCTGTGCCTCCCTGCCCAGCCCCCACTTGCTAATGGCGGATGCAGGCATCTGCTCTGCTTCTCCGCTGGGGGAGTTACCGTAGGGCTAGCAATGTGCAGGTTTTAATTGATTATTTATTTCTCCTCCCTGTTATGTTGCCCTCTGTGCTTCCAAGGCTCGGCACAGATTCGGCAGTGAGAAGGTTTCCTGGTGTTTGGAAACTTCTCTCTTTTTAAGACTCCCTTCCCACGACGGAACTCCGTCCCTCCCTCTTTTGTCTCTTTTTTTTGTTTTTTATATTTTTTTCCTACCTCCTTTCGAAGACTTGGGTTGCTTTTCTGGGTGCCTGATGTCCTCTGCCGGCATTCAGAAGTTATTTTGTGGAATTTACTTGGCATTTAAATGTTCTTTTGATGAATTTGTGGTGGAGAAAGTGTTCTCCCCGTCCTACTCCTCCACCATCTTAGCTCCTCCTCCTCTTCTACATCTTCTAATTGTATTTCTCTAATATCTACTGTGTGCCCAATAATAATAATAATAATAATAATGTTTCTACACTATTTCTCACAATTCCTTTAGTTAACATTTGCAACAGTCTCGAACTGTTCATCAGATCCCAGTGTCTGCACATCATTTCAGTTTTACTTCAGTGAAAATATACAAGTCCTCATTTTCTATCCCTTTTATCTCTAAATCCATATTAGGGAACCATTATTATTCATAAACTCTGAGAAAAACACAGACTTGATTTTCATATGTCTTAAAAAATTCTTAGTTCTTTTAAAATAACCTACTAGAGGTAAAAGGAGAAAGCAATGGCACCCCACTCCAGTACTCTTGCCTGGAAAATCCCATGGACAGAGGAGCCTGGTGGGCTGCAGTCCATGGGGTCGCTGAGAGTCGGATAAGACCGAGCGACTTCACTTTCACTTTTCACTTTCACGCATTGGAGAAGGAAATGGCAACCCACTCCAGTGTTCTTGCCTGGAGAATCCCAGGGACGGTGGAGCCTGATGGGAAGCCATCTATGGGGTCTCACAGAGTCGGACACGACTGAAGTGACTTAGCAGCAGAGGTAAAAAGCAGAATACAAATAACAATAATCAACAATTAAGATGTATTTAGTGTAAAACAAATAACTAGTGGGAAGGTGCGGTATAACAGATGGAGCCCATACTGGTGCTCTGTGAGAAACTAGAGGGTTGGGATGGGAAAGGGGAGGAAGTCTCAAGAGGGATGGTATATATATATATGTATATTTAACCATGACTGATTTGCGTTGTTGTATGGCAGAAGCTAACACAACAATGTAAACAATATCCTCTAATTAAAAAAATAACAAAGTAAATAAAATGATGTATTTAAACCTGAAATTTTATTTAAAATTTATTTTTAAATTGTATGTTTTAATAAAAATAAAACGATTTGCAATTCTAATTGCAATGCCCATCTAGAGACTAAAAACAATATAACTTTTTACGTAGGTTCAGTCTAGAATAAATATATATATAATTTTAAAATAAAACTGCTTAATATTGCAAAGTGTTCCAGCCAAGACTGCTATGAATACTGTGCTGATTCATGACCACCCTTTAGAATCACAGGGGAGTACACAGGAGATGCAAAAGAAAAAAAAAAAAAAAAAGGATCCTGAGAACTCCTGAGAAATAATAATTCACCATGCAAGAATCTTCTGCATCCATGCCATCTGAGACTAAAATTATGCCAACCCACTCCAGTGTTCTTGCCTGGAGAATCCCAGGGATGGGGGAGCCTGGTGGGCTGCCATCTATGGGGTCGCATAGAGTCGGACATGACTGAAGCGACTTCGCAGCAGCAGCAGCAGCTTCCCTAAAATCCTCCACAAATTCCAAATCAGAGTCTGCCTTCTTTGCAATGTTCTTAGAAAATGCCCCTCAAGTCCAAAATAATGACCTTTATATTTCCCACTGTCCTCCACTCCTCGCCAGCCCATTCTGAATTGGTTGAGGTGGGAGGGTGGGGTGTCCTTTCACAAAGTGAGGGCCTGAGCAGGACTTGTTGGGTGAGCTGACTGGCTGCAGGAGGAGGAACATTTCCACCACAGCTTATGACACTGCCCCCCTTGGGTTTAGTGAAGTGTCTCACATTGAAAATGTCTCAGTAAGAAGAGGAAGCATCATGAAGAGGCTAGCAGGCACTGTGCTGGGGCTTTTGTTTGCCCAGGTTTGCTGTGAGTTGGGGCTGCCCCAGAGGGGCATCTGAAGGATTGAGCAGCTGCTGTATTGTTAAGGGAGGGAGAGGAGCTGACAAGTCCTGCAGACTTTCTATCCTTCTCATCATCTATGGGAGTTGTATATGTGAGGGGGGTCAGTTTCAAGGTTTTGTCAGATTTACAATGACCTTCTCCTGTGACTGTTTCTGTTTCTCATCAGGTGTGCAAGGGCTGGATGTGGAGCAGAGTCCCCCAGCCCTGAATCTCCAGGAGGGAGCCAGCCACGTGCTGAGGTGTAATTTTTCTGCCTCTGTGAACAATGTACAGTGGTATCTTCAGAAACCCAGTGGCCGCCTTATCCACTTGTTTAACATTCCTTCAGGAACAAAGCAGAATGGAAGATTAAATGCCACAACAATCCCTAAAGAACGCCGCAGCTCACTGCACATTTCCTCTTCGCAGACCACAGACTCAGGCACTTACTTCTGTGCTGTGCAACACAGTGCTCCCCAGGCACCTGCAGCCTCTACACAAACCCTCTGTGGGCTCAGCCCCTCCTCCAGCCACAGTCACACTGTGAGGCCACCACAGGGCATTTGCAGTGCAGATTATTTCTTACCTACACCAGTACAGTTTTAATCACAGACACTTTTTGGCCCTACAGATTATGAATTTTGGTCTTTATCTTCCTTTCTCAATCTACATTTCCTTCTGCACTATAGACTTCTAACTTGAAACTAGCAGAAAAGCTGATAAGAGGACAAAAATAAAATAAATATTTAACCACCGTATGCTGAACTGAAAAATGGTAAAAAGTGAAAAGAATTCAAAGAAAAAAATATAACTCCAATAAAGTTGTTATCCTGATTAGTTAGATGACTCAAGAATGTTCAGATCTGCCTCACCAGAATGCGTCCCAACAGACACTTGCATCATCCCATCCTACAAGTGCAGCAAAGTGAACATCAACAATAAACCTTACTCAATGTTCAATATGAGCTTGGTAACTTAGAAGAAAATTATTCTGGATGCAAGAAATCTTAAATCCATTTCACTGTCTATAGTTAAGGTCTGGCAAAGTTGATTCCTTCTTGAGATCTAAGGGATAATCCATTTCCTTGCCTTTTTTAGCTTTGGAAGGCCAACTAAATTCTTAAGTTCGTGACTCCTTCTTGAATCACTAGAACTTCTCGCTCCCATCACCATAGCTCCTTCCTCTTTTGGAGTCAAATATCTTTACATCTCTGTCTTATAAACTATAAAAAATTATTAAACAGAAAGTGAAAGTGAAATCGCTCAGTGTCTGACTCTTTGTGACCCCATGAACTGTAGCCTACCAGGCTCCTCTGTCCATGGCATTTTCCAGGCAAGAATACTGGAGTGAGTTGCCATTTCCTTCTCCAGGGGATCTTTCTGACCCAGGGATCCAACCCGGGTCTCCCTCACTGTAGGCAGATGCTTTCCCATCTGAGCCACCAAGGAAGTGTTGGGAGACAAGGGAAACTCTCATGGCTTGTGGACATAGTGGAGGGCAAAGGGAAGATGAAAGATGCCTCTTATTTCCTGTCAAGGACTCAGCCAATGAAAAGCCATGGACTCTTATTTACTATAGCCCTCTCAGCTTCCTTTTTCAATTTACATCATTTTAAATTCTTTTCATCAATGTCTTACAGTTTTCAGAGTACAGGTCTTTCACCTCATTGGTTAAATTTGTTCCTAGATACTTTTGATTTTTCAAAATTCAACTAGAAATTGGATTGTATTCTTAAATTCTCTTTCTGATAGCTACTTTTAGTGTATAGAAATGCAACAGATTTCTGTATATTAACCTTGTATCCTGAAACTTGTAATTAACTTTGTTGATTGTTTCTATTAGTTTTTTAGCATCTTTACAATTTTCTGTATGGAGTAGCATACTGTCTGTAATTAGAGACAGTTTACCTCTTTCTTTACAACTTGGATACCAATTATTTCTTTTTCCTGTCTGGTTACTGAGGCTAGGACTTCCAGTACTATGGGAAATAGAAATTGTGAGAGTTGCATCCTTGTCTTGTTACTGATCTAAGAGAAAAAGATTTAGTTTTCCACCATTTAGTATGATGTCAGCTGTAGATTTGTAACAAATTATCTTTATTTTGAGTCATGCTCTCTTTATACCAAATATTCTGACAGTTTTTTTTATCATGAATGTTAAATCTTGTCAAAATCTTTGTCTGCATCTATTGACATAGTCATGTAATTTTAATCCTTTATTCTGTTAACATGGTATATCATCTTGCTTGATTTGTGGATTGTGAACCATCCTTGCACACCTGAAATAAATCTCTCTTGATCATGATGCATGATTCTTTTCATGTTTTGTTGAATTTAGTTTGCTACTATTTTGTTAAGAATTTTTTTGTCTATATTCATCAGCAATATTGGCCTGAATTTTCTCTTTTGTAGAATCTTTGCCTGGTTTTGGTATCAGGATATTGTAGGCCTCAGTGAATGAGATTGAGAGCATTTCCTCATCTTTGATTTTTATGAATAATTTGTAAAGTGTGGGTACTAATTTTTTTTAACTATTCAGTTGAATTTCTTTTTGAAGCATATTGCCCTGGATTTCTGTTTCTCAGGAGTTTTTTGATTACTGGTTCAACTTCAATACTAGTAATTGGTCTGTTCAAATTTTCTTTCTCTTTCACATTCAGTCTTGGAAGACTGTGTGTTCAGAAATTGATCTGTTTCTTTTACAGTCATATTTTAGATTCCAGGAATTTGGACTTGAATAACTTTGGGAGTCCTTATTCAGGCCACCACATTTATTAGAGCAACTCTGTATATCCATTTTCCACCACTCTGGCACTTACTGTTGTCTGCTTGTTTATTTGCCTAGTGACTTGACTATTTCAGTTAAGTTCGTTTTTTCCCACACTGTGCAGCCTATGTATGATGTTGTTCCTCAAAGGATATAGTCTTGGGTACATTCTTAGTTTTGTTTGTAATACAGTTTCTGTAACACAGACCTGGGGGAGGTAAGAAAGGACAGCAGCCAGCCCCTCTGTAGGAGATATGATAACCCTACACTGCAAACTGGAGAGAGAAGGAGCCTTGTGTTCTTGGTTGTATCCACCTTGAGTAGAACTTCCATCATGTTGAGCTGGGGATGGGGAGTGGGTCATGGTACAATTGCCACAGATTCTTTCTGCTATCATGGAGATTTAGTACATTTTATGAATAAATGTGTCTCTGTTACCCTTTTTAGATGCTATATAACCTAAAGACTATGTCCAAAGGCTTTAGTTTCTTAAAAATAATTTTTATCTGTTTTAACTGTTTTGTTGGGGAGTGTATCCATAGATCAACTCACAAAGTCATTCTGGAAGGTACAGCCTTTTATTTATATTATTAGCACAAATAGAATAGGATTAGACAGAATATAATCAACAGGTGAGCTTTTCTTTGAGATTCATTGGCTTTCTCCATCGACAAAGAAAGCTGTCTTCTTGTCTTTAGCCTAAACCTGCCACAAATATAATTCTACCATGGATCTCCATATTAATACAATCATGTTTTCTGAGAGTATCAATATTGAAAAACAGGAATATCCTATATTTTATGAAACTCTAGTTGTACTTAGAGCTATTACCCATAGTATAAAGATTAACAGTCATATCTTCTAAGTTTTGACTCTTCAACAGAAAGCATTATTAGTGTTGGTTTTTATAATATATAATATTAGCATATCAAAGATAGCATAATTATGAGAAGTAGTGTAATTTTTCCCGAATGAAAATGATGAACAAACTATTTAAATACTCTCTGTGTTAGGTCCTCTGTCTCAGAATAAGACCTCGAGAGGAAGATCCGCCAAATTCCTCTGCCCGTGAGATTTTCCAGGCAAGAATACTGGACTGGGTTGCCCTTTCCTTCTCCATGGGGATCTTCCCGACCCAGGGATTGAACTGGAGTCTCTCAGGTCTCCTGCCTTGGCAGGTGGCTTCTTTACCACTAGCACCACCTGGGAAGCACACTGACTAGGGAAAGGGAAAAGGCCAAACAAGAGGAAGATTTCAGAGGTTCCTGATGTTCTGTCTGCCTGATTTTGTGGGGAGCGCTAGAGCACATGTCAGACTACACTGTACCACTTAGACAGAAGAATTGGATAGTCACAGAAATCAGTTGTTATCTAAGCTGCTGGCAGCAAAACACAGAATTTGGGGACTGAGCACAGATGAAGCTTCTGAGAAAACTTGAGCAAGGTGCCAACAATGTCTAATATGGCCACTGTGACACTTATTCCTGGGAACAACAACAACAAAAAAGCAGGTTTCACTGCTTTTGCTATTATTCAAGTCAAATTCTCCAATGTTCACATTTGTCTTTGAACTTTCTTTGCCTATCCAACCAACCCTCATCTCTTTCTAGCCACGTCTACATGTCTTCCCCAGCACTATCCGCTTTAATCTTCACACTGCTCTGCTCCCTAAGCAATGAAGAACATTTTTTACTCACAAACCCATGTTTCTCTCCTGACCCTGGGTATTTCCTCCCCAACCTTTCCTTCAGACCTCTTACTCTTTGACCCTTGATATTGTATTTTCCAGAATCATCTTCACCATCCAGAAGTGGTGGGTTGTTTTATTCTCTCTCTGATAAAATATCAGCAGAAATGGTCATGTGATCTTACTGACAGCAGAAGCTGAGGGACATCTGTGATACCGATGTGTGTGAAGGAAGAGACAGAGTATGCGGATGTCTTAAATCTGTACAGATTCATAATTTAAAACTCACTTTTTATACTTCAACCCTTATCAAAAGTATTCTGAGCAACCCGAATGTCAGCTTAGGATCCATCACCTTGGAAATATTCCATTTGCCTAATTTATATTTTAGGAAAAGTATAAATTGAACTTGATTGGTTTTCTATCATTTTTTAGGGTCATGTAAAATGTGGACACATCTGAAAGATTGTGGCAAAATTGAAGTTCCATCATGGCAAAAGGGCTGTATATTTTCTCTGTTTGGATCCATGACTTTATCTTGTAATGATATATATTATGCTTCTGTGTATCTTCAATAGATTTTAATTAGTATTTATAATTAAAAAAAGAAATATCCCTCTGCCCACTAATTTGTAACTTCATGGGTGTCTCTCTTTCCTATTGTAAAATAATGTAATCTCCATTAACATATCGTGCTGTCCTGATATATGAGTTTTTCTAGGAGGTGTTAAGAAAAGGAAGAGGTGGAGAGCAGGAGAGAAATTCTAACCTGCTCTTTACCCATGTGTAAGCAGAGTGTTTCTGATTCCCAATGAAGTTAATTGACAGCAATTCTAGTCTCAATATGGGGAATACTTTCTTTGAGAGAGATTGGTTTACGTGAAAGCACTTGTAAGAGGATGGAGTCTGTTGAAGGCATTAAAGCAGATGTGAACTTAAAGTCAGAGTTGTAGCTGGTTGAGAAGACCAGAAGAGGAACATGAGTTGTCACTGACCTTTGGTGCCAAGAACAATGGACAAGATTCTGGGAGCATCATTTATACTTCTGTGGTTTCACTTAGACTGTGGGTTGTGGTGGACGAAAACTAAGATATCTCATTAATTAAGGGGAATGAGAAAATTGGGGAATGGACAAATTCATGCAGATAGGAACTTTAAGAAGGAAATATTAATCCGTGGACCTAATGACTTTTTATCTCTTTAAACAGGGGTGGGTGGACAAGAGAAGGAAAAAAGTGACCAACAGCAGGTGAAACAGAGCCCTCAATCTTTGATAGTCCAGGAAGGAGAGATTTCCATTCTGGACTGTAGGCGAGGAGAACATTTGACTACTTCTCATGGTACAGTCAATACCCTGGTAAAGGCCTTGTATTCTTGATTGTCATAGGTTCAGTTATGAATAAAAAGGAAGATGGAAGACTCACGGTTTTCCTCAGTACGAGTGCCAAACAGCTCTCACCGCACATCACAGCGTCCCAGCCTGGAGACTCAGCCACCTACTTCTGTGCAGCAAGTGCGCAGTGCTCCCCAGGCATCTGGGCCTGTACCCAGATCTGCAGCCGAGGCTCCAGACTCACCCTGCCATGTAGATAAATACACACACACACATTGGTTTGTGCATAAAAAGTCTCAATATATTTAAGAAAACTGAAATTATATAGAATTTATTCTTTGATCAAAATTAGAATTGACTTAGAAAATCAATAGCAAAAAGATATGTTTAGAAACTCCCAAATATTTGGAATTTAGGCATTAAACTTTAAGAAAACCCACTAAAGAAATAATTAGTGGGCTATAAGAAAATATTTTGAAAGAAAATATAGTGAGAACACATACATACAAATATTTATGAGATACAGTTAATATTTTACATAGGAGAGATTTATCTTTTTAAATGCTTATACTGCTGAAGAAAAAGGCTGAGAAAACAATTATGCAAGCTTTCAACAAAAAAGAAGAAAAATTACAACTAATGTAAACTGAAACAAGAACATAATAAAAAATGTCAAATTGGTAAAATAGAAAATGATAGAAATAGCTATGAGATACCAAGTTAATTTTGCTAAAATGATTAATAAAATATACATTCCTAGGTAAAATTATCATGGTGAAAAAAGAGAAAGCACAAATTATAACTATAAGGAATGAAAAGTAAGCAATAATACAGATGCTACAGTGTTAATCCAATATACTCCCTCTGGTGTACACCTGAAACTTTTACAGCATTAATTGGCTATACTCCAATATAAAAAATATATATATAATAAAAAATACAAAAAGGATAATAAAATTCATTAACAAGTATATGCTACTGAGTTATCCCAAGTGGGGATGTGGAGAAAGTTGGGAAATCTGACTTTTTGACAAAGGTGCAATGACAATTCAATGGAGGAATGATACAAGCAAATGATTTAGGCAAGTAACTGAAACTTGGCCTAAATCTCACACCTGATACAAAAATTTAAGGAGAATCTCAAAATGGACCATACTTCCATGTGTGAAATATAAAACTATGAATCCTTTTGAAAAAAAAAATAAAATCTTCAGGACCAATTGTTAGACAAGATGATTTTTGTCATGACACTGAAATCACAATCCATAAAAAATAAACTATTTCATCAAAATTAAAAAAGCTTGCTCTGTGAAAGATACTATTAAGAGAATGAAAAAGACAAACCACAGAATGGCAGGAAATATTTTCACAATGTATTTTCATCAAAGGATGGTATTCAGAATACAAGGTACTCTCTAAACTCAGCAGGAAGAAAACAAGCAATCTAACTGAAAACGAACAACAGGTTCACCCAGACACTTCATGCAAGATCTTTGTTTTAGGGAAATAACCATGTAAATAAACATGTAAACAGATGTTCAACATCATTAACCATCAGGGAAATGCAAATTAAAGCCACAGTGAGATACCAGTCCACATCTTGCTTAAAGGCTAAAATGAAAAATATTGATGATACCAAGTTCTGGCAATGATGTAGATAAAGTGGATCACTCGTACACTTCTGGTGGGAAAATGGTACAGTCATTCTGGAAGACAGTTTAGGAGTTCCACATAAACTTAAATATTCACTCACCTTACAGCTCAGCAATCATACTCCTTTATGAGCATTTATACTTGAGAAATGAAAACCGTGTTCACACAAAAATCCGTACATGAATATTCATGGCAGCTGTGTTTGTGATGGCCAAAAGCTGGGAACCAGCCAAGTGTTCTTCATTGTGTGAATAGATAAATATGCTGTGGTACACCCATACAATAAAGTATTACTTATAGATCTATCTCAACTTGAAATAGGGTTAAGTCTCAATAAACCAGTTTAAGTTGAAAATATCATAAGTAGAAAATGAATATAATAAACACTGTGAATCAGAGTCTAGCCTAGCCTAACCTTAAGGTGTGGTACTGAAAGTGAAAAACAGAAGGACTGTATGAGTGCAGAATGGTTGTAGTGGATCAGTGGTTTACCCTCACGATCCCAGGGCTGACTGAGAGCTCAGCTTGCTGTTGCTGTTCAGCATCATTAGAGAATGTATACAGCATGTTACCAGCATGGGGAAAGATAAAAATTGAAAATACAAAGTATGGTTTCTAGTGAATGTATATATACCTTTCTCATAACCATAAAGTCAAAAATTCTAAGTTGGTTCATCATAAGCTGGGGACAGTCTGTAGTGATTAAAAGAAATTTCTATTGATACATGCAATAACCTAGATGGATCTCAATGGTGAGTGAAAAAAGTATCTCGGAAGACTACATGGTACATGCTTACACACTATATTATTACAATTGCATACATAATGTATGAGTTTGCTTTTCAGAATTTTCAAACGGACAAAATATAGACATCAAAAGATCAGTAGTTTCTAGGCGTTATCATGAGTTGCAGGAGTGGAGATAGTATGAAAATCGTTTTCTCTAGATATGTAACAATTCTGTATCAGGATTTTTGTAATGGTACAAAAACCTACACCTGTGATAAGATTTCATAGAGCTATGCATAAAAAAGTGCATATAAAACTGATGTATCAGATTATCATTTATATTTTAAAAATATTTTATCAATATCAATTTTCTGGTATATATAATGTATATAATTGTTATATATAAATATATATGCTACATGTACAATATCATGCTGCTGCCCAGGCTGCTGTGAGCATTCATGATCTCTTCTTTTAAGATACAAGCAAACCAAGGCATCAGCTGCCTGACAGCACTCAGAGGTGAAATGGGACAGGAGAGAAAATGTTTCAACTAAATATGCACTCTCCTCCAAGTATCAGTCATTAACGACACCACTCAAGGAACTTAAAACCAAGGAATTGACACTGTTTTAAAGACCTTGTCTGTACTTTCTTTTCTATTATCTCTATGCCTTTGATTCTTTTTATTAATTCATCCATTAAAATGATGAAACTAAATGGAAGATTGACAACTGTATTCTAAATGAACATGTCAGTTCAGTTCACTTCAGTCACTCTGTTGTTTCTGACTCTTTGCGACCCAGTGGACTGCAGCATGCCAGGTTTCCCTGTCCATCAACAACTCCCCGAGCTTACACAAACTCGCGTCCATTGAGTTGGTAATGCCATCCAACCATCTCATCCTCTGTCATCCCTGTCTCCTCCTGCATTCGATGAACATGTAACAGTTTACAAAACTTCATGCATCACCATCTATGGTGTAGATACAGCTTGTAGGTATTAAGTTTTGTTTGAGTGCATTATAATACTATGGCACAGAAAGATCCAGCATGCTTATCTAAACTGTATTTTGCAAGAAGAAAAAATAATAAGCAACTAACTAGTGAGACTGAACAATTTGGGCCAGTGGGATAGAAAATGCGACATGAGGACAATTCCAAGACACATGATCTAATAAGTACAATTCTGCTTATGGAGGCAATGAGACTGAATATTCTGATCCTTCTCAAAATCTAATAAATCAGACTCAATATCATGTTTCAAAAGTATAATTATTTTATTCCTGTCATAAATTCATATAAACACAATCAATAGAATAGACTCTTAAAGTCAGAAGGACTAATTTTTTTTTTATCATTTGATGTCAAAGTAATTTTACATATTGAAAAAACTAAGTAGAGCCCTAAAACTCAGAAAAAAATACATTAAAAATTTTGGATAAGACTACATTTTACCAAGAAGACCAAAGATCTGTGAATTTTTAAATAAAGTACTTAGATTCTGGATGGAGCAATATAATTGTAAGCTAAATAAATGACTAGTAAATAGATTACAAGAAGGGTTTGTAGCTTATACTAAATTTTATTTTAGATCTGTTCATGTTGCACCAAATGGCATTATTTTATTCTTTTTTTATAGCTGAATGGTTTCATCATGGGTTTCCCTGGTGGCCCTGCAGTAAAGAATGCATTTGCCAAGCAGGAGACACAGGTTTTACCCCTGGGTCAGGAAGAACCCCTGGAGAAGAAAATGGTACCCCACTCCAGTATTCTTGTCTGGGAAATTCCATGGACAAAGCAGTCTGGAGGGGTACAGTCCATGGGGTTGAAAAACAGTGGGACATGACTTAGCAACTAAACAACAACGGCAACAATTTCATTACACATATGTTCCACATTTTTATCCACTCCTCTGTTGATGGATATTTCATTTTGCTGTACAGCATAAGCTAACACAACACTGTAAATCAACTATAATAAAAAGTTCAAAAACAAAAATCAAATGCTGTTTTAAAGGGGATGGCAAAATTATTGTGTTGAATAATTATCAGTGAATGTCACCTAGCTTGTTCCTCAATTCCCCTCAGCTCAAACCTTTATTACTAATTGCTTTTGTGAAGCCCCCTTTCAGGATCAGCCTAACTTAATTACCAGTGAAAGAAAAATTGAGAGTGTAAAACTTTGTGGTGAGCCAGAATTTTTTTCCCGTCTGTGCACAGACCACATGACGTATGCAAATGACAAATCCCACTTCCTGTTTGAAGGAGTCACACAGGACCTGAGGTTTATATGTATATGTGCTGCCAGGAGCACAAAGACACTCTCAGCTTGAGGCAAAACTGAGCACAATTGTGCAGGGGAATCCATGCCTCATGCCGCTCTCCAGCCTGCTCTGGGTGTTCCTGGCCTTCACCTTCTCTGGTAGGGATGCTCCCAAACCTGGGTGTGTGTGTTCAGGGTGAAAGGCCTGCACTTAGGCATGTGATGCTTCACAGGGACTTGGGGAGGAAAGGAGGAATGGAGAAAACCAAGCATCTTATGATTTCAGTTTGTTTTGCGGGGTGGGGGGAGTGGTCCTAAATGAGTCTAATTCCTACATTATTTTATTCACTGTTTCATCTCTGTTTTCTGATTTCCCCCAAAGGATCCAGTGTAGCCCAGAAAGTTATTCAAGACCAGCCAGACACATCCAGTCCAGTTGGGGAGTCAGTTACCCTGAAATGTCGGTATGAAACAAGTCAGAGCAGTTATAGCATTTTTTGGTACAAGCAGCTTCCCAGTGGAGAGATGATTTTCCTTACAAGGGATGGCCGCTACTCTATAAATGTTGAGAGATCACGTAAATCATCCAGCCTCACCATTTCAACTTTACAATTGGAAGATTCTGCAAAGTACTTCTGTGCTCTCTGGGAACTCACAGTGCTTGAAGTAATAGGAAAAGCTGAACAAAAACCCCCAAGCTTAATAAGAGAAAGCCTCTCTGCTGTAGGACCCTAGCTGAAATACACACCTGCAGATCCCAGACAATAAATGGTAATCCTGTGGTTGCTTCATCTGTGGTCTGGATCAGAAGATTTAATTATAAATAAAAGCTCCTTCCGTGTCATATGGAAGCAGGTGTCCAGAGTAACTTTCTCCTGGTACATTCTCCTCTTGAATTTTTGACTTTAAATCAACCATACAGAACATGTGTAAAGTTGTCTAAATTTGAAAACTTGCCCCATAATAATATAAAATGACACTTTCACCTAAAGATCCTCACATCACAAATCTTGATATAGTATCTGAAATATATAGTATATATATTATCATTATATATCATCATATATAGTATATATACAGCCACAGCTAAGTCACTTTAGTCGTGTCTGATTCCGTGTGACCCCATAGGAGGTAGCCTACCAGGATCCTCCATCCCTGGGATTCTCCAGGCAAGAACACTGGAGTGGGTTGCCATTTCCTTCTTTAACACATGCATGCATGCTAACTCGCTTCAGTTGTGTCCGACTCTGTGCAACCCTATGGATAGCAGCCCACCAGGCTCCTCTGTCCACAGGATTCTCTAGGCAAGAATACTGGAGTGGGTTGCCATTTCTTTTTCCAATAGTATATATAGTAACATGAAAATCATTTCCTTAGTTCTTTCCTTTTAGGGCTTCCCAGGCAGTAGGGGTAAAGAACTCGCCTGCCAATGCAGGACACGTAAGAGACACAGATTTGATCCCTGATTTGGGAAGTTCCACTTGAGGAGGGCATGACAACCTGCTCTAGTATTCTTGCCTGAAGAATCCCTTGGACAGAGAAGCTTGGGGGGCTACAGTCCACAGGGTCACAAAGAGTAGGACATAACTGAAGTGACTTATCATACAGCCCTTTCCTCTTAGACATCGTGTCAGGGCATATTCAGGGAAGGAGAACTACCAGTGATGTAGAGTAAGAGATTAGTTATAAGGATTATTCGGCTTCTCTTGTGGCTCAGCTGGTAAAGAATCTGCCTGCAATATAGGAGACCTGGGGAGAGTCCCTTGGACTGAAAGGAGATCAAACCCATTGATCCTAAAGGAAATCAGTCCTGAATATTCACTGGAAGGACTGATGTTGAAGCTGAAACTCCAATACTTTGGCCCCCTGATGAGAAGAACTGACTCATTGGAAAAGACCCTGGTACTGGGAAAGATTGAAGACAGGAGAAGGGGATGACAGAGGATGAGATGGTTGGATGGTATCACCGACTCAATGGACATGAGTGTGAGCAAGCTCTGGGAGTTGGTGATGGACAGAAAGGCCTGGTGTACTGTAGTCCATGGAGTCACAAAGAGTCAGACACCACTGAGCCACTGAACTGATAAGGATTATTCACAGGCAGGGGCTAGAGCCAGTGGAAGAGTCTGTTCCATTTGTATTCCAACAGTAAATCCAGATTAAAAATGTTATATTTGTATATGGTGTTGTGTCTGAATTCACTGTAGGTCAACCAGAGTAACATTTGTGAAGGAAAGTTGGATGTGGACAAAAGCATGGACAGACTGTGACATGTATGGAAATAACATGAGGACAATGGAACCCACAAGGTACACCGAAACTTGTCTTTTTCTCTTACCTCCTTTAGGCTGACAGTACTGGGTGACCTTCAGGAGAAGTGGATGTCATTTGCCATCATGCTACAAGCATACTTGGTCAAAGACAAAGATAACATGAGTAAGAGATCTGGTGGAAGGTTGAGGAGTTGTGAGTCAACAATAAATTGAACTACCTGATCAGCAGCAACATTATGAGTTGCCATAGTCCCTGGAGCCCTGCACCAACCTGTGGAACATAGAAACATGGCTACTACATGACAAGTACCTTCCAAATCCTATGCAGACCTCTTTCATGGCCAACCATAAACCAGAACAATACAGATTCTGGGAAACAGATTTCCAGATAGTTAAGTTGACACAGTACAAAGCCACTGTAATAGAGCTTAACTAGTTAACTTCACTCCTTGTTAACTAAGATTCATCATTATCTCTTTGAAGAACAAAACTTTCTGATAAGGACAACAGGAAAATTATGCTTCCTCTTCAGTTCAGTTCAGTCACTCAGTCGTGTCTGACTTTTTGCAACCAAATAAACCACAGCAGGCCGGGCCTCCCTGTTACCAACTCCTGCAGTTTACCCAAACTCATGTCCATTGAGACAGTGATGCCATCTAACCATCTCATCCTCTATCATTCCCTTCTCCTCCTGCCTTCAATCTTTCCCAGCATCAGGGTCATTTCCAATGAGTCAGTTCTTCGCATCAGGTAGCCAAAATATTGGAGTTTCAGCTTCAACATCAGTCCTTCCAACAAACACCCAGGACTGATCTCCTTTAGGATGGACTGGTTGGATCTCCTCGCAGTCCAAGGGACTCTCAAGAGTCTTCTCCAATACCACAGTTCAAAAGCGTCAATTCTTAGGCACTCAGCTTTCTTTATCATCCAACTCTCACATCCATACATGACCACCGGAAAAACCATAGCCTTGACTAAATGGACCTTTGTTGGCAAAGTAATGTCTCTGCCTTTTAATATGCTGTCTAGGTTGGTCATAACTTTCCTTCCAAGGAGTAAGCGTCTTTTATTTTATGGCTGCAGTCACCATCTGCAGTGATTTGGGAGCCCAGAAAAATAGTCAGCCACTGTTTCCACTGTTTCTCCATCTATTTGCCATGAAGTGATGGGACTGGATGCCATGATCTTAGTTTTCTGAATGTTGAGCTTTTTTTTTTTTTTTTTTTCTTTCTTTTTTTTTTTTTTTTAATTTTATTTTATTTTTAAACTTTACATAACTGTGAATGTTGAGCTTTAAATCAACTTTTTCACTCTCCTCTTTCACTTTCATCAAGAGGCTTTTTAGTTCCTCTTCACTTTCTGCCATAAGGGTAGTGTCATCTGCATATCTGAGGTTATTGATATTTCTCCCAGCAATCTTGATTCCAGCTTGTACTTCATCCAGTCCAGCATTTTTCATGATATACTCTGCATATAAGTTAAATAAGCAGGGTGACAATATATACTCTTGACATACTCCTTTTCCTATTTGGAACCAGTCTGTTGTTCCATGACCAGTTCTAACTGTTGCTTCCTGACCTGCATACAGGTTTCTCAAGAGACAGGTCAGGTGGTCTGGTATTCCCATCTCTTTCAGAATTTTCCACAGTTTATTGTGATCCACACAGTCAAAGGCTTTGGCATAGTCAATAAAGCAGAAATAGATGTTTTTCTGGAACTTTCTTGCTTTTTTGATGATCCAACAAATGTTGGCAATTTGATTTCTGGTTCCTCTGCCTTTTCTAAATCCAGCTTGAATATCTGGAAGTTCATGGTTTAGGTATTACTGAAGCCTGGCTTGGAGAATTTTGAGCATTACTAGCGTGTGAGATGAGTACAGTTGTGTGGTAGTTTGAGCATTCTTTGGCATTGCATTTCTTTGGGATTGGAATGAAAACTGACGTTTTCCAATCCTGTGGCCACTGCTGAGTTTTCAAAATTTGCTGACATATTGAGTGCAGCACTTTCAGAGCATCATCTTTTAGGGTTTGAAATAGCTCCACTGGAATTCCATCACCTCCACTAGCTTTGTTCGTAGTGATGCTTCCTAAGGCCCACTTGACTTCACATTCCAGGATGTCTGGCTTTAGGTGAGTAATCACACCATCATGACTATCTGGGTCATGAAGATCTTTTTTGTACAGTTTTTCTGTGTATTCTTGTCACCTTTTCTTAATATCTTCCACTTCTGTTAGGTCCATACCATTTTTGTCCTTTATTGAGCCCATCGTTGCATGAAATGTTCCTTTGGTATCTCTAATTTTGTTGAAGAGATCTCTAGTCTTTCCCATTCTATTGTTTTCCTCTATTTCTTTGCATTGATCGCTGAGGAAGGCTTTCTTATCTCTCCTTGCTGTTCTTTAGAACTTTGCATTCAAATGGGTATATCTTTCCTTTTCTCCTTTGCTTTTGGCTTATCTTCTTTTCACAGCTATTTTTAAGGCCTCCTCAGACAGCTATTTTGCTTTTTTGCATTTCTTTTCCATGGGGATGGTCTTGATCCCTGTCTCCTGTACAAACCTCCATCCATAGTTCATCAAGCACTCTGTCTATCAGATCTAGTCCCTTAAATCTATTTCTCACTTCCACTGAATAGTCATAAGGAATTTGATTTAGGTCATAGCTGAATGGTTTAGTGGTTTTCCCCCACTTTCTTCAATTTAAGTCTGAACATGCTTCCTGTTTATTATGATGTAATTATTCCTCATTCAACCAAAACCAGCTCTCTCCTTCAAAGAGAATACCGAGTTCATTTATCCATTTACGGGTGATGTTCTTTCCTCATCTAGCCGAATCACACTCTCCCATTGAATTCTGTATCTTAACCACTTAGATACACTGAGATGTAAGATCAAATTGTAGTGGCATGTTTTCTTTTACTACAGGCAGGCAAAGAGGAGAGAGAAGTTAAAAAATGGTTAATGTATGCATAAATATATTCATGTAAAATGAAGATAATTTTATAACTATTATAGCTTTTGTTACTGCAAATGACCACATGATTGTAATTGGTATTTATAACTACCTCATCCATTACCCATTCCATAACCTCTTTATCATAGTAAGAACCTCCACTCACTGTTGTACTTGACTTCCTATAAAGCAAGCTTCTTATTCAGGAGCAATGCTATGTGAAAAGTCATAAAGGTGAATAAAGTATTCTGCAAGTTCACCACTGTGGTTTTGGCAGAAGTTTGCAAGGCATTGAAGACAAATCCAAGGGTCTAATTTAGTGGAAGAAAATCTTGCTAATAGTCAGGAGAAACCAATATGCTGTGTTCTGGGAAACACCATTAAGAATGACGCCTGAGTTCTCATCACAAGCAATGGCAGTCATAAAAGAAAAGCATTCTCAAAGTTTTTAAAGAAAACAAAACTGTCAAGGAAGCGTCTTATGAGCATGAAAGTGTATTTTTAGATTGTCTTTTGTGTTAAAAATTACTGCTAAGAAAGTGGAAAGTCAATGTGACTGGAAGGCTATATATGCAATCTATATTACTAAAATGGGAATCAAATGCAGAATATATTAAAAGCTCATAAACCAATATGAAGTGAAAATAGTTAATAATAATGGCAAAATCTTGGAGATCCAATTCAGAAATATTATCTCCAATAGTAGCTAGTAAACATGCAATATGTCCTTGATTTCACTGTTTTTAGGGAAACCCAAATCAAGCCTCACCTGATCCATCTGTGTCCTTTCAGCAACTAGCTGGCTATCACACCAAAAGGATAAGGAAAAACAGTGACTATCTCTAGGAAAGTAAGTGATTAAGTAAATGTCCTAGAAGATTCCATTACTGAACTGACGTGGGGGGAAAAAGTAGGTCACAAGCCTGGCCATTGAAGGAAAGGAAGGTTTTAGTAGAATAAAGAGAGTTGATATTTATTGACCTTACTATATGTCAGGCATTGTAGGATGCATTTCCAATTCATTACCTAATTTAAATATCAAAATCCTATGGGACAGGTTTTATTGTTCCAATTATTTTTATCTTTGACAAATGAGACAAAACTTCCCTAGCTGTGAAAAGTGTCTCAAACTTTTATTGTCATCCAGAGTGTACCATTTACAGGGCTCCTTGGAGAAGATTTGGATATGAGGAAGACCTGACCCAGAACAGGATGAATGTGTGTCTCAGTGCCAGTGAAAATATGAGTTTAAACTGGAACCTAAAGAGATCTATGAAGAATGGTTCTATCAAGATCTACAAGACTTTCTAGAACTACAACCAAGAAAATATGTCTTTTTCATCATAAGGGATTGGAACGCAAGCATAGGAGGTCAAGAGATACCTGGAGCAACAGGCAAGTTTGGCCTTGGAGCACGAAATGAAGCAGGACAAAGGCTAACAGAGTTTTGCCAAGAAAACACACTGGTCATAGCAAACTCCCTCTTCCAACAACACGAGAGCCCACCCTACACATGGATATCACCAGAAGGTTAATACAGACATCAGATTGATTATATCCTTTGCAGCTGAAGGTGGAGGAAATCTATATAGTCACAAAAAGAAAATCTGGAGCCGACTGTGGCTAAGATCATGAGCTCCTTATTGCAAAATTCAGGCTTTAGCTGAAGAAAGTAGGGAAAACCACTAGACCATTTTGCTGCTGCTGCTGCTAAGTCACTTCAGTCGTGTCCGACTCTGTGCGACCCCATAGACGGCAGCCCACCAGGCTCCCCCGTCCCTGGGATTCTCCAGGCCAGAACACTGGAGTGGGTTGCCATTTCCTTCTCCAATGCATGAAATTGAAAAGTGAAAGTAAAATCGCTCAGTTGTGTCCGACTCTTAGCGACCCCATGGACTGCAGCCTACCAGGCTCCTCCATCCATGGAATTTTTCAGGCAAAAGTACTGGAGTGGGTTGCCATTGACCATTTTGGTATGACCTAAATCAAGAACCTTATGATTATAGAGTGGAGGTGACAAATAGATTCATGGATTAGATCTCATAGACGGAGTTCCTGAAGAACTGTGGTTGGAGGTTCATAACATTGTACAGAAGGCAGTGACCAAAACCATCCCAAAGAAAAAGAAATGCAAGAAGGCAAAATATTTCTCTAAGAAGGGATTACAAATAGCTGAGAAAAGAAGTAAGAGACAAAGAAGAAGGGGAAAGATATATCCAAATGAATGCAGAATTCCAGAGAATAGCAAAGAGAGATAAGAAATCTTTCTTAAGTGAACAATGCAAAGAAATAGCAGGGAACAATAGAATGGGAAAGACTAGAGACCTCTTCAAGAAAATCAGAGATACCAAGGGAACATTTCATGCAATGATGGGCACAAAAAAGGACAGAAATGACAAGAATCTAACAGAAGCAGAAGAGATTAAGAAGAGGTGGCAAGAATACACAGAAAAACTGTACAAAAAAAGGTCTCAATGACACAGATAACCACGATGGTCACTCACCTAGAGCCAGACATCCTGGAGTGTGAAGTCTAGTGGGCCTTGGGAAGCATTATTACAAACAAAGCTAGTGCAGATGATGAAATTCCAGCTGACCTTTTAACATCCTAAATGAAGATACTGTTAAAGTGCTATACTCATTCTGCCAGCAAATTTTGAAAACTCAGCAATGGTCACAGTGGTAGAAAAGGTCAGTTTTCATTCCAATACTAAAGAAAGGCAATACCAAAGAATCTTCAAACTATTGTACAATTGCACTCTTTTCATAGATTAGCAAGGTAATGTGCAAAATCCTTCAAGTAGGCTTAAGCAGTATGTGAACCAAGAAATTCCAAATGTATAAGTTGGATTTAGAAAAGGCAGAGGAACAAGAAATCAAATTGCCAACATTCACTGGATCACAGAAAAAGCAAGGGAATTCCAGAAAAGCATCTACCTCTGCTTCACTGACTACACTAAAGCCTTTGAATGTGTGGATCACAACAAACCAGAAAATTCTTAAATAGATAGGATAATAGTACACCTTACCTGCCTTGTGTGAAACCTGCATGCAGGTCAGGAAGCAACAGTTAAAACTGGACATGGAACAACAAACCAGTTCAAAATTGGGAAAGGAGTACGTCAAGGCTGTATACTGTCACTCTGCTCATTTACATTGTATGTAGAGTACATCTCACATCATGTGAAATGCTGGGTTGGATGAATCACAAGCTGGAATCAAGATTGCCAGGAGAAATACCAACAACCTCAAATATGCAGATGATACCACTCTAATGGCAGAAAGAGAAGAGGAACTAAAGAGCCTCTCGATGAGGGTGAAGAAGGACAGTGACAAATTGACTTAAAACTCAACATTCAAAAAACTAAGATCATGGCATCTGATCCCATAAATTCATGGCAAATAGATGGGGAAAAAGTGTAAGCAGTCACAGACTTTATTTTCTTGGGCTCCAAAATCACTGTGGAAGATGATTGCAGCCATGGTATTAAAAGATGCTTGCTTCTTGGAAGGAAAGCTATGACAAACCTAGACAGCATATTAAAAAGCAGAGACATCACTTAGCTAACAAAGGTCCATAGAGTCAAGGCTATGGTTTTCCAGTAGTCACGTATGGATGTGAGAGTTGGACGTTAAAGAAGGCTGAGAGCCGGAGAATTGAGGCTTTCTAACTGTGTTGCTGCAGATCTGTGAGAGTTTCTTGGACAACAAGGATATCAAACCAGTCAGTTCTAAAGGAAATCAACCCTGAATATTCATCAAGAAGACTGATGCTGAGGCTGAAGCTCCAATACTTTGACCCCCTGATATGAAGAGCCGACTCATTGAAAAGACCCTGATGCTGGGAAGAATTGAGAGCAGGAGGAGAAGGGAGTGATGGAGGACGAGATGACTGGATGGCATCATCCACACATGGACATGAGTTTGAGCAATTCTTGGGGATAGTGAAGGACCGGGAAGTCTGGTGTGCTGCAGTCCATGGGGTCATATAGAGTCAGACACGACTGAGTGACTGAACAACAATAAGACTTCCATTGAGTATTTATGAATGTTTGTTAAATGAACAAAGCTTGATTATCATAACATTTACTCCCATGTCTTCAACAGAATTTTCCTCAATCCTAGACTTGGATTTATTGTTTATTATCCATTTTGTTCACAATTTATTGTTCATTTTGTTCACAGTAATAACCCTCTGTTTATACTATTGGAGTCTTTTGTTTGGCAGGTATTCCGTAAAACTGGAAGATTGTTTTCAGAATAATTTGAACAATTGTTCAACATAATTTTCTCATTAAATTCATGAATAATGATTTATTGGCTCATTCAGGATACAAGTAATTCTTGAGTGTCTACTGTGTACCAAGCTCTCTTATAAACATTGAATTACATGGCCTTTGAAGTAAATTTTAAATATAAGAAGGTTAGACACAAATGAAAACTTAGGTCAACAAAGGAGAGTCATATGACTGCAGTAAGGCAGTCAATATAATTAAAACACTGCTAAGGAGTGTTTAGGACCAAGAAAGTACAGATGAGTACAGAGGTATTACAAGTAAGATGTGTGTGCTGTGTGCTAAGATGCTTCATTCGTGTCTGACTCTGCGAGTCATGGACTGTAGCCCACCAGGCTCCTCTTTCCAATGAATTTTCCAGGCAGAATATTGGAGTGGGTTGCCATGGGCCCTTCTCCAGGGGATCTTCCTGATATAAGGATTGAAACTGGGTCTCTTAAGTCTCCTGTTTGGCAGGTGAGTTCTTTACCACTCATGCCATCTGCAAAGCCCATTTACCTGCAAACTTGAGGGGTTTTTCAAAAAGTTGCTTGCTGACTTTTGGTCCGGATTTAGATCTGCAGTTTTTCTCTTCAGTCACAAGAGGCGGCTGATTCATCTGAAAACTGTTTATTTCTGGGAGAAGGGAATGGAAATTTATTTTCCATTATGTGCCCCTCAAAAGGAAAAATGACATGCTTTCACTTTCTTTAGACAACTTGTGCTTTATTATCACATGTTGAATGTATGTGGTCAAGAATTCAGGTTAGCCCAATAGCCTAAGCCCTTTCCAAGTACCTTCCTAACACGCTTTCCCATTTCCCTGCTCTGATAATCCCTTCCCTTTTCTATTCCTGATACCCTTTTTTCCCTCCTTCAACTTTTTCTACCACTCACACCCACCTCCACCCCACCTCCACTTTGTTTGCCTTCATTTCTGTCTATTCCTCTGCCTTAGCATCCTTGCTGCACAACATCCACAAGCATCGGCATAGGGAACATGAGGATTAAGGACCAGTGTTCAAGGAGAAGGTGAACACCATCTATGTCAATCAGTTAGTTTATTAAGAACAAATGCATGGAAAATGTCTACCTAGTTGGCAATAGATGCATGATTCCAGGAACCCTTACAAGAGCTGCTGCAAGTTCTAGGATGTGTAGCTATTAGTCTCAATGTTATTAACTTTTCCTGTCTCCCAGAGCACATCACTGCCTACTTTTGAATCTCCAATCAATTTTCTGGAATATGGATGGAAGTTTTCATCATTTTACAACACAGAGCTCAGTACATTTTTCTGGGATTAAACACTGTGTTCCTCAAGCTTCATGGAGCATCAGCCAGTTTCTTAAGAAACAAATGAAAGACCAATGGTTGTGCATAGACACATCAATGTGATTGATGTTCCTTTTCCAGAGCCAGACATTAAACTTCATAGATGATTTCACTGTGAGCTGGGGATGTTTCACCATCTTTGGGGGACATGACTAAAACCTGGGAGGAAGACATAGATAAGGAACTGCCTGATCATTGGCTGAGAAGGTCCTGGCAACAACACAGCAGTATCTGCACTGGTTGTAAGTTTTTACTGACAGCTGTTGCCTCTGTTCTCTGGAACCTCCTCAAGCCAAGGATGAGACACAAGCCTGAGCTCTGGGCCCATGGTCCTAGCTTGTCTTTGAAGTATGAGGCTGGTGACTGGAGTAACTGTGTTTCTGACCTTGGGTAAGTGTTCTGTGTCTACAGGGGATGACTTTGAGGGCAAAGGGCCACACAGAGTCACTTACTCTCTACTCTTCTCTCTGTGCTTTATTCTGCATTATAGTGATGGAACTGAGAAATGATCTGTGGGTTTGCTAAAGAGGCCAGTCTTCTACATTATGGTTTAAATGATAGCCACGATACCAGAAGAGTTCTTAGCAGTAAGCAGGTTGTAAGAATTGTCTGGGCTTATTAAGGCAAGGACCCATGGAACAAAGCTTATGGAATCTCTGATTCTTGCCACGTATCTTTGGTATCTATAATTTTGTTGTTGTCCAGTTGCTAAGTTGTATCCAATTTTTTTTATGACCAAATGGACATCAGTATGCTAGGCTCCTCTGTCCTCTACTATCTCCTGGATTATGCTCAAATTCATGTCAATTGAGACTGTGATGCTGTTTAACCATCTCATCCTCTGATGCCCCCTTCTCCTTTTGCCTTCAGTCTTTCCCAGAATCATGGTATTTTCCAATGAATCAGCTCTTCTCAGCAAGTGGACAAAGTATTGGAGCTTCAGTTTCAGCGTCAGTCTCTCCAGTGAATATTTAGGACTCATTTCCTTTAGGATAACTGGTTTGATTTCCTTGCAATCCAATAATGAACATCCACAATATTTTTACAGGACATAAGTAGAAACACTGGAATAGGGGTTAGGGCCAGATAGTTACAGGAGGTTTATGCCTTTGATCCACAGAATTACACTGATTTGTGCTCTGGAGTTAATTTGATTTCTTAACCCCCCAGGGAACGTGTTTGATGCTAAGACCACCCAGCCCAGCTCCATGGGTTATCCTGAAGGAGAGGAGGTAACCCTGCCTTGTAACGACTCTACCATTAGTGGAAATGAGTGTATATATTGGTATTGGCAATATCCCAAGCAGAGTCCACAGTATGTCATTCATGGCTTACGAGACACAGTGAACAGCAGCATGGCCTCTCTGACCATCACTTCAGACAGAAAGTCCAGCATCTTGGTTCTGCCCCAGGTCACCCTGAGAGACACCGCTGTGTACTACTGTGTCCTGAGAGAGGCACACTGGGGCAGATGGGGCTGCACCTGTGCAGTATCTCTCTTGTGGGAAGAAGGGGGGACACAGCAGGGGGAGCAGTCACGAGAGCAAATCTAGAGTCACTCTAGAAGGAGAGTCAGAGAGCAGTAAGAGATGAGGAAAATGAAGGGAAGGAGAAGGGAAGAAGATGCATAAAGAAAAGAAAAAAAGGACAAGGAATAAGTGCTTCATTGGTTGATGTGGCTGAGACAAATTATGGGTATACTAAGAATCCTAATTACAAGATAGAAATAAAGTGAGAAGCATGAGCAATTTTTCATGGTTCTTTCTTGTGTCAATAAAATGTTAGTTCCAGTGTGTTAGTCTTAACCTAAAAGTGAGAAAAATACAAATAATTCTCATTGTTCCAAAGACTTTTTTCATGTCCAACTCTTTGCCAACTCAAGAACTGTAGCCCTCCAGCCTCCTCTGTCCATGGGATTTTCTAGGAAAGAATATTGGAGTGGGTTACCATGTCCTTCTCCATAAGATCTTCCCAATCCAGGGATCAAACCTGGTCCTTTGTCTCCTGCATTGTAGGTGGATTCTTTACCACTGTGGCACCTGGGAAGTGGTCCAGTATTCTTTATAATGTCTATGTAGTACTCTGAAATATTCTATTATTAACTCCTTTTCCATTAATAAATATTTGTTTCTATTACTGTGCTATCATAAAGAGTGTTGTCTTTATATATCTTTGTAGATTGACTTTTGTATATATGGAGATATGTCTATTGTAATGGAATTTCTGAAACTGGAATGGGTGTTTGCAAAATAAGGTACATTTAAATTTTTTTTGATAAAGTGACAATTTCTATTCAAGTGGTATAAACAGTTATACTTCAACCAACAGGGAGTGAGAAGGTGCAGTTTGCATCTTCCAAAAATTGAGAATTATCAGCCTTTTTCATTTTAGCAATCCTAATATACTTTATCTATGGCATTTTACTGATCCCTAGTGCTTTTGAGCAATTTTTTTCTCTGTATACTGGCACTCTTTCATTCAACCTTGGTCATATGTTTATTCCTATCTTTTGACCATTTTTTCCATTCAGTTCAGTTCAGTCACTCAGTTGTGTCCAATTCTTTGCGACCCCATGAATCGCAGCATGCCAGGCCTCCCTGTCCATCACCAACTCCCGAAGTTTACTCAAACTCATGTCCATTGAGTCAGTGATGCCATCCAGCCATCTCATCCTCTGTTGTCTCCTTCTCCTCATGCCCCCAATCCCTCCCAGCATCAGAGTCTTTTCCAATGAGTCAACTCTTCGAATGAGGTGGCCAAAGTACTGGAGTTTCAGCTTTAGCATCATTCCTTCCAAAGAACACCCAGGACTAATCTCCTTTAGAATGGACTGATTGGATCTCCTTGCAGTCCAAGGGACTCTCAAGAGTCTTCTCCAACACCACAGTTCAAAAGCATCAATTCTTCGGCGCCCGGCTTTCTTTATAGTCCAACTCTCACATCCATACATGACCACAGGAAAAACCATAGCCTTGACTAGAAGGACCTTTGTTGGCAAAGTAATGTCTCTGCTTTTCAATATGCTATCTAGGTTGGTCATAACTTTCCTTCCAAGGAGTAAGTGGTTAGTTTTATTTTTATTTGCTAGAATTATTTTGATATCTTACTTAATATTTCAATGTTTATATTTGTTATTATGTTTTACTCTAACATACTACCATTTATTTTTTAAATGATGTTGTCTTTAGTCTTATACTGTCAAATCTATCATACATTTGTTTCTTTTTGGCTTTAACATCACTGTCTTATTAAAATGTCCTGAATGTATCTTTTAATCTTCATTACCATTTAGTGAGTTATTCTGAGACCTATGCTACCTATTAGAAAGCTAAGCCTCAAAGAGATTTTAAAAGTTGCCTATATTCAGTTACAGAGATGGCAATGGCACTCCACTCCAGTACACTTGCCTGGAAAATCCCATGGACGGAGGAGCCTGGTAGGCTGCAGTCCATGGGGTCGCTAAGAGTCGGACATGACTGAAGCTACTCAGCAGCAGCAGCATATTCAGTTAATATGTCTTAGCCCAACTGTTACATTTATTTTTAAATCTGCTAATGTCAAGCTCCAAAATCTCAGCATTTGTTTCTCAACGTGGCCTCACTGGAAGCAATAGGAAGAAGAAAGCCCCAAAATAATGAGTCAATTGGAAAGTCAGTGGAATGAATCACAATACACATCCCAGAAGGTGAAACATTTCATGGCAAAATGTCAAGTGTTAGAATAAAAAGCATATGTTGTGACTCGAGAAAAGCAATAATCCTTAATTCTGTAAAGAAACATGCTAGTCCTCTAAATATCCAAATGGCAGTAGAACGATGTGTTACTGATTGTAGCAAGATTCTGAAACATCCTTAGCTCCTTATTAGCCACACATTTTCCCCAGGAGAAAAGATTTAGAGGAAATTAGAGCACAAGACAGGAAAATAATAGAGAGGTATTCCAGTCCTTGATGTGAGCAGCATCACTAACATAATATTCTTGGATCATCAAAAAGACAGAGATCTATCCTCCTGAGTAGAATGTGTTCAGTTCAATTCAGTTCAGTTCAGTCCCTCAGTCGTGTCCAACTCTTTGCGACCCCATGAATCACAGCACGCCAGGCCTCCCTGTCCATCACCAACTCCCGGAGTTCACTCAAACTCATGTCCATCGAGTCGGTGATGCCATCCAGCCTTCTCATCCTCTGTCGTCCCCTTCTCCTCCTGTCCCCAATCCTTCCCAGCATCAGAGTCTTTTCAAATGAGTCAACTCTTCACATGAGGTGGCCAAAGTACTGGAGTTTCAGCTTTAGCATAGCTAAATGTAAATTGCTGTGTTTACCATGCTTTGGAAATTGCTTTGATTCATGAGTCAGAGATGAAGGAACAGATACTTGTACTGAGGTCTTGGAAAGTGCAATGAGAGGTGCTGTAGCACTTTCCAAACACCAGCATATCCCTCCAGTCACTTTTTCACTCATTTCTTCCTCTTCACAGACTTTGAGCTCACTTTCCTTTTCCTCACTTCATTATTCCTGAAACATATATTTTCATTCCTTTTGCTTATTGAAGTGTTCTCAGTCATCAGCCCAGTACCCAACATATAGTAGGTGTTCAATAAATATTTATTGAGTAAAGAAATATTCATGACTGATGTTACTAATAATTGCTAGGGATGCAATAAAACATTGAAAGGGTGGGTTAGATATTCTATAAAAATAGAAGAGAGAGTCAACCTCACACAGATTTCATAATGAAGACAGGGTTATATTTGAAAATATTTATTCATTCATAAATTCATTAATCATTTCCTTCAATTTCCATTTCTTTTCCTTCCTCCTTCCCTCTCTCTTTTCCTTCTTTCCTCTCTTTACTCCTTTTCCTGTCATTATTAGTGAAATAGGTCATGTGAAACTTTAGTTTATTCCAATACAAAATTATTTCTTCCATTAAAATTCCCAGTACATTGTGTTTCTCATAAAGTGGTTGACACCATATATTTTGAAAGATTAAAATTATGTTTAACTAGAGTCCCCTGCAAAGAAGCAGGGAATTCTCCTGATTTTAGAAAAATGGATACAAAAAATATTTATTTAATATCAACTGGTATTCTCATTCAGTTCATCTTCCATAACTATAAGCCAACAAATGTGTTAAAAGTCCATATGGTATTTCAGTAAACCCATGCCCATAGTAAATTCATGTCCAGTTACAACTGGACATATTAGAACTGGACATGGAACAACAGACTGGTTCCAAATGGGAAAAGGAGTACATCAAGGCTGTATATTGTCACCCTGCTTATTTAACTTCTATGCAGAGTACACCATGAGAAATGCTGGGCTGGAAGAAGCACAAGCTGGAATCAAGATTGTTGGGAGAAATATCAATAACCTCAGATATGCAGATGACACCACCCTTATGGCAGAAAGTGAAGAGGAACTAAGAAGCCTCTTGATGAAAGTGAAAGTGGAGAGTGAAAAAGTTGGCTTAAAGCTCAACATTCAGAAAACGAAGATCATGGCATCTGGTCCCATCACTTCATGGGAAATAGATGGGGAAACAGTGGAAACAGTGTCAGACTTTATTTTTTTGGGGCTCCAAAATCGCTGCAGATGGTGGCTGCAGCCATGAAATTAAAAGATGCTTACTCCTTGGAAGGAAAGTTATGACCAACCTAGATAGCATATTAAAAAGCAGAGACATTACTTTGCCAACAAAGGTCCTTCTAGTCAAGGCTATGGTTTTTCCTGTGGTCATGTATGGATGTGAGAGTTGGACTGTGAAGAAGGCTGAGTGACGAAGAATTGATGCCTTTGAACTGTGGTGTTGGAGAAGACTCTTGAGAGTCCCTTGGACTGCAAGGAGATCCAACCAGTTCATTTTGAAGGAGATCAGCCCTGGGATTTCTTTGGAAGGAATGATGCTAAAACTGAAACTCCATTACTTTGGCCACCTCATGCGAAGAGTTGACTCATTGGAAAAGACTCTGATGCTGGGAGGGATTGGGGGCAAGAGGAGAAGGGGACGACAGAGGATGAGATGGCTGGATGGCATCACTGACTTGATGGACGTGAGTCCCAGTGAACTCCGGGAGTTGGTGATAGACAGGGAGGCCTGGCGTGCTGCAATTCATGGGGTCACAAAGAGTCGGACACGACTGAGCGACTGAACTGAACTCAACTGAATGTGTACATAAACATATTCATGTAAAATGTAAATAACTTCATAACTATTATAGTTTCTGTTACTGCAAATGACCACATGATTGTAAATGGCATTTATAACTAACTCGTCCATTATCTGGGCTTCCCTGATAGCTCAGTTGCTAAAAAAATATCTGCCTACAGTGCAGGAAAGCCCAGTTTGATTCCTGGGTTGGGAAGAGCCACTGGAGAAGGGAGAAGCTACCCACTCCACTATTCTCAGGCTTCCATCGTGGCTCAGCTGGTAAAGAATCCACCTGCAATGTGGGAGACTTGGGTTCAGTCTCTGGGTTGGGAAGATCCCCTGGAGAAAGGAACGGCTACCTACACCAGTATTCTGCCCTGGAGAATTACATGGTCCCACTCCATAATCTCTTGGGTCATAGCAGGAACCTTCACTCACTGTTGTACTTGACTTTCTATAAAACAAGCTCTTTATTCAGGAGCAATGTTCTGTGGAAAGTCATAAAGATAAATAAGGAATTCTGCAAGTCCACCACTGCAGTTTTGGCAGAAGTTTGCAGAGGTTTAAAGACAAATCCAAGGGTCTATTTTAGTGGAAAAAAAATCTTGCTAATACTGAGGGAAATTGATATGTTGTATTCTGGAAAACGTCATTAAGAATGATACCTGATGTCTCATTACAAGCAATAGCAGTCACAAAAGGTAAGCATTTCTAAAGTTTCTAAAGAAAACAAGTAAGTTTCAAGGGAGCTCCTTATGAGCATGAAAGTATATTCTTAAATTGCTTTTGTTTGTTAGAAATCACTGCTAAGAAAGTGGAAAGTCAGTGCCCACTGGAAGGCTATATATGCAATACACAGTCCTGAGTAAGGACCCAAATGCAGGACATATTAAAAGCTCATAAATCAATAAGGAGAGAAAATAGTTAATAAGTATGGGAATATCTTAGAGATCCAAATCTGAAATATTATAGCCAACAGCTAGTAAACATGCAATATGTCCTTGATTTCCCTATTTTTCAGTTCAGTTCAGTTGCTCAGTCTTGTCCGAGTCTTTGCGACCCCATGAATCGTAGCATGCCAGGCCTCCCTGTCCATCACCAATTCCTGGAGTTCACCCAGACTCATGTCCATCGAGTCGGTGATGCCATCCAGCCATCTCATCCTCTGTCAGCCCCTTCTCCTCCTGCTCCCAAATCCCTCCCAGCATCAGAGTCTTTTCCAATGAGTCAACTCTTCACATGAGGTGGCCAAAGTACTGGAGTTTCATCATTCCTTCCAAAGAACACCCAGGACTGATCTCCTTTAGAATCGACTGGTTGGATCTCCTTGCAGTCCAAGGGACTCTCAAGAGTCTTCTCCAACACCACAGTTCAAAAGCATCAATTCTTCGGCACTCAGCTTTCTTCACAGTCCAAATCTCACATCCATACATGACCACTGGAAAAACCATAGCCTTGACTAGACGGACTTTTGTTGGCAAAGTAATGTCTCTGCTTTTGAATATGCTATTTTTAGGGAAACCAAAATCAAACCATCTGTGTCCTTTAAGCACCCTGAGTGTATCAATGTAGATAGTTGGATATGGCACCAAAAGGATAAGGAAAAATAATGACTATCTCCAGGAAAGCAAGTGATTAAGTAAATGTCCTAGAATTCATCACTAAATTGATGTGTGTGGAGGGCGGGGGTGAAGCAGGTCACAGACCTGGACCATGAAGGAAAGGCAGGAGTTAGTAAAATAAACAAAGTTGATATTTATTGAACTTACTATATATCAGGTACTGTAGGATGCATTTCTGATCCATTCAGTTGAGTTCAGTTCAGTCGCTCAGTCGTGTCCGACTCTTTGTGACCCCATGAATCGCAGCACGCCAGGCCTCCCTGTCCATCACCAACTCCCAGAGTTCACTCAAACTTCCATCCATCGAGTCAGTGATGCCATCCAGCCATCGCATCCTCTGTCGTCCCCTTTTCCTCCTGCCCCCAATCCCTCCCAGCCATTATCTAAGTATAAAAACCGTAAGAGACAGGTTTTACTATTTCAATTTTTTTTAATCTTTGAGAAATGAGACATAATTTTCCTCTGAGAAGTGTCTCAAACTTCTATTGTCTTCCAGAGTGTACCATTTACAGGACTTCTTAAGAGAAAGATTTGGGTATGGAGAAGCACTTGGATCTAAGACAAGTGGCTGGATGTCTCAGTGATGGCGACATTACAAGTCTAAACTGGAACCTAAAGGCAACTAGGAAAGAAGATGCCAAATCTAAGTACAAATTGCCCCAGGATCAGTAGATGAGGAAATCTTCCACTAGCCAGTTAATAGTGCTATACTTTAGCAAGTTTGTTAGTTGTAGTGTGCCTGGAAAAACAAGAGGCTACAGGAAAAGATGAGATATTACTCCTTTAACACTCCAAGCATATTGTATATCAAGACCTGTGCCCCTTGCCTGTGCCTTCTCTGCCGTGATGCTATCCCTCACAACATTTACATGGTGCACCTCTGAAAACTCAAATGTCACACCTTTGTGAATGCTTTATCTTAGTGTTACTATTTGCATTCCCAGAGAATCAGGCTCCAGCGACTGCGTAGCAAGAATGAAAGCGGAAGCACTGCCAGCTGGTGTCCTGCTCAATATTTTGAGACACTTACCCTGGGCTCCTTGCCGCCCTCTAGTGATCATGGATTAAATTGCGGGGAAGTCTAGTCACGTGCATTATGCGCCTGTAGAATCCCACGGACTGAGGACCCCGGCTGGCTACAGTCCAAAGGGTTTCAAAGATTGAGCAAGTAAGCATGTACGCATGCATGCTAGTCACAACTGGGGCTGCCATTGTTGAACCAAAGTCAGTAAACGTCTCAATGCAGAAATCAAAGGAGAGAGAAGATTCGGGAGAACTGCCTGGTTTTTAATCTTTGCCAAGCAGAGGTGAGGCTTCCCTGGTAGCTCAGAGGTTAAAGCGTCTGCCTGCAATGCAGGAGACCAGGGTTCGATTCCTGAGTTGGTAAGATCCCCTGGAGAAGGAAATGGCAACCCACTCCAGTACTCTTGCCTAGAACATCCCATGGATGGAGGAGCCTGGTAGGCTACAGTCCATGGGGTCACAAAGAGTCAGACACGACTGAACGACTTCACTTCACTTTACCAGATGTGAAAATAATTGAGTTCAAATGCCAAATATTGGGTTGGCTAAAAAGTATCTTCATGTTTTCTAGTAACATCTTGCATGTGATGATTTTGACTGGCAAGTAATAGGCTACCTTGGAAAGGAAGCTCAGAATTATTGCATAAAGGGCTGTTTTCTTTTTCCCTTCTTCTGGTAAGTGAAATTGTTTCTACTGCTCTGTCCTTTTTTGTAGTATAGTATAGAAATATTCTGAGAATGGGAGCAAGACTCAATAATGGGGAAAAAACTAAACAATCATAGTAAACACTGCTTGGTATATTCATTCCAACAACAACATCTCAATCTCTCAATATAACACCCTAATGAACCGATTTTCCCTGAACAGTAAGAACATGATAGACCATGGAAACTTATGAAAATACATGAAATCTACCATTTAAACTGCCAAATATACCTCAAAAATATTAAGCTCTATCTTGTGGATAGACTCCTTTGCAATTTGAGAGTCTGGCCCTCAGTCCTCAGCGTTCCATGCGTTGCCTGTAGCTGACTGAGAGCCCAAGCTGTGGCAGTGCTGTGCAAGGCGGTTTTCAGGGGTGCTCTCACTCAGCTCCTATCCTAACCTTCAAGTTGGGTCCACACTATTTTAGGGAGGCAGTGTAACAGTGCCTGAGATGGAAGACTTGGCTTATGTTTCCAGACCTATCACTCATTAGTTGAGTGATCTTGGCAGTATCACTTAATTATTTTTATGCTTCAGTTTCCTCACATCTGCAATGTGGATATTGATAGAATCTAGCATGCAGGGTTCTTAGAAGTCAATGAGATGATGAATGCCACTGTGAACCCAGTGCCCAGCAGAAGGATACTGACTATTCACAGAAATGGAAATTGAACATGAGAGAGGTTCAATACCTTGCCTGGTGTTGCAGTGTAAGTGTCAGAGTGGAGCCCTCCCTCCATACCTTACTTAGAGAACAGGCCTTTCCTTATCCCAAGAGTAACTCTCGATCTTAATACAGTATTGTATTGTCTTTAAAGTGCTTATCCAATGAGTGGGTGCTGTGCTGGTTTGATACTTGCTCAGGGAGCTAAGATCCCATATCCCTTGTCCCCAAAAAACAAAAATATTAAAAAAAAACAGAAGTAATATAATAAATTCAATAAAGATATTAAAAATGATTGACATCAATAAATTTTTTTTAAAAAGAAAGAAAATCAATAAGCAGATTCCTGTTTAAATATGTTATTCTGACATTTAAAATATTTACAGAATGTCACAAACATAGGGGCATGACAGATTCCAAACACCATAGACTCCATACCAGATAGATAAGCGTTCTAGTTCTTACTATGCCAATTACCTGATATTTCACATTGAGTTAATCACCCAAACTCTTTGAGCTTCAGTTTTTGTTACTTGTAAATTAGAAATAATACTAACTCTTTTGTGTAACTTTCATATTAGAATAATGTACATGAAGCAAAAGAAAATTCAGCACATTGTGTGGGTGAACATTTCTATTTGGGGAATCTGAAAGTTTTAAAAATTTTGCTTAAAATACAAAGCGGGATTCATGTCACATATTACCATCCCACTCTCTCAAGGTGAATAGTAGCAGTCCATGATTAAGCAGCCCACTTCTGAAAGGTTGTCAGTTCTCTTTGTGTAGTGAGCTCATCTCAATGTTTGTGAAGTTGGTCTCAAGAAAGCAGTGTTTGATCCTTCATTTTGAACCACAAGAAACTGATTCTAGGGCAGAAATGGTTGGTGTGTTTCTAGCACATGTATGTGGTCTTGTCTCTGATTGGTTGGGCAACCAGGTACAGAAAACTATTTTCTGAAGCAGCATGTTTCACAGATCTAGGCTGCAGAACGTTCCTCTCCTGAGGATACTTGATCAGGATAAATGAAGAGGAACACTTTGCCAGCCTCATGGCTGATCCTGTGGCTTCATCTTGGCCGTAAGTCCTGGGGATGCTGAAGACATTCTGAACAGTCTGGGTGGTGATGGTGTAGGAGGTGGATGCAGTCAGACACCTCAAGTTTCTATTTGGGAATGTGTGAAGGCAATGAGCACTGTAGAGAAATCAGTTTCTATGTGTGACCTTGTCTTTCTGAACAGGAGTGAGCAGCCTCTTGACTGTGGAACAGCGTCCTCCCTTGCTGTGGGTTCAGGAATGAGAGAGCACCAATTTCACCTGCAGTTTCCCTTCCAGCTCTTTCTATGCTTTACACTGGTACAGATGGGAACCTGTAAAGAGCCCCAAGAACTTGTTTGTAATAAGTGTAAATGGGGATGAAAATAAGCAAGGATGAGTGAGAGTCACTCTGAATACTAAGGAGGGCTACAGCTCCATGTACGTCAGAGGATCCCAGCCTGAAGACTCAGCCACCTACCTCTGTGCCTCCACACAGTGCCCCTCAGCCCTCTGCAGCCCATACCCAAACCCATGCCTGCTGCTGCTCTGGGACCAGCATTGACGAAGAGCCATTGTCTGGAGGAAAAGGGAAATTCAATGAATGACTGTTTTTGGTAATCAGGGGGAAATGCAGACATAAATAAACAGGCATTCCAGTCACTGTAGCTTCCTCAACTAACTGGACAGTTCCTAAACATCACTAATATCCACTACCACCAGTATATTGGCCATATCATTAATTCTAATTCCTAGCCTCCTCTTTTCCCATGATCCCAAGTGAACTAGATAGTACTCAAACCTCTCTAAAATAATGTGGTTATACCTGGATATTATTTACCCTTCACTGTTGCTACATCCTAAGAGCTAGTCTTTATGGTATTTCCTTATGTGCATGAATGTAATATTGGGATATGCTGTCTCACACATCTGGCATGGAAGTCTGCATGTTTTATACCAGAACAGTCAATTCTGTCTCATTTAACTCATTGGAGATTTTGGTTTTGCTTTAGTTCAAACTTCCCACTACATGGACATCTATATGTCATTTCTTTACTATGTGGCTGTTTTGCATTTTTAAAAATCACTTTGATATCTTGAAGAAGTATCGATAGGTGAAATTTCCTACCAAACTTGGTTTTTCCCCTAGTTTATATTGTAACTGTGATAATGAATAAGTAACTGAACTCCAGAATCTGAGTTTCTTGCTTAGTAATTTACAGGTATATGAAGCTGGTCAATTTTCTGGTCCTATGCTCATTTTGCACATTTCCAAATAACCCACCAGTTTAATATCATATTGGGCTTCTCTGATGGCGCAGATGATAAAGAATCTTCCCACAATGCAGGAGAGCTGTGTTCGATTCCTGGGTCAGGAAGATGCCCTGGAGAAGGGAATGGCTACCCATTCCAGTATTCTTGCCTGGCAGAGGAACCTGGTGGGCTATAGTCCATGGGATCACAAAGAGTTGGACATGACTGAGTGACTAGTGTGCAACTTTGGCCACTAGTTTCCACATGAGCTGATAGAATAAACATGTTCCAAATGGCAAACTGGCACCAGAGTGCTAATGAAGCACATAGACCTTAATAATCATTAAGGTCATGTCAGTTTACTTCTCAAATAGCACCCACACCCACTTCCTCATCTCTATACTCCTTGCAGCTCCCCTCATCAAAGAATTTAGCACCTCTCACTTGGATAACTGCAAGGGCCTCTTAAATCTCTTCCTGCCTTTACTCTTAACTCTTTGAATCTGACTTCTACATGACCAAATATATATATATATATATATATATATATATATATATTATATGTATGTCTGTATGTATTGTAGAAGAAATGGCAACCCACTCTGGTATTCTTGCCTGGGAAATCCCATGGACAGAGGAGCCTGGCATGCTGTAGTTCATGGGTCATAAAGAATTGGACAGTACTTAGCGACTGAACAACAATAACATATATATGTATATATATACATATAATTAGTTTGCTTCCTGCTCATCTTTGGATAATGAGGAACCATCAGAAATTGTAAAGATCAAATGTTATATTAAGAATTACAAGGCAATGTACAATGTTTCCCTGAGTTGCTTCTAGTTTTCTCATTCACCCTTTTCTGCCACATACTGTAGATGTACATCAGCCACTTTAAAATAAAACCATTTATGCTGGTATTATGCTCTTTCCTTAATCTGAACCTTTGCAGATGCTGTCCTCTTTGGTCAGAATGGTTTTTCCCAAGTACTTGTTTAAAACACATATATGTAGTGAACCTTTACAGCCCAGTTCAAGCAACATTACTTCTTATGTGAAATCTCAGAGGATAATATTGCTAATATTTAATTATAAGTATTCTTGGATCTGGTCCCCTCTTAAGATGATTTGACAGGAATATTTGCTACTGAGGGCCATCTTATATTTATATTCATTCAAACTGTTTCCTACAAGGCATGAAGAGATTCCTTTTAGTCCATAAACCAAAGCACGGTCAGGTTCTCTTCTTTTCATTTAGCAAATATCTCCTTCACAGCACAAGACTTGGAGATAGACTATAGCAAATACAATGGTGTGAGTTGGGAAAGGGCAACCTTCTCCAGTGGGTGACTATTCTGTCTTGGTTTACATCCTTCTGTGTAAACTGCGGCAGGGCTCCTGATCTGCATGAAGACCAGGGAACTTTTAAAACATCCCAAGTGCTGCTCCAGACCCCTTGCTCTTTTAGGGTGGGAGTGGAGCCTTCACCAGCACAGCATTCCTAGATTTGTCTTCATTTGGAGTTCAAATCCAACATGCCTGAAAAGGAAAAGTTATCCCAATGATGTGCATTTCAAAGAGCTTTGTTAACTTATGGGATTTTCCTTTACCATTACATCCTAAACCTGCTTCTCTTTCTGTTTCTATATATAAAGTAATTCAGATTCAAATTTACTTTTGACTTTAAAGTTTTGAGATTTCTACTGTTTGTATAATTACGTGGCAACACTTCAAAGATATTAAGGACCCTATAGAGGGTTGGAGCGCCAGCCCTGAAAGATACATTCACATCCTAACCCATGGAAACTGTGAATGTGAACTCAAATTTAACAAAGAACCTTTTCAAATATAATTAAGCAAAGGATATCAAAATCCAACCATACTGGATTGTCTTGGTGGGGCCTCAATCCAGTGACAAGTGTCCTTTTAAGAAACACACAGGTGAGAAGCATGTCCTTCCTCACCAGGAAGTCCTTGTGAGGTCTTCTCGATGGAGGAGGAGGTCGGAGGTACACAGTCACAAGCAAAGGACCACATGGAGCCACCAGAAGCCGGAAGAGGCAAGGAAGCAGTCTCTCCTAGAACATTTGGAAGGAGTATGTTCCTGCTGACACCTTGTTGTCAGACTTCTGCCCTCCGGGTTGAAGGGAACCGATTCTTGTTTTTTGGAGCCATCAAATTTGTGATAATTTGTTATGGGAGAACTAGGGTTACTGGGGCTCACACAGTTTTCCAAAGGTAACATTTCTAAATAGCTACAAGCAACTCCTGACTGTTTACATTCATGGAAGGGCACTTTTAAATTGCTCTTTGGGACATTTGCATTCAAATTCTCACATATGCAAACATACATATTTCTTTATCATTCAACAAATGTTTGAGTAACCACTATTTACCAGGTATTAAATAGAGATACTAAGGAACATTTCATGCAAAGATGGCCTGGATAAAGGACAGAAATGGTATGGACCTCACAGAAGCAGAAGATATTAAGAAGAGGTGGCAAGAATACACAGAAGAACTGTACAAAAAAGATCTTCATGACCCAGATAATCAAGATGGTATGATCACTGACCTAGAGCCAGACATCCTGGAATGTGAAGTCAAGTGGGCCTTAGAAAGCACCACTACGAACAAAGCTAGTGGAGGTGATGGAATTCCAGTTGAGCTATTTCAAATCCTGAAAGATGATGCTGTGAAAGTGCTGCACTCAATATGCCAGCAAATTTGGAAAACTCAGCAGTGGCCACAGGACTTGAAAACGTCAGTTTTCATTCCAATCCCAAAGAAAGGCAATGCCAAAGATGCTCAAACTACCACACAATTGCACTCATCTCACACGCTAGTAAAGTAATGCTCAAAATTCTCCAAGCCAGGCTTCAGCAGTACGTGAACTATGAACTTCCAGATGTTCAAGTGGTTTTAGAAAAGGCAGAGGAACCAGAGATCAAATTGCCAACATCTGCTGGATCATGGAAAAAGTAAGAGTTCCAGAAAAACATCTATTTCTGCTTTATTGACTATGCCAAAGCCTTTGACTGTGTGGATCACAATAAACTGTGGAACATTCTGAAAGAGATGGGAATACCAGACCACCTGATCTGCCTCTTGAGAAATCTGTATGCAGGTCAAGAAGCAACAGTTAGAACTGAACATGGAACAACAGACGGGTTCCAAATAGGAAAAGGAGTATGTCAGGGCTATATATTGTCACCCTGCTTATTTAACTTCTCTGCAGAGTACATCATGAGAAACGCTGGACTGGAAGAAACACAAGCTGGAATCAAGATTGCTGGGAGAAATATCAATAACCTCAGATATGCAGATGACACCACCCTTATGGCAGAAAGTGAAGAGGAACTCAAAAGCCTCTTGATGAAAGTGAAAGTGGAGAGTCAAAAAGTTGGCTTAAAGCTCAACATTCAGAAAACGAAGATCATGGCATCCGGTCCCATCACTTCATGGGAAATAGATAGGGAAACAGTGGAAACAGTGTCAGAATTTATTTTGGGGGGCTCCAAAATCACTGCAGATGGTGACTGAAGCCATGAAATTAAAAGACGCTTACTCCTTGGAAGGAAAGTTATGACCAACCTAGATAGCATATTAAAAAGCAGAGGCATTACTTTGCCAACAAAGATCCGTCTAGTCAAGGCTATGGTTTTTCCAGTGGTCATGTACGGATGTGAGAGTTGGATTGTGAAGAAGGCTGAACAAAGAATAATTGATGCCTTTGAACTGTGGTGTTAGAGAAGACTCTTGAGAGTCCCTTGGACTGCAAGGAGATCCAACCAGTCCATTCTGAAGGAGATCAGCCCTGGGATTTCTTTGAAAGGAATGATGCTGAAGCTGAAGCTCCAGTACTTTGGCCACCTCATGCGAAGAGTTGACTCATTGGAAAAGACTCTGATGCTGGGAGGGATTGGGGGCAGGAGGAGAAGGGGACGACAGAGGATGAGATGGCTGGATGGCATCACTGACTCGATGGACGTGAGTCTGAGTGAACTCCAGGAGTTGGTGATGGACAGGGAGGCCTGGCATGCTGCGATTCATGGGGTCGCAAAGAGTCGGACACGACTGAGCGACTGAACTGAACTGAACTGAATTGAACTGACGGATCAGCAATTTCTGATCCAGTCACAGAGGGGCAGCATCTGCAAACATAAACACTCCCTGGGGAAGATGGGCTGGTAATAAGGTAGTAAATCTGATTGGCTGTCTCAAATTGTAGTCACTCCTTTCTATTTCTATTTTCTTTCCAAAAGGCAGTATAGGCTACATTTCTATAGGTCTGGAAGAAGCTGATACAAAGGAAACCCTTTTAGGAGCAGGCCGATTCAGCAACTCTTTCTGAAGAGGAAGAAAAGGGAGATGCTACTGTTAGCACCAGTGTTGATCTTATGGATACAAATATCACGTGAGTTTGGGGTTTCCCTGATTGCTCCCGGAAAATTCAGCACAGAGGAATCTTATCTGCAGGCAACTGTAGGAGTGGGATTTTATGGCTGAGAGCAGGATATTGAGAAAAACATAGAAACTAAAATGTGGAAGATAGAGGATGTTGGGGAAGGAGACATGGAAAGAAGGAGAAAATACACAAGAAGAATGAAAGAGACCATTATAGCTGAGACAATAAACATCTAATCAGACTTTCTCTGTTACTTCTCATTGCTTTTCTGAACAGAAATGAATGGATAACAGATAAAGCATTTTACTGAATTCTCGCTTCTGCAAGAAGGAGAGAACTTCACCACGTACTGCAATTCCTCAAGCATTTTAAGCAGCTTACAGTGGTATAAGCAGAGGCCTGGGGGTAGTCCTGTCCTCTTGATGATATTAGCTAAGGGTAGAGAAGTGAAGACACAGCACAGACTGACAGGTCGGTTTGGAGAGTCCAGACAGCACAGCTCCCTGAACCTCACAGCTGCCCAGCTCTCAGATGCAGGAACCTACTTCTGTGCAGAGGCACAGTGCTCTGGAGGCACCTGCTGTCTGTCCCCAAACCTCATTGTGGGCTCCAGGGGTTGCTCCTCCTCATCTCTCCTCAGAGCAGGGGCCAGAGAAAGCTGAAGTCATGATGTCTATGAAGAAATTGAAGTTTTAATTAAAAAAAAAATCCTCGACTCAGTGTCACTGAAGAATTCTGTCAAACATTGAATTATATACAGTTTCTTGCAGAAAATAGAAAGAAAAGAATTCTTCACTCATTTTATGAGGCTAATATTAGCCTGATAGTCAAATCAGACAAAGACCATAAAGAATCAAAAACTACAGGGAAATATCTTTTGTCTTGAAGATAGATACAAATTTCTGAAAATATTTTAGCAAGTAAAATTCATTGATATATAAAATGAATAATATACCAAGCACAAATGTACTTTCTTTCAAGAGTGCAAGACACTTTAATATTGAAAATCTATAGATGGAATTCACCATATTAACAGGGTAGAAAAGAAAAATCATATCATCATATTAATCTAGTCAGAAAAAAAGGATTTGCAAAAATTCAGTAGTCAGATATGGTGAAAACTCTGAGCAACACAAGAAGAGTAGGGAATCTCCTCAATAGCTAATGGTATTCTTACTAGTAAAAGACTATGATTTTCTTTAATAAAGAGAACAAAACCAGAGTGTCCATTCTCGTCTCTCCTTCCGTACAGGGCTAGATGTTGGAGCCAGTGCGATAAAGAAAGTAGATGTAACAACCTAATAGAGTGGAAAGAAAAAGTAAAACTGCCACCATTTGCTGGTAACGTGATTATCTATGTAGAAAATCCAAAGACTATACCACTAAAATTATATTAGGGAAAGCCAAATTAAAATTACAAACAGAAACCACTTTACATCTATCATAAGGGCTAAAATGAAAATTACTGACAATACCAAGTTCTGGCAAGGAAGCAGAGAAATTGTATCACTCATGCATTGCTGGTGGGGGAACGGCCCAGTCATTCTAGAAAACAATCCAAGAGTTTCACATAAACTTAAATATTCACTTACTGAACAACCCAGCAATCACACTCCTGGGTATTTATGCTTGAGAAAGTAAAACTTTATGTTCACACAAAAATATGTACATTAGTACTAGAAATTAACCAGTGATCTTCACTGAATGAACAGGTAAATATCCTGCAGTACATTTACACAATGAGATACTATTTATACGTCTTTCTCAACTTCAGTAGGGTTATTTTGTAATAAATCATTTTAAGTTGAAACAATGGTAAGTCAAAAGTTCATTTAATATGGGAAGGAAATCTAAAAAAGAGTGGAGATAAATGTATACATGTATAACAGATTTTCTTTGCTGCATTGCAGAAACTAACATTGTAAAGAAACTATACTTCAATAAAAATAAATTAAAAATTTAAAAATGATAACCCATCTAATATATTTAACCTAGCTTCCCTTGAAAGTGAAAGTCGCTCAGTCGTGTCTGACTCTTTGTGACCCTATGGACCCTCTATGGAATTCTCCAGGCCAGGCTAATGGAGTGGGTAGTCTTTCCCTTCTCCAGGGCATCTTCCTAATCCAGGGATCGAACATAGGTCTCCTGCATTGCAAGTTGATTCTTAACCAGGTGAGCCACAAGGGAAACCCAAGAATACTGGAATGGGTAGCCTATCCCTTCTCCAGAGGAACTTTCTAACCCAGGAATCAAACCAGGGTCTCCTGCTTTGCAGCAAATTCTTTACCAACTCAGCTATCAGGGAAGCGTTAGCTTCCCTTAAATGTGGCCAATACTTACATTAGCCTACAGTTGGGAAAAAATTGTCTCACACAGTCTATTTTATACTAAAATGATGAAAATCTTATGAATGTGTTGAGTACTGTACTGAAAGTGAAAATCAGAATGGTTATATGGGTATGAAATGGCTGTAAATGTGTTAGTTGTTTACACTCATAATTTTGAGGCTGGCCAGGAGCTCAGCTCACTGCTGCTGCACAGAATCACCAGGAAATATCATACTACATGTTGCTGGTCCAGGAAAAGATAAAACTTCAATATTCCAAGTATGGTTTCTACTGAAAGCATACCACTTTCTCACTACTGTAAAGTCAAAAATCTTAAATTGAATTATCATAAGTTGGGGACAGTCTGTAGTGATTAAAAAGAAAAGATTATTGATATATGCAATAGTCTAGATGGATCTCAGGATGTTACGCTGAGTAAAAAAAAATTAATCTCAGAGGCTACATGGTGTATGATTACACTTACTGGATTATTATGATTGTATACATAGTGTGATTCTACTTATACAACATTCTCAACAGGACAAAATACAGAGATGAAAGGAGATCAGTAATGACCTGGATTGTAAGAACGGCAGGTCTCAGGAGGGTGTGCAAAGAGGGTTTCTTTAGAGAGATGGAATAAGTCTATGTCATGATTTTAATGGTAGTAAAAAGAGCCTATCAGAGAAGGCAATGGCACCCCATTCCAGTACTCTTGCCTGGAAAATCCCATGGACAGAAGAGCCTGGTGGGCTGCAGTCCATGGGGTTGCTAAGAGTCGGACACGACTGAGCGACTTCACTTTCAATTTTCACTTTCATGCTTTGGAGAAGGAAATGGAAACCCACTCCGGTGTTCTTGCCTAGAGAATCCCAGGGACGGGGGAGCCTGGTGGGCTGCCATCTATGGGGTCACACAGAGTCGGACACGACTGAAGCGACTTAGCAGCAGCAGCAGCAGCATGAGCCTATATGTGTGATAAAGTTTCACAGATCTATGCATCAAAACCAGAGTGCGTATAAAACTGAGGTATCAGATCATGATCTGTATTTTAATAAAATTTTAGCAATATCAATTTTCTGATATGTATATGTAATTATTATATTAGCATATATATTTTAGAATATCAAGCTGCTCCCCAGGCTGTTGTGGGCCTTTGTGGTCTCTTCTGCCTAGTTACAAATAATTGGAAACCAAGGCATCAGCAGTTTTCAAGGGTTGCAGAGGTGGGGATGGTTGGCAAAGCAAGTTCTTTAGGGTGATGGAATGGTTCTGTATCTTAATTTTAGTGGTGGTAATAAGAATTTACAAATGTGATCAATTTCACAACTATTCATAAAAAGGTGGATATAAAAACATGTGATAAATATAATATACTGATACATATAATATATGTATTATCTTGCTGTTCCCCAGACTGCTCTGGGCATTTGTAGTCTCCCCTGCTTCCCTGTAAAAATTAGAAACCAGGACATCAGCTGCCTGTCACTCATAGTTCAAATGGGACAGAAGAATAGATGGTTCAACCTCATATAAACTCTCCTCCCTGCATCATTCATTAATGTGTTCTTTTGACCTTAAATTCTAAGAACTGGTACTGTTTTGGAGACTGTGTCTATACTTCCTTTTCTACTTGTTTGTTTGCTTTTGGTTCTTTTAAATGAATTCATCTATTAAAATTATGAAACCAAGTGGAAGATTGAGAGATACATACTTCATGATTCATGTACAGTATACAAAACTTCAATCATCAAGTTCTGTGGTATTGACATATACTGTGCTTGAACAGGACTGGAAAAGGTCAGTTTTCATTCCAGTCCCAAGAAGGGCAATACCAAAGATTGTTCAAATTATTATGCAATTGTGCTCATTTCACATGCTAGTAAGATTATGCTTAAAATCCTTGAGCTAGGCTTCAGCAGTACATGAACCAAGAAATTCCAGATGTACAAACTGGGTTTCAAGGAGGCAGAGGAACCAGAGATCACATTGCCAACATTCATGGGATCATGAAGAAAGCAAAGGAATTCCAGGACATCTACTTCTGTTTCATTGACTACAGTAAAAACTTTGTGTGGATAACAACAAACTGGAAAGTTCTTAAGGAGATGGAAATCCCAACCCACCTTACTTGTCTCCTGAGAAACCTGTATGCAGGTCAAGAAGTAACAGTTAGAACCAGACATGGAACAACAGCCTGGTTCCAAATTGGGAAAGGAGTATGGCATGGCTGTATTGCCAGTCCTCTTATTTAACTTATATGCAGAGTATAGCATGCGAAATGCCGGGCTGGATGAATCACAAGCTTGAATCAAGATTGCTGGGAGAAATATCAAAAACCTCAGATATGCAGATGATACCACTGTAATGGGAGAGAGTGAAGAGGAACTAAAGGGCCTCTTGATGAGTGTGAAAGAGGAGAGTGAAAAAACTGGCTTGAAACTCAACATTCAGAAATCTAAGATCATGGCATCTGGTCCCATCACTTTATGGCAAATAGAAGGGGAAAAAGTACAAGTAGTGACAGATTTTATTTTCTTGGGCTCCAAAATCCCTATGGATGGTGACTGAAGCCATGAAATTAAAAGATGCTTGCTCCTTGGAAGAAGATATGACAAACAAGCAGGTGGGCTAAATCACTTCAGTATTGTGTCCGGCTCTGCATCCCTATGAACCGTAGCCCTCCAGGCTCCTCTGTTAATGAGATTTCCCAGGCAAGAATACTGGAATGGGTTGCCATGCCCTCCTCCAGGCAAACTTCCTGACTCAGGGATCGAACCCACATCTCTTATGTCTCCTGCATTTACAGGTGGGTTCTTAAACACTTGTGCCCCCTGGGAAGCTTAAGATGGCATATTAAAAAGCAGACACATCACTTTGCCGACAAAGGTCTGTATAGTCAAAGCTATGGTTTTTCCAATTGTCATGTGTGATGTGAGAGCTGGACCATAAATAAGGCTGAATGCTGAAGAATTGATGCTTTTGAACTGTGGGGCTGCTTGAGAGTCCCTTGGGCTGCAGAGAGGACAAACCAGTCAGTCCCAATAGAATCAACCATGAATATTCACTGGAAGGACTGATGCTGAAGCTGAAGCTCCAATACTTTGGCCACCTGATGCGAAGAGCCAACTCATTGGAAAAACTCTGATGCTGTGAAAGATTGAGGGCAGGAGGAGAAAGGAGCAGCAGAGGATGAGGTGGTTACATAGCATCATTGACTCAATGGACATGAATTAGAGTAACTATGGGAGATATTGAAGTATAGTGTAGCCTGGGGTCCTGCAGTCCATGGGGTCACAAAGTTTGGACATGACGTAGTGACAAAACAACAATTAAAACCTGTAGATACCAAATTTGTAGGAGAACATTGCAGCATTATGTCACAGAAAGATCTTGCATACTTATCTTGAATTTATTTTACAAAGAGAAAAATAATGAGCCACTAGCAAGTGAGACTGAACACTGTGGACCAATGACATAGAAAATGTGACATCAGGACAATTCCAGGACACATGGTCTAATAAATACAATTCTACTTGTGGAGGGGACAGGATTGAATATACTGATCTTCCTCAAAGTCTAATAAATAAGACTCAATTTGAAATTTCAAAAAGAATATTTTATTCCTGTATAATTTCATTCAAAATTTAAAACTGAATAGACTCTGAAAGTCAGATGAACTGATTTTATTTTTGTCATTTCATGATGAAGTAATTTTATTTATTGAGAAACCTAAATAGAGTCACAAAACTCAATACAAAGACAGAGATATGTTAATGATTTTGAATAAAATTTCCATTCACCAAGAAGCCTAAGATCTGTAAGTTTTTTAAAAGACTCATTACATTCTGGATGGATAAAATTAAGAATAGACTAAATGAATGACCTGTTAGTAGATTACAGAAAGTTTCATAGGCTATAGTAAATTATATCTTAAATAGGATGGCAAAACTATTTTGCTGAATAATTATCAATGTACGTCAACTTGTCTAATATTCAGTTCTCCTCTGCTCAAATTTTAATACTGATTGCTTTTTTCATGCCTTCTTTCAGGATCTGCCTAATTTAATGACCAGGGAAAGACAAGAAGACAAAGTAAAGTTTTGTGGTGAGCCAGACTTTTTTCCATGTGTGCACAGACCACGTGGTCTATGAACATGACAGCCCCCACTTCCTGTTTTGGGGAGTCACACAGGTTCCAGGTAGTATGTATTTGTGCTGCCAGGCACTCAAAGACACTGAACTCTCAGCTTGAGGCAGAACTGAGCACATTTGTGAAGGGAAATCCACGCCTCATGCCGCTCTCCAGTCTGCTCTGGGTGTTCCTGGTCATCACCTTCTCTGGTAGGGAGGCTTCCAAACGTGGGTGCGAGTGTTCAGGGTGAAAGGCCTGCACACAGACACGTGGAGCTTCACAGGGACTTGGGGAGGAAAGGAGGACTGGAGAAAAGCAGGCATCTTATGATTTCAATTTTTTGTCCTTGGATCCTAAATAACTCCTACACTATTTTATTCATTGCCTCATCTTTGTTTTCTGATTTTTTTCCCCACAGGATCTGGTGTGGCCCAGAAAGTTACTCAAGACCAGTCAGATGTATCCAGCCACGTGGGGCAGTCAGTCACCCTGAACTGTCGGTATGAAACAAGATGGAGTACTTACTACCTTTACTGGTACAAGCAACTTCCCAGTGGACAGATGACTTACGTTATTCGTCAGGGTTCAGAAGTGACAAATGCAAGGAAAGACCGCTACTCTGTAAACTTTAAGAAAGCAGATAAATTCATCAGCCTCACCATTTCAGCCTTAAAACTGGAAGACTCTGCAAAGTACTTCTGTGCTCTCTGTGACTCACAGTGCTTGAAGTAATAGGAAAAGCTGTACAAAAACCCCGGAGCTTAGCAAGAGAAAGCCCCTCTGCTGTAAGACCCCACCTGAAATGCACACCCACAGACCCCAGACAAGAAATGATAGTCCTGTGGTTATTTAAGTTGTGGTCTGGATCAGAAGATTTAGTTCTAGTTAAAGGCACCTTCTACGTTATTTGGAAACAGGTGTCCAGAGTAATTTTCTACTAATATATTCTCCACTTGAATTTTTGACTTTAAATCAACTGTACAGAACATGTGTAAAGTTGTCTAAATTTGAAAATGTGCCCCATTATATTTTAAACTGGCAGTTTTATTTCATCACAAAAGTGGGTCTAGTTGTGTGCAATCACCATCAAAACTATTTCCTTAATTGTTTCCTCTTAGACTTTGTGTCAGGGCACAATCAGAAAAGCAGAACCATGGGTGATGTAGAATAAGAGATTAGTTCTAGGGATTAGAACTCAGGCAATGGCTAGAGCTGGTGGACGAGTCTGTACAAAGTTGTTATCTTCATATCTGGTGTTGAGCCTGAATTCACTTTAAGTCAGCTTAGAGTAACACCGATGCTTTTAAACTATGATGTTGGATAAGACTCTTGAGAGTCCCTTGGATTGCAAGGAGATTCAACCAGCTCATCCTAAAGGAAATCAGTCCTGAATATTCATTAGAAGGACTGATGCTGAAGCTGAAATTCCAATACTTTGGCCACATGGTGCGAAGAACTGACTCATTGGAAAAGACCCTGAAACTGGGAAGGATTGAAGGTGGAAGGAGAAGGGGACAAAAGAGGATGAGATGGTTGGATGGCATCACTGACTCAATGGACATGAGTTTGAGTAAGCTCTGTGAGTTGGTGGTGGACAGGGAAGCCTTCCGTGCTGCAGTCCATGGGGTCACGAAGAGTCGGACACAACTGAGCAACTGAACTGAACAAAGCTGAACTGAGGGTAACATTTGTAAAGGAAAGTCTGATGGGGACAAAAGTGTGGACAAACCGTGACAGACAAAGTCACACTTGAACTATGAGGACAACTGGAACCCACAGACTTGTCTGTCCCTCACCTCCTTCAGTCTCACAATACTGGGTGACCTTGAAGAGAAGTGGGTGTCATTTGCTATCATGCTACACACATACTTGGCCCAAGACAAAGAAGATGAGGAGGACATCTAACCGGAAGTGGAGGAGTTATGAGTCAACAATAAGATGAGCTAGTTCGGCAGCAGCAATTTGTAGAAAAAGCATTTGCCAAAATCCAATAGTCAACCATAGTGGAAACTCTAAGAAACACAGGAATAATGGAGAAGTTCCTCAACAGCTCTTAGCATGTTTACTGGTAAAAGACTATACTTTTCCCTAAGGAAGGGAACAAAGGGAGAATATCCACTTTAATCACTCTCCTTCAGCAAGTGCTGGATGTTGTAGCCAGTGCAGCAAAGCAAATAAATATATAAACAATCTTTTAAGCCAGAAAGGCAGTCAAATCACCACTATTTTCTATCTATGTAGAAAATCCCAAAGAATATGCCCTCCAAAACTCCTACAACTATTAAGTGGGTTCCTAAGGTCTCAGGATATATAAGGTAAACACATAAAATAAAATGCATTTTTATATACTATCAGTAAGCATGTGGATACCTAAATTAAAAATATAATGCTATTTACAATGGCTCAAGAAAGACCCTAAATCCTTAGGCATAAATCTAAGAAAACATGTACAGAGCTTATACACAGAAAGCTACAAAACACTGCTACTTCCAAAAAATAAAAATAGCCAATTATTCTAGCTATTATCCTAGAAAGACCAACTTTCCCCGGTGGAGTGGATAGGCACTTTTAGAGAAAAAAAAAATTGATGGCACATGTATTATGACCTCTTTTTGGACTTGATTCTGTTTATTGACTTCTTTATTTTATCCTCATATCAACAGACAATTCTATCTTAATTACTGGGGCTTCATACACACTTTGAAATCTGGAAATGCAAGTCATGTTTTCTTTGTCTTATTCAAGGCTTATTCTAGGTCTTTGCACTTCCACGTAAGTTATAGAATAGCTTCTACCAGAAGAGATTGAGGTAATTTGACTGGGATTGTGTTGAATTTATAAATTCATTTAGGACAATTGACATCTTAACATATGGAGTCTTTAGATCCATAACCTCTTTATTTAGGTCCTCTCTAATTTCTTTCATTAATTTAGGTCCTCTCTAATTTCTTTTGTTAATGTTACGATTTTTGTAGAGGACTTGCATTGTTGCTGTTGTTTAGTCTCTGTCATGTCCAACTCTTCACGACCCCATGGACTGTAGCCTGCCAGGCTCCTCTGTCCAAGGGATTTCCCAGGCAAGAACACTGGAGTCAGTTGCCCCTCCCTTCTCTAGGGGATCTTCCCAATGCAGGGGTATTTTCTACATATACAAATGTATGATGTGTAAATAAAAATAGCCCACCTGGTTGGCAGGCAGACTCTCTACCACTGAGCCACCTGGGAAGCAGGGCTACTTATAACAATTTTATCTTTTATTTCATATAGCTTTTTTAACTTAATTGACCTAAATGCCCAGCATCAAATCCAGAGCTAGGACTAATTGTGTTAAGAAAAATGTGGATACAGGGAATTAATTATGCCCTGAAATAGCCAGAACAGAGCTAGGATACCTGTCAATATGAGAACAGATTTAGTTCAACAGCCAAACAGACGGTACCAATCTCTTGTTTGGGGTTTTGAAAACACTATTTCATTGATCAGCCTTAGGAAATGGTCTTTCCTGACATTAGTGTCTGTAGGTGGCGAGGACTGGTCACCACTGAGTACTGGGCCATGATTTATGTTAGTTACCCCAGACCTCAGAAGTGAGGACATTTCTCATCTCCCTAAAATGATCTGTGATTTTTTTCTCCCAAATCAAAACTATTCTAGAGTTACTGAAGAGGAATCAAGAAGAGGACTTGGATACCTTATATTAAATTAGTTCTGAAGCACTTGATAAATGACATTTTAATTGCATTTTCTAATGCTCTTGCTAGAATCTAGAAATAAAATTGATTTTTGTGTTTGGTGACTGTATCAATGCACTAATAGGTTCTAGTTCTTACAGTTTGTTTAGAGGTACTTTATATTTTCTACATGTATAAACTTATGATCTGTAAATTATAATAGTTTTAATTTGCTTCTCCTTTTCAAACGTAATACATCTTATTTCCTTTCCTTGTTTGATCCCATGCCCTCCATTAGGACAGTGAATAGAAGTAGATAGTCTACCTGTCTTGTTTGTAATCCTATAGGAAATAATATTGACTTTGATATTTTCAATGATACCCTTTATTAGATTTGGGAATTTCTCTTTTATTTTTGGATTGTTGGGAGTATTCATCATACTTACTCCCATAACTCCCATCATAAATACATACAAAAGAGACATTAGCCTTTCAGCAAATTCTCTTGATTATTTGAAAGTACATTAAGTACATGATTTTGGTTTTCATCAAGCAAAGGAAGATAACCTCACCTCATATGGTCAAGATATAATCTTCTAAAATTAAAAATTCTGAAAAGAAGCAATAGGCTAGAAAACTTATTTTTAGATCCTCCATATATTTTTGGTTTTCAATATTATTTAAAATGATACTTTGTAGTGTTTTGTACACTCTTCTAAAAAATAAAGTCAAAGAAACCAACAAACAAAATGTTCATGCTAGTTTTCTTCTGCCTTCGGTAATATAATAAAATAATATATTCTTACATAGCTTAAATGAATTCACTTTCATTTGTTCCTATATTTTCAGTAATAGTGGATGTTGACTTGTGTGTGCATGTGATCCGCCAGAGAGAGACTCCCAAAGAATATTTGTGATTATTTGTTAAATGAATGAAGCAAGATTACCATGATATTTATTTCCATATCATTAGTTTAATTTTCCTCCATCCTAGAGTTGGGATGTTTGTTACCTGTTCTTGAATTTTGTCCACAAATATAACCCTCTATTCATCCTGTTGGAGTCTTTTGTTTAACTTGACTTCCATAGGATTGAAAGATTGCTTTTAGAATAATTTCAAGAGTTGCTCAGCATAACTTCTTTCACTGCTACTGCTAAGTCACTTCAGTCGTGTCTGACTCTGTGTGACCCCAGAGATGGCAGCCCACCGGGTTCCCCCATCCCTGGGATTCTCCAAGCAAGAACACTGGAGTGGGTTGCCATTTCCTTCTCCAATGCATGAAAGTGAAAAGTGAAAATGAAGTCTCTCAGTTGTGTCCAACTCTTCGCGACCCCATGGACTGCAGCCTACGAGGCTCCTTCTCCCATGGGATTTTCCAGGCAAGAGTACTGGAGTGGGGTGCCATTGCCTTCTCCAACTTCTTTCACTAAGTTCATGAATAACAACTCATCTACTCATTCAGAAAACAGATAACTCTTGAGTGCTTTATATGTAGCAACTTCTCTTTATAAACATTGAATAACCTTAAAATATGGGAAGGTTAAAGACAAAAGGAAAACTACAAAGAAGCCAATAACTGAGGATCATAATGGGGGTATGACAAAATAAAGGAGCCAAAAATAATTAAAATCTTTTGTGGAGCGGTATAGAACTAAGAAAGCACAGCTGAGTACAGAGGTGGTACAACTACGATGTGTGTATTCTCAGTCATGTCCAGCTCTTGGGACACCATGGACTGTAGCCCACAGGCTCCTCTGTCCATGGATTTACCCAGGCAAGAATACTGGAGTGGGCAGCCATTTCCTTTGCTGCTGCTGCTGCTAAGTCGCTTCAGTTGTGTCCGACTCTGTGCGACCCCAGAGACTGCAGCCCACCAGGCTCCTCAATCCATAGGATTTTCCAGGCAAGAGTACTGGAATGGGGTGCCATTGCCTTCTCCGGCCATTTCCTTTACCAGGGGATATTCCTGATCTAGGGATCAAACCCCCATTGCTTACATTGCAGGTGGATTCTTTACCGGCTGAGCCACCAGAGATATTTACCTATCAAATGAGGAACTTTTCAAAAGGTTGACTTCTGGTGGGAGTTTAGCTCTGAAGTTGAAGCTCCAGTACTTTGGCCACCTGATGCAAAGAACTGACTCATTTGAAAAGACCCTGATGCTGGGAAAGATTGAAGGTAGGAGGAGAAGGAAATGACAGAGGATGAGATGCTTGGATGGCATCACTAACTCAATGGACATGAGTTTGAGCAAGCTCCGGAAGTTGGTGATGGACAGGGAAGCCTGGCCTGCTGCGGTCCATGGGGTTGCAAAGAGTCAGACATGACTGAGCCACTGAACTGAATTGAACCCCAGGTGGTGCAGTGGTAAAGAATCTGCCTGCCAATGCAGGAGGCACAACAGAGGCAGGTTCAATTCCTGGGTCAGGAAGATCCCCTGGAGTAGGAAATGGCAACCCACTCCAGTATCCTTGCCTGAGAAATTCCATGGACAGAAGAGCCTGAGTGGCTACAGTCTAGTGGGTCGCAAAGAATTGGACACAATTGAACACACATGCACATATCTTTGCACATCACTTTATGCAACTGCATACACATTTAAACACATACATACATATGTACACACAAACAGATCAAACGATTTGCCATTAAATTGAATTTATTTAGATTTTTTCCATTGTGCCTTTTAATTTTTATTTAATAATGTCCTGGAGCTCTTTCTACAGTTGAAACAAAGTGGAGTGGTCCACTACATTCTTTCTGATGCTTGGTTAGTACTTTAAAACATTTTATCATTAAATGAATTAATAATTAATTAATTTTTAACTCATTAATGAATACTTGTTTCTTGTCCTTTGCTATCATAAAGAATGTTGTCTTAAATATCTTTGTAGAATCGCTTCGGCATGTACATGAAAATTTTAATTAGATATATGAATTAGATGCTAGAAAATTTGATTAGATGTTCAATAAAGGGTACATTTAAAATTTTTGGAGAAGTAACATCTTGCCCTCTATATGCTGTAAACAGTCATACTTCAACAGAGTGAGAAGACATATCTTGCATCCTCCACAAATAGGAAATTACCTGTATTTTTTACTTTAACAATCCAAATATACTTTATCTGTACACAATGTGCATGTATGCTAAGTCATTTCAGTCATGTCCAACTCTTTGTGACCCTCTGGACTCTATCCTGACTGTCTCCTCTGTCCATGGATTCTAGGCAAGAATACTGGAATGGGTTGCCTTGCCCTACTCCAAGGGATCTTCCCAACCCTGGGATTGATCCCATGTCTTTTATATCTCTTGCATTGACAGGCAGGTTCTTTACCACTAGTGCTACCTGGGAAGCCCCAATATAAGAAGAGGCTTTTTATTAATCAAATTGGTTCACTACTTTAGGATTGACAAGCACTGTGCTTCCTTGGGCACATTGCTGAATCATCATATGCATTGTTTACATTTTCATTGACTTATAGTTGTGATATTTTTCTGGGCTCCAAAATCACTACAGATGGTGATTGCAGCCATGAAATTAAAAGATGCTTACTCCTTGGAAGGAAAGTTATGACCAACCTAGATAGCATATTCAAAAGCAGAGACATTACTTTGCCAACAAAGGTTCGTCTAGTTAAGGCTATGGTTTTTCCTGTGGTCATGTATGGATGTGAGAGTTGGACTGTGAAGAAGGCTGAGCGCCAAAGAACTGATGCTTTTGAACTATGGTGTTGGAGAAGACTGTAGAGAGTCCCTTGGACTGCAAGGACATCCAACCAGTCCATTCTGAAGGAGATCAGCCCTGGGATTTCTTTGGAAGGAATGATGCTAAAGCTGAAACTCCAGTACCTTGGCCACCTCATGCGAAGAGTTGACTCATTGGAAAAGACTCTGATGCTGGGAGGGATTGGGGCAAGAGAAGAAGATGGCTGGATGGCATCACTGACTCGATGGACGTGAGTCTGAGTGAACTCCAGAAGTTAGTGATGGACAGGGAGCCCTGGAGTGCTGCAGTTCATGGGGTCGTAAAGAGTTGGACACGACTGAGCGACTGATTTGATCTGATCTCTGATAGTTGTGATAATACGCTGACTGTGAGTATCAACTGATGTCTAAATGAACATTTTTTTGTTATTCTTTTTTTTCTTTTCTTTAATTTTATTTTATTTTTTAACTTTACAATATTGTATTGGTTTTGCCATATATCAAAATGAATCTGCCACAGGTATACATGTGTTCCGAACCCTCCTCCCTCCTCCCTCCCCATTGCAAAGTTAGGAGAATTCCTTGAGTCTTTCCAAGGGACTCTATCTAGCTACATGCAATCATAGTCTTTCAAACTATCTGGTGTCCACCACCTTATGACAAACACAATAATTAAAAATTTTAATAAAACAAGCAGAAATTTATTCCATTTATCACAATCTATGAAGAATGTCAGATATAAAGAGAAGTTTGTATTGGAATGAACTGAAATTCACAGGAAGAGCCTAACAAAATAATTGGGGACTAATTTCACATTTAATAATGATAGGAATAAGGAACAGAAAAGGGAAGGAAGGAAAAGATAGAGGGTGGGAAGAAGGAAAGAAAAAAGGTAAATAGGAAGGAAGAATTTAATGAGTCCATGAATGAATAAGGATTTTGGAATATATCCTTGTCTTCATTATGAGATCCTGAGTGATGTCCTTTGACTCTTTCTTCTATTTTTATAGAAGATCTAACTCATGCCCTCTATATTTTATTGCATCCCTAGCAATTGTCAGTAAAGTGTTCAGCCAAGAATATTTCTTTATTCAATAAATGTTTATTGAGCAGCTACTATTCGTCATGTACTATGTTAATTACTGAGAACACTTCAATAAATAAAACAGACAGAAAGATATGTTTTAGGTAAAGCAAAGTGAGGAAATAAGCAAGTGAGCTTTAAAGCTGGGAAGAGGAGGAAATAAGGGGAAAGGTGACTGAAAGTGTCCTGAAGGGATATGCTGATCTTTGGAAGGTGCTAGAGCACTTCTCATTGTACTTTCCGAGACTTCAGTACAAGTGTATGTTACCTCAGATTTTACTCACAGAATCAAAACAATTTCCAAAGCATGATAAACATAGTCATTTACATTTCCATACACATCCTACACACCAAGACAAATTTCTCAGTCTTTTTTAATATCGAAGAATACGATGTGAACGATGCCACTTTGAGGATTCTAATGTTTCACAAACTCCATCTGTTAGGCACATCTGAGAGATTGATTCTAAGTTAGAAGAATATCTAATTCATTCTATCAGAATTGCATAAAATGTGCAACATACTAAGTGATTTCAAATTGATTTGCCCCTGAAGTAGATAAGATGTAAGAGGGTTATAAGAAACAAGTAACAAGTGTATACACTCCTGGCACATGGAAAAGACAATTTCCTGAACACAAAGAAAAGAAAACTTCTGAAAAGAATCCATTGGGATAGCCAAAATTTACTGATTTATGACATCTTCTTAGAGGCTTGAGCACCAGTTGATCTGGTTGTGGCCACATTCCTCTGTATTAGGACCTTTGAAGGCACATTTAATTCTATCCCTGATTGACTCCTTGCAGAGAGGAATGATTCGCCAAGGAGTCTGACCTGTTTAATTTTCTACACTGACCTAACTACCTCTTACCATCCCGCATTACTTTCTACTTTGCCCTCTAAATCCTCATTCTATTGAAAATAAACATTCAGTAGACCCTGTAAAAATTCCTTCCACATATCCTAACTGAAACCTGACTGTCTGTGATAGAGCTCTTTCATTTGTGGTTACTTCTGGTCCTCCTTCATCTAAAACACTTCAAATTTAGAGATGAGAACAGGATTCTTGTCACTATCACACCCCCTCAAAAAACAGACTCTTGCCTTTGACCCTTTGGGGCTTTGCCTTTTACCCCTACTTTTCCCTATTCCTTTTATCACTCTCATCTTTATAAACATCAGACACTCTTCTGTGGGAACCTTGTTTTACTGTTTTCTCAGAAATGTCTCCTGGAATTGAATCTTACTCATCCCCTTCCTTGCTTGCTCTCCCCTGCCTTTAAGTTAGATGTTCTGGTTGACACATCAGCATTAGCAAGATGCTGTTCTGCATAATAAACAAACCGCCCCCCTCTTTCTTCAAAGACCTTTCTTTAGGACTCTCCTGTTATTTCCTCCAGACCTCCAGGAGGTAGCTTCCTTAACCCCAGAGTGCTGGTCTCTGTCTTGCTTTACTGCTCTTAGTTAAAGATTATACGATAAGTTACCAATAAATATGCGCTCAGCGTTTTCTCAGAGAGTTGCTCTTCCACAAACTCTCCCTGCACTGTCTCTTACAATCCTGTGTGTTTGTGAGAATTATTCAGTGTGACACCACCACACTCTTCCTTATATGTTGAATATGTAAACATATAAGATTCTACTGTAACCTAAAATACTCCTTGACTTAAATTCAGAGAGGACAATTCAGAGAGAAACCTGAACTCATCAACTCTGAAGTCTATCAATTAGGATCCCTCTCAGTCACAAACTCCCATGGCCACACTCCAGAAAGATGTGATGATATTTCTCCAGTTAGATGCCACTCCACCTCTGAAATCTTATATCCTGTCTAAATCTTGATCCTCAGATTCTTACACTCATATACTTCTGCTGCATTCGTTCTTTGACACTTTATGATCATTTAGTCCCCAGATCTCTTTATTGTTATCTTATTTCTCACAAGTTTCCAATCTTTTATTTCTCTTTCTACCATATCTAAACTTCACAGCCCTCCTTCAATCAGTCTTCAGTCACTAACTTCATTGTTTTGAGTTAATTCTATGTCATATCAATGATCTTATTAATGCCTAATCATGGATTAATATCTGCCTTCTTATGTACCTCATTGGGGTAATGATTCAAAACACTATATTACACACATACCATGGAATACTGTTCAGTCATTATAAAGATCAAATTACAAAAAAATCTACTTTCTTATCTACTTTGATAAAGCAGAGTTCAAGAAAATCACACAGATGGGCAGACTGGTGTCATTGAAATTGTTATCACCTCCAACACTAACTAGACCCACAGTGCTTCCAAGAAAGTATTCTTTTTCTCTGTAATCATTTCTCATTGTCAATTCCTAAAGTGACTTTCTCAAAACTTCTCACACTCATCACATTTCTTAACCCAGGATCTCTTTTATTAATTATCTTGGAAGGTACTTAATTTCTATCTACAAGAAGAAAAAAATCCATTAATATTAATAGATGTGTCAACTTTCTGCCTTCATACCCTTAAATAATACTGAAATCCAAACAAATTCTTTCCTTCTTCATTCCAATAAAATTGGAAATAACTGTTTCTCCTCACAAATTAATTCTCCTACCTGTGGTCCATATTCCATCCTGGCTGTCTCTTCAGAAGTTTGATCCATTGTCTATAGAACATTTCCAAAAACATGTAAATATATCTCAACCTTAAAACCCCTACGATTTACACTTCAGCATCCTTGTCTACTCAGCACCATGTCTTTTCTCCCCTTCACAGTTCAGCCTCTGGAAAGAGATTTTCTGTATTCCAAAATTTTTCTCCTTTGTCTTGTCTCTACTACAGTTGAGTTTCTGCTGAAAGACTCAAATCATGATCTTTGTGCTGCTAAAAGTCAATAGACACTTTTCAATCATCATCTCACTAGGTAGACATTTTTTAGCAACTGCACTGATGGACAGTCCTTCCTTTTCGAAACTCCACTTTCCTGCTCTTTCAGGACACCAGTCAGTTCTGATTTGCCATGTACCTCTCCGGACTACCTTTGAGGTTTCTCTGATACTTTTTCCTACTGGCCTTCACATCACTGTTTGAGTTCCTTAGAGATTTTCTTTAGTTTCTATTCTCTTGTGAAGTTTGCTCTGGGTGTGTGTCTTGGTGAAATTGCATTTATTCTAAAGAGTAGTATTGTCAGTAGTTGTCAGTAGACTGACAGCATAGTGGAGTCTAATTGAATTAGGTTCTAATCTTCATATATCCTTGGACAAATCATTTACCTTCCAAAGGACTTGATTTCCCCTCTAATAAGTGAGGATACTATCTAGCCTAATGGCCATAGTGCTAAATTGTCAGTGGCCAATGATGCAGATTTTTGAATCATACCAATGGGACAAATTCCAGATTACTTACTGTGATATTGAGCAGATTACATCCTTCCTTCCTTGCTTCAATTTTCGCATCTATGAAAATAAAGATTAATTTACTTTATGTGATTATATAATGCTATTTAATTCATAATAATAAAAGAGCCTCTTAATAAGCAAACACCTGAAATATTCTCATCAGTTTAGGATGCTAAGTAATTCAAGCCTAAATAGGAGCAGAAAGGAGATGGGGCACAAAAGCCTGAAGACTCAATTTGTTTCTTTTTTTGACCTGCAGAGGGTGATGTTGGATAAACTGGAAGTGTCTATTTCACTCCTATGAGCTTCTTTATCTTATAGCTCATTGAAGTGCATATTTGTACAGGCTCAACATCAGGAGCAGTCATTCTTAAGGAACCATTTCTTACTGATAGTAGCTAGGATTGCCTAAACAGGGTTCTTCTTAACTCTCAGATTTTCCCCGTTACAAGGACTCAGCACACCCTGGCACATTCGTTCCTGCTCCTCAAGGGAGATCTTCCTCCCTGTATAGCCATGCTCTCAGTGACTTTTCTGCTACTTGGAATGCTCTTCACAACAAGTAAGTAACATTATATTCCATGCTTCTGCCTATATAGGAGGAATTTTGTTCTGAGGGTATCTGAATGGAAACACTGTCTCATTATGGATAGGTGTGTCCTGGATTCACTGATTCTGCATTGATGTTGCAGGAGGAACTGGAGCCCAGTTAGTGACCCAGTCTGACGGTCACATCAACATCTCTGAAGGAAACCGTCTGGAGCTGAGATGCAACTATTCTTATGGTGGATCTATTTATCTCTTCTGGTATGTCCAGTACCCCAACCAAGGCCTCCAGTTTCTACTGAAGTATCTATCAGGGCCCACCCGAGTTAAAGGCATCAAAGGCTTCGAGGCTGAATTCAAAAAGGATGAAAACTCCTTCCACCTGATGAAAGCTTCAGCCCATTGGAGTGACTCTGCCAAGTACTTCTGTGCTCTGTATGACACAGTGCCTGAGTCTGCAGGGGGAGCTGAACAAAAACCTTCTCAGACATTGTAGCTTAAAATACTCAGGGTCTCAGCCTGACCTGGTTTTAGAGAGGTCTCTGATCTGATGAAAGTGAGCAGGAGAAGCAGAGTCCTAAGGAGTGCTTGGTCCTGGAGGAAAAACAAGATTTTCAATGTGTCCCTTGTTTTACAGCTATGCAAGAGCAGACCCGGAATAGATTTGTATGGATAGTCTCCTTTTTCGTGGTGACATAGCATTCTGAAGGATCAGGATTCTAATTTAATGTGTTGTGGTTGTTGTTTAGTCACTAAGTCATGTCCAACTTTTTACAACTCTGTGGATGGCAGTCCCCCAGGCTCCTTTGTCCATGAGATTTCCCAGGCAAGAACCCTGGAGTGGGTTACCATTTCCTTCTCCAGGAGATTTTCCCAACCCAGGGATCAAGCCCATATCTCCTGCTTGGCAGGCGGGTTCTTTACTGCTGAGCCACCTGGGAAGCCCCAATTCAATGTGAGCAACACTAAACTTCTGATCTTTCACCTTCTGAACTGTCTTCCAACATGCTCCTCCCACACCTCTTGCTTTACAGTTGACAGCACCTCCATTCTGTCCATATCTCTTGCTATAACTTTAGTTATCTTTGACTCTTATTGTTTTCTCACTGCTTACATCTAACTCAGAGAGAAATCCAGTTGGCTGTATCTTAAAAATTAATGCCAAATCAAACCACCGCTGCCATTTTCATGGCTACTTCTTTGGTCAAGCCACACTCATTTCTCAAATGTATTACTCTGAAACCTAGTTTAAATATTATGACATAGACATTCTTCAGCAAACGGTATTGGGAAAGTTGGAGAACTGCATGTAAATCAATGCTGTTAGAACATACTCTCACACACCACACACAAAAATAAACTCAAAGTGGCTTAAAGACTTAAATATAAGACACAATACTATAAAACTCCTAGAAGAGAACATAGGCGAAACATTCTCTGACATAAATCTCACCAATGTTTTTTCAGGTCAGTCTCCCTGGACAATAGAAATAAAAGCAAAAATAAACAAATGGGACCTAATAAAACCTACAAGCTTTTGCACAGCAAAAGAATTCATAAACAATACAAAGACCTAAGCTACAGACTGGGAGAAAATATTTGCAAATGTTGTGATGGACAAGGGCTTAATTTCCAAGATATACTAGCAGCTTATATAACTCAATAACAAAACAGCAAACAACCAGTGGGAAATGGGCATATGACCTAAATAGAAATTTCTCCAAAGAAGACATGCAGATAGCCATCAGGCACGTGCAAAGATGCTCAACATTGCTAATTACTAGAAAAATGCAGATCAAAATGACAGTGAGGTATCACTTCACACCATTCAGAATGGCTATAATCAAAAAAATCTACAAACAATAAACATTGGAGAAGGTGTGGAGAAAAGGGAACTCTTCTACATTGTTGGTGGGAATGTAAATTGGTGCAGTCACTGTGGAAAATAGTATGGAAATTCCTCAAAAAACTAAAAGTAAAGTTCCTACATAACCAGCAATCCCTCTCTTGGGCATATACTCAGAGGAAAAAACATGGTCCAAAAAGATACACGCACTCCAATGTTCACTGCATTATTTACAATAGTCAAGACATGGAAGCAACCTAAATGTCCATTGACAGAGGAATGGATAAAGAAGATATGGTACAAGTATACAATGGAGCATTACCCAGCCATTAAAGGAAATGAAATAAATGCCATCTGCGGCAACATGGATGGACTTAGAGATTATCATACTGAGATAAGCAAATCAGACAGAAAAGGAGAAATATTGCGTGACATTCCTTGTATACAGAATCTAAACAGAAATGATACAAATAAACTTATTTACAAAACAGAAACATATCCACAGACTTAGAGAATGATCATAGGTTGCCGGGGGGAAGAATGAGGAAAAAGAATAGTTAGGGAGTTTGGGATCAACATGTACACACTGCTATATTTTAAATGGATAACCAAAAAAGTCCTACTGTATAGCACAGGGAACTCTGCTCAATGTTATGTGGGAGGGAAGTTTGGGGGAGAATGGATATGTGTATATGTATGGCTGAGTCCCTTTACTGTCCACTTGAAACTATCACAACATTGTTGATTGGCTATATGTGTCACTCAGTCGTGCTGACTCTTTGTGACCCTATGAACTGTAGCCTTCCAGGCTCCTCTATCCATGGAATTTTCCAGGCAAGAATACTGGAGTGGTTTGCCATTTCCTACTCTAGGAGAATATACAATAAAAAGCTTTAAAAAAGTAAAGTCGGTTAACTTTGTAAAAGTTAATTTTCATATAGAAAGTAAAAGGCAAAAAGAAAACTCAATCTATGAGCTTCTCTCATAGAAATATTTACTATGCACAGCTCAAATAATTTTCTAATTTCCTACCCTGTCTACCCTCTTCAACTTTTTTAATTGGTGTTTCTCTAGTTTCGTATGTACTATGCAGCATGTATTATGCAAAACTATCTGAGTATGTATGTAATTCAATTATAATCATAACCTGGAAAGTAGAAATAATCCCTGATAAGTAAAGCAATATAAAAGCATTTAAGAGGGTAGGTGTATGCATATTCCAATTCAATTGAAATACAGCAAAAAGAAGTTGATAAATATTTTAATCTTAGTTTTGTTACTTGTATACTGGGGTAGTTACAAGAAAGAAAGGAGCCATAGGACAGTGTTCAAAAGATAGTAGATGGAAAAATGAGTCCGGTCTGGCTCATTTGGAGACTGCTGTGATGGCCATGGAAAGAAAATAAAGATTCAAAGTGTATGGCTTTTCAGCAAGATTCTGGACCATTCTGAATAGCTGTAAGTCAGCGGCCAAAATGTTTTTGGTTGCTGAGTATTGTGGAGGGAAAGATTTCACTTCTGAATTTCAATTATTAGGTGACATGTTTTGATATGGTGGACTCTAGCCCTTTAGTTTTCTCTATCGTGTAGTCACACGCACTTGAGGAAAATTAAAGGATAACTAAAACAAATTTTTTTTAATCACAAATCTCTCACTATTACGACTTTGTGAGCCAAGTATTTGAGTGTGAACCTGGAAACTTAGCAGCCATAAAGCCTTCATCAGCAGAACAGAACCATGTGCTCTGATAAAGGGGACAAGATCTTATACAAGAGGTTGTTACTGTGAGCAACTAATTCACTTAAGGCATGTTCTTCAAATTTTACAAAAAGAATGAAAGATAAAAATGGGAAAATCAAGTTATTTTTATTATTGGTTTCACCTAGGTCTTTACAAAAACCTTTCTTAAATATTTGAAGTTAATTCATCTTTTTTTCTAAGATGGTTGACCTGTGACTGCCCTATAAGCTCGCTCTCATGTAGCTCATTTCCAAGTGTGCAGGCATGTGTGTGACCCCATGGACTATAACCAGCCAGGCTCTTCTGTGCATGGAATTTTCCAGGAGTGGGTTGCCATTCTCTTCTCCAGGGGATCTTCCTGACCCAGGGGACTGAACCTGCATCTTTTGCATCTCCTGCATTGGCAAGCAGATTATTTACCACTGTGCCACCTGGGAAGCCCAAGAGCAACAGTGTATATTGTTTGTTGACTGCTTGTTCTCTCTCACTCTTGCTATGCTAACCTTTAGCCAGAGTATTTCCAATACTTCACCAAAGTGTGGACTTTGGACATAACGATGTGACCATGTTTGACCAATAAAATGTGAGTGGATAGTTATATCCTAGTTAAAACTAAATATATTTACATGATATATCTTTTTTGTTTGTTTGTTTCTTCCCTGCACATACCAAATAGTAGTTGTCCTTTCAGGTTTTATTCCATAATGTGAAACAGATGCAAGTTTCAGAATGAAGAGACAACTCATGGGAGCAGACCTGAATCCACTTGTATGCAAGAGCAGAGCCACAGTGTTGGAATGGCAGCTGACCCACAAGTAACACACCGTGGACCATTCATTAAGCTTTGTTCCTGTGAGCCACTGAGATTGTGAGGTTCTTTGTAATAAGTCTTATGCTAGTCAAAGTTGACTGATATATGAAGTCACATCAGTCCTATCTTCTAAATATCTCTCACATTCAACCACCTCTTTTTTAGTTCCCTTGTTACTATCCTGGTTCAGGTTCTTGTAATCTCTCACCAAGTTGGTTGGAATAACTTCTTAAATATATCCTTTACCCATGAGCTCCTACCACTTCAAACTCTCTAAAGTAATCATTGTAAAACACACATTTGGATTAGATTGCTATTCTATTTCAAGACCTTCTATAGCTCACCATGATCCACAAGTGAAAATCAAGGTTTCTGTGGCCATCTACAGTATTACTTCCAGGAAATTTTCATCCTCATCCCCACCACTACCCCAAGATTTCTAAACATCAGGCATAATGAACTCACTTTAATATTTTATTCTCATATATATTATTCTTTTCTCAACTTTGCAAAAGTCTACTCAACCTTCAGGACTCAGTAAATGTCACATTTACTTTTTAAAAGATTTTTCACCTTATATTTATTTGTCTTCTTCCTTTTTTAGTATTTTGTACACAATTTTGCAATAGCAATATTTACAATGTCATGAATATTGTTTGGTTTTTAACTCTTTACTGGTACAAGTTCCTCAAGGATAGGGGCCATTCGTACTATTCTTTAATCTCACCTGTTATTACTGTCCCTGACATACAAGGAACATTCAGCAGATGGGCCTACAGCTTGACCACAGGGTGCTTTTGACATGTGCACTGATGAATGAGAGCTGGTTTGTGAAGCTGGATTGTACAGGTGGACTGGAAACCTTCCACTGTGGGAACCCTTGAGGACACCTTAACTTCATTACATCCCTCAGACCAACACATGTCTATGTTTCCCTCTCTTACGTACTTAAACCCTAATCCCCAGAAGACAACATGACTCCATCCAGCCATATGAATCATACAGTCTTACAGAAGTTTGCCTCCATATATTTGTGGCTTTTTTTTTTAATGAAATGGTGAATGAAAATTTTTTCATGTTTCTATAATATATCATTTATATCTCCTTTGACTCTGTACTCTTCTAAAATAGCCAACCTACCACATTTGATGAGTCATGGTAGGTGACAATAAAAACAATTCGTATCATTAAATGAATCTTCCTCAACTTTCTGCATCCTAGGTAAAACATTCTTGTTTTACACATATAGTTTACGTTCTCTCCCATAATAATAAAAAAGGTGTCTCTCTTACTTTGAAATGGTACCCCTCTGCCCAAATGCTTTACCCACAGTATTCTGTCTGAATTCTCTGGTGCTTCAGCCCACTGATCATACAAACTTTGGTCTGACTTTTCAAGATTTTCTTGCTAATTCCCTCCCAGCATTTAAAATATCAAGCTTTCTCATCTTAAAAAATATTTAATATTCCCACAAACCCATATGTGCCTCTCCAGCAACAAATCTTTTTTTTTTGCCACATGTTCCTTGCAAGATCTACAAGATGATAGATATCATTATTTTTATTATTTTTAAAAATTTTTAAATTGAAGTATAATTGCTTTACAGAATTTTGTGGTTTTCTTTCATACATCAACAAGAATCAGCCATAGGTACACCCATGTCCCCTCCCTCCCAGAACCCCCTCCCATCTCCCTTCCCACCCCACCCTTCAGCCTGTCGCAGAGCCCCTGTTTGATTTCCCTGTTCCCTCAGCCTCTCTTCGGAGTCTTACAGCAAATTCCCATTGGCTATCTGTTTTACACATGGTGTTGTAAATTTCTATGTTACTCTTTCCATACACCTCCCTTTCTCCCTCTTCTCCTACCTTGTCCATAGGTCTATTCTCTATGTCTGTTTCTCCATTGCTACCCTGAAAATAAATTCATCAGTGCCATCTCTTCAGATTCCATATATATGTGTCAGTATACAATATTTATCGGAGAAGGCAATGGCAACCACTTCAGTGCTCTTGCCTGGCAAATCCCATGGACGGAGGAGCCTGGTAGGCTGCAGTACATGGTGTCGCTAGGAGTCAGACACAACTGAGCAACTTCATTTTCACTTTTCACTTTCATGCATTGGAGAAAGAAATGGCAACCCACTCCAGTGTTCTTGCCTGGAGAATCCCAGGGACAGGGGAGCCTGGTGGGCTGCCATCTCTGGGGTCGCACAGAGTCAGACATGACTGAAGCAACTTAGCAGCAGCAGCAGCAGCAGCATACAGTATTTACATCTCTCTTTCTGACTTACTTCACTCTATATAATGGGCTCTAGTTTCATCTACCTTATTAGAACAGATTCGAATGCATTCCTTTTTTATGGCTGAGTAGTATTCCATTGTATATATGTACCAGCTTCTTTATCCATTCATCTGTTGATGGACATCTAGGTTGCTTCCATGTTCTAGCTATTATAGAGAGCTGCAGTGAACATTAGGGTACATGTGTCTTCTTCAATTTTGGTTTCCTCAGGGTATATGCCTAGGAGTGAGATTTCTGGGTCATATGGTGGTTTTATTCCTAGCTTTTTAAGGAGTCTCCATACCTTCTTCCATAGTGGCTGTATCAATTTACATTCCCACCAGCAAAGCAAGAGCATTCCCTTTTTTCCATATGCTCTCCAGCATTTATTGTTTGTAGACTTTTTGATCATGGCCATTCTGACTGGTGTGAAGTGGTATGTCATTGCAGTTTTGATTTGCATTTCTCTGATAATGAGTGATGTTGAGCATCTTTTCATGTGCTTGTTAGCCATCTGTATGTCTTCTTTGGAGAAATGTCTCTTCAGGCCCCTTTCCCACTTTTTGATAGGTTGTTTGTTTTTTTAGGTATTGAGTTGTATGAGCTGCTTGTATATTTTGGAAATTAATTATTTATCAGTTGTTTCCCTTGCTATTATTTTCTCCCATTCTGAGGGTTGTCTTTTCACCTTGTCTGTAGTTTCCTTTGTTGTGCAAAAGCTTTTTAGTTTAATTAGGTCCCAATTGTTTATTTTTGTTTTTATTTCCATTACTCTAGGAGGTGGGTCATAGAAGATCTTGCTTTGATTTATGTCATTGAGTGTTCTGCCTATGTTCTCCTCTAAGAGTTTAATAGTTTCTGGTCTTACATTTAGGTCTTTAATCCATTTTGAGTTTATCTCTGTGTATGGCATTAGGTAATGATCTAATTTCATTCTTTTGTACATCGCTGTCAAGTTTTCCCATCGCCACTTATTGAAGAGGCTGTCTTTGCCCCACTGTATATTCTAAGGTACCCATAGGTGTGTGGGTTTATCTCTGGGTTCTCTATCTTTTTCCATCGGTCTGTTTTTCTGCCAGTACCATACTGTTTTGATTACTGTAGCTTTGTAGTATAGTCTGAAGTCAGGAAGATGAACTGCTCCAGCTCCATTCTTCTTTCTCAAGACTGCTTTGGCTATTCAGGGTCTCTTGTGTTTCCATATGAATTGTGAAATATTTTGTTCTAGTTCTGTGAAAAAAAGCCACTGGTAATTTCATAGGGCATTGAATCTCTAGATTGCATTTGGTAGTATAGTCATTTCACAATATTGATTATTCCCACCCAGGAACATGGAATATCTCTCCATCTGTTTATGTCATCTTTGATTTCTTTCATCAGTATCTTATAGTTTTCCATATACAGGTATTTTGTTTCCTTAGATAGGTTTATTCCTAGATATTTTATTCTTTTTGTTGCAATGGTGAATGATATTGATTCCTTAATTTCTCTTTATGATTTTGCATTGTTAGTATATAGGAGTGCGAGTGATTTCTGTGTTTTGACCTTGTATCCTGCAACTTTGCTGAATTTGTTGATTAGCTCTAGTAATTTTCTGATAGTTTCTTTTGAGTTTTCTATGTGTTGTATCATGTCATCTGTACCAGTAAGAGTTTTACTTTTTCTTTTCCTATCTGGATTTCTTTTATTTCTTTTTCTTCTCTAATTGCTGTAACTAGGACTTCCAAAACTATGTTGAATAATAGTGATGAGAGTGGACACCTTTGTCTTGTTCCTGATCTTAGAGGGAAAGCTTTTAGTTTTTCACCATTGAGAATAATGTTGCTGTGGGCTTTCCATATATGGTCTTTACTATGTTGAGGTAGGTTCCTTCTATGCCCATTTTTTAAAATCATTTTTATCATAAATGTATGCTGTATTTTTTCAAAGGCTTTTTCTGCATCTATTGAGATGACCATATGGTTTTTAATCTTTCAATTTGTTGATATGCTGTATCATGATGATTGATTTGCATATATTGAAGAATCCTTGCATTGCTGGGATATACCTGACTTGATCATGGTGTATAAGTTTTTTAATGTGTTGTTGGATTCTGTTTGCTAGAATTTTGTTGAGGGTTTTTGCATCTATGTTCATCACTAATATTGGCCTGTAATTTTCTTCTTTCCTGTTGTCTTTTCCTGGTTTTGATATCAGGGTGATTGTGGCCTTGTAGAATGAGTTTGGAAGTGTTCCTTCCTCTGCAATTTTTTGGAAGAGTTTCAGAAAAATAGGCATTCGTTCTTCTCTGAATGTTTGATAGAGTTCCCCTGTTTTGCCATCTGGCCCTGGGTTTTTGTTTTGGGGGAGATTTTTTTTTATCACTGTTTCAATTTCAGTGTTTGTAATTGGGTTGTTCATAATTTCTATTTCTTCCTGGTTCACTCTTGGGAGGCTGATCTTTTCTAACTATCTGTCCATTTCCTCTAGGTTGTCCATTTTATTAGCATACAGTTGCTCATAATATTCTCTTATGATCCTTTGTATTTCTGAATTGTCTGTTGTAACCTTTCCTTTTTCATTTCTAATTTTATTAATTTGATTTTTCTCCTTTTCTTTTCTTGATGAATCTGGCTAGTGGTTTGTCAATTTTGTTAATCTCAAAGAACTTAGTTTTATTTATCTTTGCTATTGTTTCCTTCATTTCTTTTTCATTTATTTCTTCTCTGATTTTTATGATCACCTTCCTTCTGCTGACTTTAGAGGTTTTTTTGTTCTTCTTTTTCCAGCTTCTTTAGATGTAGAGTTAGGCTGTCTATTCGATGCTTTTCTTGCTTCTGAGGTATGATTGTATCGCTATAAACCTCGCTCTTAGAACTGCTTTTGCTGAGTCCCATAGTTTTTGGATATTTGTGTTTTCATTGTCATTTGTTTCTAGGAATCTTTAGATTTTTTTTTAATTTATTCAGTAGCCTCTTTGTTATTTAGCAATGTATTGTTTAATCTCCATGAGTTTGTGTATTTTTGCTGCTTTTTTTTCCTGTAGTTGATATCTAGTCTCATAGCATTGTGGTCAGAGAAGATACTTGGTACAATTTCAATTTTCTTAAATTTACTGAGGCTTGATTTGTGTCCCAGGGTGTGGTCTATCCTGGAGAATATTCCATGTGCACTTGAGAAGAAAGTGTATTCTTCTGCATTTGGATGGAGTGTCCTGAAGGTATCAATTAGGTCCATTTGGTCTAATGTTTCATTTAAGGTTTGTGTTTCCTTATTGATTCTGTTTTGATAATTTGTCCATTGGTGACACTGGGGTGTTAAAGAATTCTCCAAGCCACCCTTCAGCAATATGTGAACCGTGAACTTCCTGATGTTCAAGCTGAATTTAGAAAAGGCAGAGGAACCAGAGATCAAATTGCCAATATCTGCTGGATCATGGAAAAAACAAGGGAGTTCGAGAAAAACATCTATTTCTCTTTTATTGACTATGCCAAGCCTTTGATTGTGTGGATCACAATAAACTGTGGAAAATTCTGAAAGAGATGGGAATATCAGACCACCTGATCTGCCTCTTGAGAAACCTATATGCAGGTCAGGAAGCAACAGTTAGAACTGGACATGGAACAACAGACTGGTCCCAAATAGGAAAAGGAGTACATCAAGGCTGCATATTGTCACCCTGCTTATTTAACTTATATGCATGAGAAACGCTGGACTGGAAGAAACACAAGCTGGAATCAAGATTGCCAGGAGAAATATCAATAACTTCAGATATGCAGATGACACCACCCTTATGGCAGAAAGTGAAGAGGAACTCAAAAGCCTCTTGATGAAAGTGAAAGTGGAGAGTGAAAAGTTGGCTTAAAGCTCAACATTCAGAAAACGAAGATCATGGCATCCGGTCCCATCACTTCATGGGAAATAGATGGGGAACAGTGGAAACAGTGTCAGACTTTATTTTGGGGGGCTCCAAACCCACTGCCGATGGTGATTGCAGCCATGAAATTAAAAGACGCTTACTCCTTGGAAGAAAAGTTATGACCAACCTAGATAGCATATTGAAAAGCAGAGACATTACTTTGCCAACAAAGGTTCGTCTAGTCAAGACTATGGTTTTTCCTGTGGTCATGTATGGATGTGAGAGTTGGACTGTGAAGAAGGCTGAGCGCCAAAGATTTGATGCCTTTGAACTGTGGTGTTGGAGAAGAGTCTTGAGAGTCCCTTGGACTGCAAGGAGATCCAACCAGTCCATCCTGAAGGAGATCAGCCCTGGGATTTCTTTGGAAGGAATGAAGCTAAAGCTGAAACTGCAGTACTTTGGCCACCTCATGGGAAGAGTTGACTCATTGTAAAAGACTCTGATGCTGAGAGGGATTGGGGGCAGGAGGAGAAAGGGACGACAGAGGATGAGATGGCTGGATGGCATCACTGCCTTGATGGACGTGAGTCTGGGTGAACTCCGGGAGTTGGTGATGGACAGCGAGGCTTGGTGAGCTGCGATTCATGGGGTCACAAAGAGTCAGACACGACTGAGCAACTGAAATGACCTGAACTGAACTATTATTGTTTTGCTGTTGATTTCTCCTCTTATGCCTGTTCAGTTCAGTTCAGTCACTCAGTCATGTCCGACTCTTTGCAACCCCATGAATCGCAGCATGCCAGGCCTCCCTGTCCATCACCAACTCCCGGAGTTCACCCAAACTCAGGTCCATCGAGTCAGTGATGCCATCCAGCCATCTCATCCTCTGTCGTCCCCTCCTCCTCCTGCCCTCAATCCCTCCCAGCATCAGAGTCTTTTCCAATGAGTCAACTCTTTGCATGAGGTGGCCAAAGGACTGGAGTTTCAGCTTTAGCATCATTCCTTCCAAAGAACACCCAAGGCTGATCTCCTTCAGGATGGACTGGTTGGATCTCCTTGCAGTCCAAGGAACTCTCGAATCTTCTCCAACACCACAGTTCAAAAGCATCAATTCTTCAGCTCTCAGCTTTCTTCACAGTCCAACTCTCATATCCATACATGACCACTGGAAAAACCATAGCCTTGACTAGACGGACCTTTGTTGGCAAAGTAATGTCTCTGCTTTTGAATAAGCTGTCTAGGTTGGTCATAATTTTCCTTCCAAGGAGTAAGCGTCTTTTAATTTCATGACTGCAGTCACCATCTGCAGTGATTTTGGAGCCCCCAAAAATAAAGTCTGCCACTGTTTCCCCATCTATTCCCCATGAAGTGATGGGACCAGATGCCATGATCTTCGTTTTCTGAATGTTGAGCTTCAAGCCAACTTTTTCACTCTCCTCTTTCACTTTCATCAAGAAGCTTTTAGTTCCTCTTCACTTTCTGCCATAAGTGTTTGCCTTATGTATTGAGGTGCTCCTATGTTGGATGCATAGACATTTACAATTGTTATGTCTTTTTCTTGGACTGATCCCTTGATCATTATGTAGTGTCCTTTGTTTCTTATGATATTCTTTATTTTAATGTCTATTTTGTCTGAAACAAGGATTGCCACTTCAGCTTTCTTTTGGTTTCCATTCACATGGGATATCTTTTTCCATCCCTTTACTTTCAGTCTGCATGTGTCTCTAGGTCTGAAGTGGGTCTCCTGTAGGCAGCATATATATGGGTCTTAGTTTTGTATCTATTCAGTCAGTCTGTATCCTTGGTTGGTGCTTTTAGTCTATTTACATTTAAGGTAATTATTGATACATATGTTCCTATTGGCATTTTCTTGATTGTTTTGGGGTTGTTTTTGTAGGTCTTTTCTTTCTTTTGTGTTTACTGGCTATGTAAGGCCCTTTTGGTATTTGTTGCAAGGCTGGTTTGGTGGTGCTGAATTCTCTTAATTTCTGCTTGTTCATAAAGCTTTTGATTTCTCTGTCAATTTTGAATGAAATCTTTGCTGGGTATAGTAATCATGGTTGTAGATTTTTCTCCTTAGTACTTTAAATATATCCTTCCATTCCCTTCTGGTCTATGGAGTTTCTGCTCAAAGATCTTCTGTTAATCATATGGGTTTTCCCTTGTATGTTACTTGTTGCTTTTCCCTTGCTGCTTTTAATGTTCCTTCTTTGTGCTTAATCTCTGTTAGCTTTATTAATATGTATCTCAATGTGTTTCTCCTTGGGTTTAACCTGTAGGGGACTTTCTGTGCCTCTTGGACTTGATTGACTATTTCCTTTCATATGTTGAGAAAGTTTTCAACTATAATTAATTCAGAAATTTTCTCACTGCCTTTCTTTTGTTTCTTCTTCCTCTGGGACCCTTATAACTCAAATATTGGTGCATTTAATATTGTCCCAAAGGTCTCTGAGGCTTTCCTCAAGTCTTTTCATTCCTTTCCCTTTATTTGGCTCTTTAGCATTTATTTCCACCATTCTATCCTCCAGCTCACTTACCTATTTTTCTGCCTCAGTTATTCTGCTATTGGTTCCTTTTAGAGTGTTTTTAATTTCAGTAATTGTGTTATTCACCTCTGTTTGCTTATTCTTTATTTCTTCTATGTTCTTGGTGATTGTATTAGATATCATTCTTGTTATTGTTTTTATTATATGGCAAAGGGAAGGAGATTTGCAGATGTAATTAAAGTGCCTAATCAGTTTGAACTTGAGTGAATCAATAGGGAGATTGTCTTTGGTGGGCCTAATTTAATCAGGTAAGCTCTTTCAAAGAAGGCTTAAGCTTTTTCTCAGATTAGAGAGATTCACCCAGGCTTGAGGGAGCAAGCTGTCATGAGGGCTATGGCTATGAGGAAATGAATTCTGCCACAATCACACGAGTTTGGAAGAGAACCCTCAAGCCTCAGACAGGACCACAGTGTTAGTTGACTCCATGTTTGCAGATTTGTGAGATCCAGCTTAGCTGTGCCCTGACTTCTGACATACAGAAACTATGAAATAAATGGATGTTGCTTTAAATCACAAAGTTCATGATAATTTATTATACAACAAAAGGAAAATAACAGACTTAATAAATGTGTTAAGTGTTAGTTCATAGTGCTTAGAATTGGTTGTAGAATAAGAAAACTTGAACTATAATGAAATCTTGTAGCACATAGTAACTTGATAGAAAATTCCCAAATTTGACTCTAATCATAAAAATGTTCATGCATTACTAAAACTGTGAATAGTAAAAAAAATTATCAAGTATGCTAGGAGTAAAGACCAAATTATCTTTATTTTCTTTAGATAGGAAGTATTAACAAGTTTATTGTCATATGAAGAAACATAGTATGGAGCCAAAGAACATAGAAAGAAAAGGTATTATAGAAAATGTCAGGGAAATAACTACTGAAATATTTTATCATTTTCTAGATATATACTGCTTGTGGTATTTGTTTTTGAGATTGTAATTTCCTATAGTTTTACTTCTCATTCTAAAAATTATTTTATATTCAATTTTATTCATAATTTTGTGTTTTTTTAAAAAGCCCAATCTTATAACTTTCAGGGCCTACAAACCATAAATTCTCTTCTCTGCATAATTTTAATGCTTTAAATTCAACCATACAAGGGCAGGAAGGGAGTGAAGAAGGTTCACAAAAATGTGAACTTCTCTTTATTTCTCCATCTGGCTGATAGAGGAGGCTGTTGAATAAACTGGAAATGTATTTCTGTATAAGATCAGAATAAACTCACAAAAACTTTCTTTCTTTACACTTTAAAGAGATATTCTGACATTTTTTTTACACAATGATATGTAAAGCATCTCAGACACTAGAGGCAAGCAGTTCTGTTAAAGACAGCCTCTCTTCCTAACACTCCATACAATCTCCTTCAGGAGGAGAAATCTAAATCTTCTGTCATACCTCAACCTCAGAGCAACCTGGGTTCAAGTCAGCCAGTCTTAAGACTTTTGTTTGTGCAGGATCTCCAAGAAAGGTTCTCACCACTTCTTCACTGCTCTGCCATGACTGTGGGGTCCATTTTGAGGTGCTTCCATTCCTGACTGACTGGCATTCCATTTTACTCCCTTGTCTGCACATGGAACATTGTTCCAATTTGACTTTGAATAGAGACTTTTTGTTTTAGCTGAGTTCTTTGATTCAGCATTGATGTTCCAGGAGGAGCTAGATCCCAGTCAGTGACCCAGCCCGATGGCCACATCACTGTCTCTGAAGGACCCCGTCTGAAGCTGAGGTGCAACTACTTATCTTCTGTTCAAACAAATCTTTTCCAGTACGTGCAGTACCCTAACCAAGGACTCCAGTTTCTCCTGAAGTATACATCTAAAGATAGCCTTGTTTCAGACATCAACTGTTTTGAGGCTGAATTTAACAGGAGTGAGAACTCCTTCCACTGGGAGAAAACATCAGTCCATTGGAAAGACTCAGCCTAGCACTTCTGTGCTTTGAGTGATACAGTGCCTGGGACTTCAAGGGAGATCTGGTAGCTTAAAAGACGCAGGGTCTCAGACGGTGTTATTTTTAGGAAGTTGGCATGTTCTTTGAAGATAAAGAGAATCCTGGAAGAGTTTGGTTCTCAAAGACATCTTAGATTATTTTTCTTTGTTGTTGTTGTTTGTTTTACAAAAGAAAAAATACTGTTTTCTTAAGTTCAGTGTTCTCCATGGAATTGACGATGGTAGGTAGCGCTTCCTGTCAGTGTCACCTGAGCAGGGTTTGTGGGCTGAGCTGATTGGTTGCAGAAGCAGGAATATTTCCAGTCAAGTCATGACCCTTACCTCCCAGGGTTTACTATGTATCTTAAGGTGAAAATTTCCCAGCAACAAAGCAAAGTGTCATGAAGAGGCAAGTGGACACTGTGCTGGGGCTTCTGGTTGCCCAGGTTTGCTGGGAGTTGGGGCTGCCCCACAGGGGAATCTGAAGGATTGAGTAGTGGTAGTGCTGTGGGAGGGAGAAGCAGGAACTCACAAGTTCTACAGACTTTCTATCCTCATCGTTCCTGAGGGCACTTTCAGAGTTTTGCAGGAGCTCTGTGGCTCAGCTGGTAAAGAATCACCTGCAATGCGGGAGACATGGGTTCGATCCCTGGGTTGGGAAGATCTGCTGGAGAAGGGACAGGCTACCCACTCCAGTATTCTGGCCTGGAGAATTCAAATGGACTGTATATAGTCCATGGGGTCGCAAAGAGTGGGACATGACTGAGCGACTTACACTATACTACTGTGACCCTCACCTGTGACTGTTTCGCTCTTTCTCATCAGGTGTGAGAGGGGTGGATGTGGAGCAGAGTCCCCCAGCCCTGAGTCTACAGGAAGGAGTCAACTCTACACTGTGGTGTAATTTCTCCACCCTCACAGACAATGTGTAGTGGTTCCATCTGAACCCCGGGGGCCGCCTCATCCGTCTGTTTTACATTCCTTCAGGGACAAAGCAGGATGGAAGATTGAACACCATGACAGTCCCTACAGAACGCCACAGCTCACTGCATGTTTCCTCTTCACAGACCACAGACTCAGGCACTTACTTCTGTGCTGTGCAGCGTAGTGCTCCCCAAGCACCTGCAGCCTGTACTCAAACCCTCCACGGGGCTCAGCCCCTCCTCCAGCCACAGTCACACCGTGACGCCGTTACCAGGTATTTGCACTGTTTAGTATTTCTTACCTACACTAGTACAGTTTTAACCACAAACACTTTTTGGCCCAACGAATTTGGGATTTGGTCTTTTCCCTTCTGAATATCTCCTATATTTCCCTCTGCACTAGAACCTCTGACTTGTAGATAGGAGAATATCTAGATAAGACTACATATTTAAAGTAAATATTTAAACACAATATGCTGGACACCAAAATGATAAAAAGTGAAAGGATCTAAAAGGGGAGAAAATGACTCCAATAAAGATGTTATCCAGTTTAGTTGGGTGTCTCAAGAATATTCAAATCTGCCTTACCATAATTGCAAATACTCACGTTTGCAAACTGCAAATACTCACATCTCATCCTATGACTGGGTCAAAGCAAACAGAAAATATTTGTTCAGTGTTCATATATGAATTGATCACTTGAAACAAATTTATCCTCTTTCAGTTCTGGATGCAAGAAGTCTAAAATCAGTTTCACTGGCTACAGTCAAGTTCTTGGCAGGATTGAATCTTTCCCTTCACTGCACATTACCTAGTTTTAATTTATTTATTTTGTAAGTGGAAGTTTCTACCTCTTAATCCCTTTCACCTATTTCACCCCTATACCCACCCCTTTCCCCTTAGTAGCCAATAGTTTGTTCCCTATATGTCTGAGTCTGTTTCTGTTATATTTGTTAATTTGTTTTGCTTTTAGATTTCATATAAAAGTGAAAGCACACAGTATTTGTCTTTCTCTATCTGACATTTCGCTAAGTGTGATATCCTCTAGGTCTATCATGCTGTCCCAGCTGGCAAAATTTTATTCTTTTTAATGGCTAGTAATATTCTATTGTACACACACACACACACACACACACACACACACTGACACATATATATCTTCTAGATCCATTCATATGAGTGAAAACTGAGGTTGTTTCTATATATCTTCACTATTGGAAATAATGTTGCAGTGAACATTTGGGTGCATACATATTTTTGAATTAGTGTTTTTGTTTTCTTCTGATAGATACCCAGGAATGGAATTGCTGAATCGTATAATGCATGTGCATGCTAAGTCATTGCAGTCGTGTTCGACTCTTTGCAACCTCATGGAAACATAGATTGCCAGGCTCCTCTGTCTCTGGAAATTTTCCCAGCAAGAATACTGGAGTGGGCTGCCATTTACTACTCCAGGGGATCTTCCTGACCCAGGATCAAAATTGTGTCTGCTGCATTGAAGGTGGATTCTTTATTGCTGAGCCACCTGGGAAGCCCCGAATCATATAGTAGTTATATTTATTATCTATAAACTACTACTATTATATATATAATATATAATTATATAATTATTATATATTATAATATATAATTATATATTAAATATATAGAATTAATAAATATATATTATTTATCATATATAATTATATATAAAATAAATATAATTATATTTATATAATTAATAAATATATATTAAATATATAATATATAATTATAAATATTATATTATATATATATATATATATATAACTACTAGTTATATTTTTATTGGTTTGGGGAATCTTTTGAATAGAGGCTACACCAGCTTACTTTCCCAGCAAGAATACACAAGTTTTCCCTTTTCTCCACATCCTTGACAATACTCAATTATTTTTCATTTTTGTCATGATAGTATTCATGACAAAGTAGGAGTGAGGTGATATCTCATTGTGGTTTTGATTTGCATTTACCTGATGGTTAGAGATGTTGAACATCTTTTCATGTGTCTGTTTGCCATCTGTATGTTTCTTTGGGAAAATGCCTATTCTTGTCCTCTGCCTGTGGTTTTGATATTATGTGCAAAAGTTATTTTATATATTCTGGACATTAACCCCTTATTGGCCAATCACTTCCAAATATCTTCTCCCATTTGATAGGTTGCCTTTTTGTGTGTGTTAATGCTTTCTTTCACTGTGCAAAATATTTTAATTTAATTAGGTCCTATTTTCTGTGTTGTTTCTTTTTTGTCCTTGCCTGAGGAAATAGAGACAAAAATATGGCAAAGATGAATCTCATAAAGCATATTGCCTATACTTTCTTTAAGAATTTATGAGTTCAGATCTTATATTTAAGTCTCTAATCCATTTTGAGTTTCTTTTAGTATATGTTGTGAGAAAATATTCTAATTTCATTCTTTAACATGTAGCTGTCTAGTTGTCTAACACCACGTATAGAAGAAGCAGTCTTTCCCCCAATTGCTTATTCTTGCCTCCTTTGTTATAGATTGATTGACCATGTATACAAGGGTTAAAATCTGGACTCCCTATTCTGTTCCATTGACTGAATCTCTGTTTTTGGGCCAGCAATGTATATTTTAGATTATAACAGCTTTGAAGCATATTTTGATGTCAGGGACTGTGATGCCTTCAACTTTGTTCTTTTTGTTTCAAAATGGCTTTGACTATTTGTGGCCTTTTGTGGTTCTATACAAATTTTAGGATTATTTGCAGTAGTTGTGTGAAAAATGCCATGATTATTTTGAGAGGGGTTGCCTTAAATCTATAGATTGCTCTGGTTCAGAGGACATTTTCACATTGTTTATTCTTAAAACCCATGAACATGAAATATTTTTATATTTACTTGCATTATCTTCAATTTTTTTCATCAATATCTTATAGCTTTCAGAGTGACATCAATACAATTCTAGGGCACATGATCTAATAAGTACAATTCTCCTCATAGAGGCAACAAGACTGAATATCCTGATTCTCCTCAAAGTCTAATAAATAAGATTCAATGTCGGATTTCAAAAGAACAATATTCTATTCCTGTTTCAGTTTCATAAAAACACATACAAATGAATAGATTCTGAAAGTCAGAAGAACTGATGTTTCTTCATTTCATGTTAAAGTAATTTTATTTACTAAAAAATCTAAATAGAGCCCTAAAACCCAGTTAAGGAAAAAAAAGATAAGCTAATTATTTTGGATAAGATAGCTTTTCACCAAGACAGCTGAAAATCTGTGGGTTTTAAAAAAGTCATTGTTTCTGAATGGAGGAAAGGTAAGTATGGGTTAAATGAATGGCCAGTAAGTAAGTTACAAAAAGAGTTCATAGCCTATACTAAATTCTATCTTAAATGAGCTGGTAAAATTATTTTACTGAATGACTATCAATTTTTGTCAACTTGTTTAAAATTCAGTTCCTCTCAGCTCATACCTTTATTTTTTTTAATTAATTTTATTTTATTTTTAAACTTTACAATATTGTATTAGCTCCACCAAACATCGAAATGAATCTGCCACAGGTACACCCGTGCCCCGCATCCTGAACCCCCCTCCCTCCCCCCTCCCCACACCCTCCCCCTGGGTCATCCCAGTGCACCAGCCCCAAGCATCCAGTATCCTGCATCGAACCTGGACTGGCGACACGTTTCATAGATGATATTATACATGTTTCAATGCCATTCTCCCAAATCTCCCCACCCTCTCCCTCTCCCGCCGAGTCCATAAGACTGATCTATACATCAGTGTCTCTAATACTATTTTTTTTTCCCATACTCCTTTTCAGGATCTGCCTAACTCAATTACCAGGAAAAGACAAGTAGACAAGACAAAGTTTGTGGTGAGCCAGACTTTTTTCCCATATGTGCACAGACCACGTGGTCTATGAACATGACAAACCCCACTTCCCGTTGGGGGGAGTCACACAGGTACCGGGTACTATGTATATGCGCTGCCAGGCACTCAAAGACACTGAACTCTCATCTTGAGGCAGAAACTAAGCACATTTGTGCAGGGAAATCCATGCCTCATGCCGCACTCCAGCCTGCTCTGGGTGTTCCTGGCCTTCACCTTCTCTGGTAGGGAGGCTTCCAAACATGGGTGCATGCGTTCAGGGTGAAAGGACTGCACACAGGCGCATGGTGCTTCACAGGGACTTGGGAGGAAAGGAGGGTTGGAGAAAAGCATACTTTTTATGATTTCAACTTGGGTTTTCTTTGGGTCCCAAATTAGTCTAATTCCTAAATTATTTTGTTCATTACTTCAGCTGGGTTTCCTGATTTTTCCCCCACAGGATCTGGTGTGGCACAGAAAGTTATTCAAGACCAGCCAGACACATCCAGTCAACTGGGACAGTCAGTCACCCTGAACTGTCGGTATGCAACAGCCTGGAGCTACATGTTTTGGTACAAGCTGCTTCCCAATGGAGAGATGATTTACCTTATTGGTCAGGTTTTACTGGCCAGAATGCAAGGAATGGCCGCTACTCTGTAAACTTACAGAAAGCTAGTAAATCCATCAGCCTCACCATTTCAGACTTACAACTGGAAGATTCTGCAGAGTATTTCTGTGCTCTCTGGGAGCTCACAGTGTTTGAAGTAATGGGAATAGCTAAACAAAAACCCCAGAGTTTAATAAAAGAGAGCTTCCCTGCTGCAGAACTCCAGCTGAAATATGCACCTGCAGATCTCAGACCAGAAATGGTAGTTGTGTGGTTGCTTAATCTGTGGTCTGGAAGTTCCTTTTAAGTCACTTAGGAACAGATGTCCAGACTAACTTTCTAGTAATATGTTCTCAGTCTTGATTTTTTTAATTTTATATCAATCATACAGAACATGTGCAAAGTTGTATAAATTTGAAAACTTTCCCTGTAATAATTTAATGTGGCAACGGCACCTAAAAAAATCTCACATCATAAATCTGGGTTTAATTTTCAGAAATTGTCATGAATATAATTTCCTTAATCTTTTCTTCTTAGGTTTTGTGTCAGTTAGGGTACAATCAGAAAAGTAGAACCACAGTGATACAGAATAAGAGACTCATTTTAAGGAATAGAACTCTCAGGCAATTGCTAGAGTTGGTGGAGGAGTTTATACAAAGCTGTTATCTTTGCATCTTGTGCTGAGCCTGAATTTACTTTAAATCAACTAGAGTGTCATTTGGAAAGGAAAGTTAGATATGGATAAAAGCATGGGAAAACTGGCATTTAAGGACATACTAGAACTCATGAGGATGACTGAAACCCACAAAAACACACTAAATACTTGTCTGTCTCTCACTTCCTTCAATCTCATGGTAATGGGTGACCTTCAGTAGAAGTGGATATTTATCATCATGCTACATGCACATTTGGCCCAAGACAGAGGGATGATGAGGAGAAGATCTGGTTGGAGGTTAAGGAGCTGTAAGTCAACAGTAAGATGAGCTAGCAGATCAGCAGCAACATGTGTGAGTTGCACAGTGACTGGAGCCCTGCACCAACCAGCAGGGCATAAAAAATGTGGCTACTTTATGACAACTACCTTCTAAACCTTGCACAATCTTTTTTATGGCCAACCCTAACCCAGAACAATACAGAGAAACAAATTCTGAATCATAGATTTCCAGCTAGTAGAGACACTACAAAGCTATTCCAGTACCTTCTATGTCAACTGGTCATCCATCTATACCTCTTTTAACAACACACTTTCAAATAAAGAAAACAGAAAAACTATGCTTCTTGTTCAGTTCAGTTCAGTTCAGTCGCTCAGTCATGTCCAACTCTTTGCATCCCCATGAATTGCAGCACGCCAGGCCTCCCTGTCCATCACCAACTCCCGGAGTTCACTCAAACTCACGTCCATCGAATTGGTGATGCCATCCAGCCATCTCATCCTCTGTCGTCCACTTCTCCTCCTGTCTCCAATCCCTCCCAGCATCAGAGTCTTTTCCAATGAGTCAACTCTTCGCATGAGGTGGCCAAAGTGCATCATTCCTTCTAAAGAACACCCAGGACTGATCTCCTTTAGAATGGACTGGTTGGATCTCCTTCTTGTTAATATGATGCAATTATTCCCCATTCGACCATAATCAACATAACCTTCTGCTGAAAAGAGTATACCCGGTTTGTGCATGCGTACTAAGTTGCTTCAGCCACATCCGACTCTTCATGACCCTATGTACTGTAGCCCACCAGGCTCCTCTGTCCATGGGATTCTCCAGGCAAGAATACTGGAGTGGGTTGCCACGCCCTCTTCAAGGATATCAAGTTCCATTATCCATTTTTGGGTGTTGTTCTTTCCTTTTATACTTCACCCATACTGTCCCATTGGATCCTGCATCTTAACTATTGAGATACAATCAGATACAAGATTAACTTGTATTTTGCACATCATGATTCCATAGGCAGGCAAGTGGGGGAGAGATTTTAAAATGGTTACTCTATGCATAAATATATTCATATCAAACTGAAAAGGAGATTGTCATAACTACTGTCAACTTAAAAAATATTCACAACCAGAAGTTGAGAGTTACATTTTATCTGGTGGGAATTTTTAGGACTTCAAGCCTGGGAGATAGCATCTCAAGTAAACCTGAAAGAACTGCTCCAAGGAGGTGAGCAGAGGAGCCAGGTTGTATAGAAGTTTTGCAACAAAGTGCAGGTAGTCAGAACATCAAAAGATTATTGTTAATTAAAGAAAAACGGATATCTCAAGTTAAGGATGGACTTCCCTGGTGGCTCAGACAGTCAAGAATCTGCTTGCAATGCAGGAGACCTGGGTTTGATCCCTGGGTTGGGAAGATTCCTTGGAGGAGGGCATAGCAATCCACTCCAGTATTCTTGCCCAGAGAATCCCCATGGACAGAGGAGCCTGGAAGTCTACAGTCCATGGGGTTGCAAAGAGTCAGACATGACTGAGCGACGAAGCACAAATTAAGGAGTCTAGCACACTTCTATGCATGGGGAGATGTAAGAGTCTGGGCTCACTGAGGTCATTCTTTTACTATTCTCCTCAGCTATCCTGGGGCCAGTATCTGTGTTTCTTACATCCTGAGCTCCTTTAGTCTCATGGTAGGGAGTGACTGCAGTTCTGATGGTTGTTAGATCACAGATATTCTTCTCCTTCCTGGGTGCCCTTAGGCTCAGGAGCTCACATTGGGCAGCAGTTGCTGATGACTGTGACATCCTTGTTTACTGATATGGCAGGAAATACTCCATTTCTCATTATTACAGTTTTTGTTACTGCAAATGACCGCATGATTGTTGGTAGTATTTATAACTACCTTTTCCATTACCCATTCCATAACATTTTTGCTCATAACAAGCACCTTCACTCACTGCCACCTTGACTTCCTATAAAACAAGCTCCTTACACAGGAGCAATGCTATGTGGAAAGTCATCAAGGTGAATAAGACATTCTGCAAGCCCACCACTGTAGTTTTGACAGAAGCTCAAAGGGTATTGAAGGCAAATCCAAGGGTCTATTTAAGTGGAAATAATCTTGCCAATAAACAGGGAAAACTGATATACTGTATTCTGGGAAATATAGTTAAGAATGATGCTTGATTTCATATCAGATGCAATAGAAGTCACCAAGGGAAAGCATTTTTAAAGTGTTAAAAGGAAGCAAACAAGTAATACTTTCAAACTAGCTTCTTATGAACATGAAAATGAATCCTTTATCGAAATCTTTCTATTTTTTTCCACTGAGAATCAGGCTGTAACACACTGCATGAATCAAGAGTGAAAGCTGAAGCTCTGCCAGCTGGTGTCCTGCTCACATATCTTATGATGCTTACACTGGCCTCTCTGCTCCCCTCCAGTGATCATGGGTTAAACTGCGAGGAAGCCTGTTGCAGTGAAAAGGAAAAAAGAGAAATGAGATTTTTTTCTTTCCCTTTCCTGGGACCAAAGAAGATAAAAAGAACAGTGAGCAGGCCTGAACATTCCTGAAGTGAAGTGAAAGTTGCTCAGTCATGTCCGACCCTTTGCAACCCCATGGACTATAGTCCATGGAATTTTCCAGGGCAGAATACTGGAGTGGGTAGCCTATCCCTTCTCCAGTGGATCTTCCCAACCCAGGGGGTGAACCGGGGTCTCCTGCATTGCAGATGGATTCTTTACCAACTGAGCTACCAGGGAAGCCCTGATAGAGATTCCCTGAGGTCTCAATAGGGAAGGGTGTGAACATTCCTAGTTGTTTTTGTTTTGTTTTGTTTTGCCTTAAGTGCTCCTAACTCTGCATATCTGTAAGTTTGCTTTACTGCTCCCTAACTCTGCAGGAGCTGCAATTCACACTGTCTCCTTTGTCTCTATGCTAAATACATCTCCTATCTAGTGTTTTCCCTTACAACACCCTTCCCTTTGTAGTTACATATCAGAAAGAAGGCTACAGAGCCACCTAACTGCCAGACTCAATTGCTGGGTTACAGATGCCAGGCTATGACTCTTTGAAACAATGCAAGAGGAAGAAATCAAGATCTTATTATCACCTTGACTCCTGACTGTGAGCCCTTGCCTTGTGGTTCAGATGGTAAAGAATCCACAGGTTTGATCCTTGGGTCAGGAAGATCCCCTGGAGAAGGGAATGGCAACCTACTCGAGTATTCTTAAAGCCACCTTTCTACTTCCTCCAAATTCTGTCTCTGTCCTTTTTATTTGGCTTCAGTGGGCAGAGAAAGCCAAGAATTTGGCCAGCAAAAGCATAATCACAATGGGAGCTGTCATTGCTGAACCATTCAGTAAACTTCCCTATGCAGAAATGGGGAGAAAGAAGATTCAACAAAACTGGCTGTTTTCTTTTTTTTCTTCTTCTTTTGCCTGCCAGATGTGAAAGTGATTGACTTCAAATGACAAATACAGCACATGGCCTGATTATGGCTGCAGAGTAAGAGGCTACTTTGAAAAGAAAGCTTGGAATTGTTGTACAAGATGGATGTCTTTCTTCTCTGGCAAGTAAAATTGTATGTACTGCTCTGTCTTTTCTTGTAGTATAGAAATAGTTAGCTAAGTGGGAGCAAGAGTCAATAATGGGAAAAAATAAACAATTGCAGGAAACACTGCTTGGTATACTCATTCCAGTTTATATTATGGCACCCAATCTCTCAAAATAACACCCTAATGAATTAATTTCTCATTAATACTAATAAGAACATGATAGACATGGACACTTATGATAAACACATGAAATCTGCCAGGTAAACTACTACATATACATCAGAAAGTGCTCCCCTGGTGGCTGAGCTGGTAAAGAACCTGCCTGGAAATGCAGGAGCCACAAAAGATGCCGGTTTGATCCTTGGTTATGGAAGATCTCCTGGAGTTCAGTTCAGTTCAGTTCAGTCACTCAATCATGTCCGATTCTTTGTGACCCCATGAACTGCAGCACGCCAGGCTTCCCTGTCTATCACCAACTCCCGGACTTCACCCAAACCCACGTCCATCGAGTCCGTGATGCCATCCAACTATCTATCCTCTGTTGGCCCCTTCTCCTCCTGCCCTCAATCTTTCCCAGCATCAGGGTCTTTTCAAATGAGTCAGCTCTTTGCAAGAGGTAGCCAAAGTACTGGAGTTTCAGCTTCAACATCAGTCTTTCCAATGAACACCCAGGACTGACTTCCTTTAGGATGGATCTCCTTGCAGTCCAAGGGACTCTCAAGAGTCTTCTCCAACACCACAGTTCAAAAATATCAATTCTTCGGCACTCAGCTTTCTTCATAGTCCAACTTTCATATCCATACATGACTACTGGAAAAACCATAGCCTTGACTAGATGGACCTTTGTTGGCAAAGTAATGTCTCTGCTTTTTAATATGCTGTCTAGGTTGGTCATAACTTTCCTTCCAAGGAGTAAGCGTCTTTTAATTTCATGGCTGCAATCACCATCTGCAGTGATTTTGGAGCCCCCAAAAATAAAGTCAGCCACTGCTTCCCCATCTATTTGACATAAAGTGAAGGGACCGGATGCCATGATCTTCATTTTCTGAATGTTGAGCTTTAAGCCAACTTTTTCACTATCTTTAGTTTTTCTTCACTTTCTGCCATAAGGGTGATGTCATCTGCATATCTGAGGTTATTGATATTTCTCCCAGCAATCTTGATTCCAGCTTGTGCTTCCTCCAGCCCAGGGTTTCTCATGATGTACTCTGCATACAAGTTAAATAAGCAGGGTGACAATATGCCCTGGAGTAGGAAATAGCAACTTGCTGCAGTATTCTTGCTGGAAAATCCCATGAACAGAAGAGCCTGGCAGACCATAGTCCATAGGTTGCAGAGTCAGTCATGAATGAGCACACATGCACTCATAAATATCCCCCAAAAAATTGACCTTTAAGTTGTAGATAGATTATTCTGCAATTTCAGATTCTGTCTCCCAACCCCATCCCCAAGATTTTGCACATTGCTGCAGTTGATTGAATATTTAAGTTAGGGAAGGTATTATGTTGGGTGATTTGAATGTTTGTTCTTACTTAATTCTTATTGGAACACTTCAAGGTTGGATCAATTCACCTTTAGGCAGGCAATGTTACAAAGTGCTTGAGACCGAAGACTTGGTTTGTATTTCTAGATCTACCACTCATTAGTTGAGTATCTTGGCAAAATGACTTAATGATTTTTGGCTTTAGTGTTCGCGTATCTACAATGTTAGATATTGATAGAATATCAATATTGATAGAATCTACCGTGCAGAGTTCTCATGAGAAGTGAATGAGATAATAAGTGCCAGTGCTGAGTCCAGTGCCCAGCAGAAAGATACTGACTACTTACAAGAAAGGAAATTGAACTTGAAGGGGGTTCAATATTTTTCCTGGTGTTGCATAGTAAGTATCAGAGTGGAGCCTCCTCTCCATTAGAGCAGATGCCCTTTGTCACCCCAAGAGTAACTCTGTCTCAATACAGTATTGTATTGTGTTTATAGTACTTATTACTCTTTAAAATTATTTTTTCTAAAAAAAAAAACCATTAATTTAATTTTTCTCTCTTCCTACTGAACTATAGGCATTTAATATCTCTTTACTACAGCATCCTCTAGACCTGAACCCTGCTTGGCACACAATATGAAACCCAGCAGGATTCTATAGGGTCTTTCTGAAACAGACTCCCAATACCCTAACTCGGTTGCTTCTTGTGCATAGAAAACCATTAGCCTCTCGGGCTTTCCCTGAATTCCAAAGAATAAACTTAATCAGAAAAATTGCAGAAGGAGAGGAAAACAGTCAAGCAAGACAAAATAATAATAGTTTCGCCATTAAGCAAAGCTAAGAAGAACTTTTTGTCTCTTTCCATTTGAAAGTTTTAAATTTTTAAATTGAAATTTTATATAAAAAATTTCTAACCAAAGTGTTTTTCCTCCCAGGGGTTGCCATACCAATCTCTCTCAAGTTGAATAGCAGCAGTCCAAAACAAGGGAACTGATTTCTGAAAGTCCTCAGAAACTTTCAGTTTCTCTTTGCTGAAAGATGGGGTCAGTTCTTCATGTAACTTAACAGGGGATGTCTGATCAAGCTTCTTCTTTGGCTTAAGTTTTTTCACAGACAAGGGCAGGCTGAGGACATGGGAGGCAAGGACCATAGAGCCCAGCTCCATTTCAGTATATTTAAATGAATCTTCAACTTTCTGCATCTCATAAAACATTCTGTTTTTACACTTGTAATTCACCTTCCCTCCCATAATAATAAAACAGGTATCTCTTTTACTTTGAAATTGTACCTCTTTGCCTAAACACTTCACCAACACCATTCTTTCTGGTTTCTATGGCACCTTAGGCCACTGATCATCCAAATTCTACAGTCTGATTTTTTAGGACTCATTTAAAATATTCAAGTTTTCTCATCTTAGAAAAAATATTTCACATTCCTCCAAACCCCATACATGCCTCTCCTGCAACCAATCTATCTTTTACTCCCTGCCTATTGTTTAAAAGCCCTGATCATATAACTGCTTACACTCTGTCACCTTTTTTCACTCCGTACACTTCTGTTTTTTCTCCCAATATTTTCTAAAATCTGTTTTCTTAAAAATCACCAATGATCTCTTTATTGTTAAATCTAAAAGACGTTTTTAACCTCCTTCATCTAGACAAGTAGCTCTCAAATTTTAATGTGCACAGGAATATTATTAAAATGCAGATTCTGACTTAAGAATTTTGGGTTAGGCCTGAGATTCTGAAGTCAGAGTAGCTCCCTGGTGATGTAAATGCTACCTACCTACAGACCACATTCGAGCAGCCACTCTCTGCACTGCTTGCCACTCTTTCTGGGGACCTTTGTGTTCTTGGCACACAGTACCCCAACCTTAAACTTTAACTTCTGAGAGATCCTTTGCAAGATCTCCTATTCTTCTTTACCCATCCCACATCAAGAGCATTCCTACTGCTTAGGCCCTCTTTCCCTCTCAAGCTGTATACTATTCTTTGAAAATTTCATCTGCTCATATTGCTTCAATTATCATGCAAGCAGTCTTAGTGGAGTGCACATAAGACTGTCTCTGGAGTTAGATCTAGATTCTAATCGCTACCCTGTCACTTAAAAATACTTCAATCCTGTGTAATTTAAATTCTTTGAAGCTAGGTTTGCCATCTGTAAAATGGAGGGTAAAAATGAGTAACCCAAGGTGGTGTTGTATTAAATAAGATATTTCTTATAAAGCTCAGACAGTAAAGAATCTGCCTACAATGCGGGAGACCTGGGTTCAATCCCTGGGTCAGGAACATACCTTGGAGAAGGGAATGGTAACCACTCCAGTATTCTTGCTTGAAGAATCCCATGGACAGAGAAGCCTGGCAGGCTACAGGTCATGGGGTCACAAAGAGTCAAACACCACTGAGCAACTAACACTTTTAGCATTTCATTTTAAAATAAAGCTTAAACTTCAGTGCCCCTTACTTAAACATGTCATTTCCAAGATGCATAGGGCCCTAGCCATATTTTATAAATGTTCCAAAATATAAGATATCTTAACGAGTTAAGATCCTTGCCAGTTAAACCCCAACTTCCCCTCTACTATAATTCTAGTCTGTCAGGAGGTGATGGAGTGAGCCGCAGGCTTATTTAGCATCTGCAAGAGTGAATTTGAATTAAGAATGCATATAATTTTGGCCTAGTGGAATTTATTTATGCAGCTCACAGTCACTTCAGTATATAAATGCTTGTCATCAAGGTCTCACAGGCTAAGCATCAGAGACAGACTTCAAACAAAAATCTATTTGACACTAATGCTAATTACCTTACATTACACTGTACTGCTGTTCCTTTGGTAATGATCCATTAACAAGTCTTTGTTTCCAAAAGGCATGATAGTCTATTGCCAGTATTTTTAGTGTTTTAAAAGCATGTAACACCTCCCTAACTGGTTCCAGTATGTTTTTATAGTTTCCTTGCACACTGTTGCATTCCAGTCTGTGGAATATCTGTGCATTCCACCCTATACATTGGAAGACGAGTTTGCTTATGTTCTTCCTTTGGTATGAAAATGGCCTCGTCTGACCATATTTATTATTGTTCATATTAACTTCTTACTGTCTGGTCACAATGTTTTACATTTATCAGAATAAAGTGAAGCTGATAGCATGCCAGTCCAATGAGGGCATTAACAACCATGGTAGGTAGATGATACCAGGGTTCCCCAGGTAGTGCAGTGGGGAAGAATCTGTCTGCTGATGCAAGAGATGTGGGTTTGATCCCAGGATTGGGAAGATCCTTTGGAGGAGGAAATGGCAACCCACTCCAGTATTCTTGCCTGGAAAATTCCATGGACGGAGAATCCTGGTGGGCTACAGTCCATGGGGTTGCAAAGAGTCTGAGGGACTGAGCACACACACACACACACACACATAAAAGAAATTTGCAGGTGTAATTAAAGTCTCTAATCAGTATGACCTTGAATGAATCAAAAGGAGATTGTCCTAGGTGGGCCTAATCTAATCAAGTGAGCTCTTTAAAAAAGAGCTTAAACTTTTCCTGCGATCAGAGACATCCTCCTTATCTTGAGGAAACAAGTTGCCATGAGTGCTACAGCCACAAGGAAATGAATTCTACCAGCAACCACTGACTCTGGAAGAGGACCCCATGCCCCAGACAGTCTTAGTTGCCTCCTTGACTGCAACCTTGTGAGTTCAGCTTAACTGTGTGCTGATTTCTGACTTACAGAACCTGTGATATAAACAGAAGTTGTTCCATCACAAAAGTTCTTGATAATTTGTCACTCATCAATAGGAAACTAACATAGAAAATAAACTCGTTAATTGGTGTGATCAGTTGATAGTATTTAGGATTTGTTATGACATAAGAAAATTTGGAATGTAATGACATCTTGTAGCACATAGTACTGTGATAGACAGTTTCCAAATTTTGACCATAATCCTATAAATTTTCATCCATTTTCAAAATGCACTTTGAATTTTTTAATAAAGTAAATTTCAATCAATAATTATCTTTCTTTTCTCTGTATTAAAGTTTTTAAAAATTTATTGTCATATGAAGGAAAGTGTAAAAAGTATGAAGACAAAAAGCATAGAAACAAAAAGTATTATAGCAGTGTGTCATGGAAATAAGTACTTAAATATGACTCAGTTTTCTGGATTTATGCTGTCTGTGGAATTTGCTTTCTAAAATTTATAATTCACTATGATTTTATTTCTCATTCAAAACATTATTTTGTATTTAATTTTTATCCATACTGTTGTGCTGTTATACAAAGTGCAATTTTGTAAGTTTCAGAGCCTACAAAACATAAATTCTGCTCTGTACATAATTATAATGCTTTAAAATTCAACCATACAAAGCCAGCAAGGGGGTGAACAAAAATTATGAATTTCTCTTTATTTCTCTATCTGACCCCTGGAAGGCACTGTTGTGAAAATTGGGAAAGATCAGAATAAGCTCAAAAAAATGTTCCTTTCTTACAATATAAAGAGATATCCTGACACCATTTTTTACACAATGACATGTAAAGCATCTCAGACATTAGAGACAGGAAGTTTTAAGACAGCCTCTCTTCCTAGCTCCCTCTACAGTCTCCATCAGAAGAAGAAATCGATATCACCTGTCATTCCTCCTCAACCGCAGAGCAACTTGGCCAGTCATGAGACTTCTGTCTGTGGGGAATCACCCAGAAAGCAGCTCACTGCCTCTTCACTGCTCCACCATGACCTTGGTGTTCACCTTGATGCTTGAGGCACTTCTGCTGCTGAGTGAGTACTGTTCCATTTTACTCTCTTGTCCACACACAGAACATTGTTCTGGTTTGACTTTGAATAGAGACTTTTGTTTAGCTGAGTTCACTGATTCAGTAATGGTTCAGGAGCCCAGTCAGTGACCAGCCGGATGGCCACATCACTGTCTCTGAAGGAGCCTCTCTGGAGCTGAGGTGCAACTACTCATTTTCTCTTCAACCTAATCTCTACTGGTATGTGCAGTACCCCAACCAAGGACTCCAGCTTCTCCTGAAGTACATGTCTGGAAACAATCTTGTTTCAGGCATCAAAGGTTTTGCATCTGAATTTAGGAAGAGTGAAACTTCCTTTCAACTGCGGAAAAAGCCCACTGAAGTAATTTGACCAAGTACTTCTATGCTTTGAGTGACATGGTGACTAGGACTGTAGGGGGAGCTATCTGCAAACCCCTGAGATCTGGTAGCTTAAGGAACTTACAGTTTCAGCCTGTGTTATTTTCAGGTAGTTGGCATGTTCTGTGAAGGCAAATAGTACAGAGAATATAGAGTATTGCAAATGTTTCATTCCTATGGGCATCTTAGATTTTTTCTTTTCTTTTTCGGTTTGCAAAGAAAGGATTTGTTTTCTCAAGTTCAGTGTTGTCAGTGGAGTTGACTGTTAGGTGGGGCTTCCTGTCACAGAGTGTCACCTGAGCGGGGTTTGTTGGGTGAACTGATTGGTTGCAGGAGCAGGAACATTTCCAGACAAGAAGTGACACACCACTTATGTATGGGTTTAGCTGTGTATTTTAAGGTGAAAATTTCTCAGTAGCAAGTCAAGGCATCATGAAGAGGCTAGTGTGCACTGTGCTGGGGCTTTTGTTTGCCGGGGTTTGCTGTGAGTTGGGGCTGCCCTGCAGGGGAATCTGAAGAAATGAGCAGCTGCTGTACTGTTTAGGGAGGGAGTAGAAAGAGTTGACAAGTCCTGCACACTTCCCATCCATCTCAACATCTATGAGAGCTGGAGGGACACGTTCAGGGTTTTCTCAGAGTTACAGTGAGCCTCACCTGTGGCTGTCTGTCTCTTTCTCATCAGGTGTGAGAGGGGTGGATGTGGAACAGAGTCCCCCAGCCCTGACTCCACAGGAGGGAGCCAGCTCTACACTGTGGTGTAATTTCTCCACCTTGGCAGACAGTGTGCGGTGGTATCTTCAGAAGCCCGGGGGCCGCCTCATCCACCTCATTTACATTCCTTCAGGAACAAGGCAGGAAGGAAGATTAAATGCATCAACAGTCCCTGAAGAACGCTGCAGCTCACTGCACATTTCCTCTTTGCGGACCACAGACTCAGGCACTTACTTCTGTGCTGTGCAGCACTGTGCTCCCCGGGCACCTGCAGCCTGTACTCAAACCCTCGGAGGGGCTCAACCCCTCCTCCAGCCACAGTCACACTGTGAGGCCACCACAGGGCATTTGCAGTGCTTCTTATTGGCCTTACAGATTTGAGACTTTGGTCTTTATCTTCCCCTCAATCTGTATCTTCTTCTGCGCTAGAGTCTCAAACTTGTAGCTAGGAAAGGTCTATTAATAGATAAGAAAGTGAACTGGAAGGTGTTCAGTCGGGTCCGACTCTGCGACCCCATGGACCATAGAGCCCATGGAGTTCTCCAGGCCAGAATACTGAAGTGGGTAGCCTTTCCCTTCTCCAGGGGATCTTTTTAACCAGATGAACCACAAGGGAAGCCGAAGAATACTGGAGTGGGTAGCCTATCCCTTCTCCAGCGGATCTTCCCGACCCACGAATGGAACCGAGGTCTCCTGCATTACAGGCGGATTCTTTACCAACTGACCTATGAGGGAAGCCCTATCAAAATAAATATTTAGCTACAATATGCTCTAGTCCAAAATGGGAAGAAGTGAAAGGAACTAAAAGAAGAGAAAAGTGACTCCAGGAAGATGTTATTCAGCTAAGTTGTCTGTCCCGAGAATGTCCATCCAAACCTGCCTCACCATGATGCATCCCAGCAGACAATTGCAGATACATCTCATCCTACTCCTGCAGCAGCGCAAACAAAAACACACATATGCTCAATGGTTAATATGAACTTGGTCATTTAATTAAAACACATTTATCCTCTTTCAATTCTGGATGCAAGAAGTCTGAAATCAGTTTCACTGGCTACAGTTAAGGTATTGGCAGGGTTGATTCCTTTCCTTACTGTGCATTACATAATTTTATTTATTTTATAAGTATGGAAAAATACACATAATTTTTGTACCTCTTAATCTGCTTCACCTATTTCACTCCTACACCCACCCCTTTCTCCTCTAGTAACCGGTATTTTATTCCCTATATCTATGAGTCTGTTTCTGTTCTGTTAGTTTTGCATTTTAGAATCCATATATAAGTGAAAACATACAGTACTTGTCTTTCTCTGCCTGACTTATTTTGCTAAGTATAATACCCTCCAGGTTTTCCATGTTGTCTCATATAATGAGATTTTATCCTTTTTATGATTAAGTAATATTTCATTGTGTGTGTATATATATATATGTGTGTGTGTGTGTGTGTGTGTGTACACATATTCTCTATCTATTCATATGGATAAATACTGATTGCTTCCATATCTTGGTGATTAGAAATAATGCTTCTGTGAATATTAGGGTGCATATATATTTTCAAATTAGTGTTTTTGTTTTCTTCTGATAGATATCCAGGAATGGAATTGCTGAATGATATAGTATTTATATTTTTAATTTTTGAAAAACCTTTATGCTGTTTTGAATAGTGGCTGCACCAGTTTACTTTCCCAACAAGGGTGCCCAAAGGGTCCCTTTTCTTCATATCCTCAGCAACACTCATTACTTCTTGGCTTTTAGATGATAGTTTTCTGATTGGGGTGAGGTGAGATCTCATTGGGTTTTGATTTGCATTTACCTGATGATTAGAGATGTTGAATGTCTTTTCATGTGTCTGTTGCCCATCTGTATGTTTCTTTGGAAAAATGTTTATTTAGGGCCTCTGCCTTTTTAAAAATCAGATTATTTATGGTTTTCATATTGCATATAAATTTCTTTATATATTTTGGACATTAAGCCCTTATTGACTAATTATTTGCAAGTATCTTCTGTTTGATAGGCTGTCTTTTTGCATTTTAATAGTTTTATTCCAATTTGGATGCCTTCTGTTTCTTTTTCCTATGTGAGTGCTGTGACAAGGACTTCAAGTACTATGTTAAATGGAAATGGTGAGAGTAGGCATCCTTGTCTTGTTCCTCATCTTGGAGAAAATCTTTCAGTTTTTACCATCAAATATGATATTAATTGTGTGTTTGTTGTAAATGGCCTGTATTATTTTGAGATGTGTTCCCATTATAGCAAGTTTATTAAGAGTTTTAAACATGAATGGATGCTGAGTTTTGTCAAATACTTTTTCTTTGTCTGTTGAGATAATTATATAAGTTTTTATCCTTCATGCTATTAATGTATATCATGTTGATTGATTTGCAAATACTGAACCATCCTTGTACACCTAGACTATATCCCGCTTGGCCATGATATATCATTCTTTAATAAATTGTTGAATTAAGTTTCCTAACTTAATTCAGTTCTAAAGGAAGTTAGTCTTGAATATTCGTTGGAAGGACTAATGCTGAAGCTGAAACTCCAATACTTGGGCCACCTGATGCAAAGAAACTGATTCATTGATAAAGACCCTGATGCTGGGAAAGATTAAGGGCAGGAAAAAAATGGGACAACAGAGGATGAGATCATTGGATGGCATCACTGACTTTATGGACATGAGTTTGAGCAAGCTCCAGAAGCTGGTGATGGACAGAGAAGCCTGGCATCCTTCAGTCCATGGGGTCACAAAGAGTTGGGCATGGCTGAGCAGCTGAACTGACTGAATTGAAGTTTGTTAATATTTTGTTGAGGATTTTTTTATCGATGTTCATTCAAGAAATTGACTTTTTTGGTAGTTTTATTGTCTGGTTTTGGCATCAGGGTAATGAAGGCTTCATTGAATGAGTTTGGTAATATTTCGTCACCTTCAATTTTACGGAAAATTTGAGAAGGATGGGACCTAACTATTCTTTAAATGTTTGGAGAATTACCCTGTGAAGCCATGGAGTCCTCTACATCAGGAATCAACAAAATATGGCCCATGAATCAGTGCATTCAGCCATTTACTTTGTAAATAAATTTTGTTGGAACATTAGAAAGCTTATTTATTTATGTATTATCCATAACTTATTTCATGAAACAATGGCAGAGTTCAGTAGCTGCAACAGAATGAATGGCCTACAAAGACAAAAATGTTTACTATTCTACCCTTTATTGAAGAAGTTTGTAATCCCCTCTTCTACATCATTAGTCATCATGGAAATGCCACAGTGAGATCTCTATACACCCATTAATGGCAACCCACTCCAGTATTCTTGCCTAGAGAATTCAGTGGACAGAGAAGCCTAGTAGGCTGCTGTCCATGGGGTTTCACAGAGTCGAACACAACTGAAGTGACTAGCATGCATGGCATTGGAGAAGGAAACGGCAACCCACTCCAGTGTTCTTGCCTGGAGAATCCCAGGGACAAGGGAGCCTGGTGGGCTGCCATCTATGGGGTCGCACAGAGTTGGACATGACTGAAGCAACTTAGCAGCAGCAGCAGCATACACCCTTTATTTTGGCTAAAAATAAAAAGACAACTATATCAAGTATTGTTAATGATACAGAATAATTGTCAGATTTAGAATCTATTTAGAGACATATTCTCTTCAGCATGCAGCAATCTCTTTGATCTGATGTTGATCTTATGGGAGGAGAGACAGCCCCATACAGTGACTCGGCTTGAGGGCACAGTTTCTGCCTTTGAAGGGATCCCAGGACAGGTGAGGCCCTATCATGAGTATTTCAAGAGCCCTGCCTCCTCCTGGTGTGTCCAGCACCCAGACCAAGGCTTCCAGACCCTCATGAGACATGTCTCCATATGGAACAGAGAATGTTTCACAGGGGACCTCAACAAGGGCAGAGATTTACTATCTGAAGAAATCCTTGACACAAGAAAAAGACTTAGCCACATATTTCAGTGTTCTGATAGATGCTCTAATATATATATATTATATATATATAACTATTTTTGATTATATATATATATAATCAAAAATAGTTAAAGAAGAAATAGAAAAGCTAAATGCGTATATAATCATTAAAGTAATTTGACAATTAGAAATATAAATTTGTAGAGAATTCCTAACAGATGGGAAGTTCTGAACCTGCAAGCATGCCCCACTACATAATTAAAAATCGAATGCATAGTAAAATGTATAGGAAACCATGTAACCAGAAAACATTAGAAATCAAGTTTATGTAGGGGACTTCTACAAATAAACAAGAAAAACATTAAAAATGAAAAGAGATAATAAAGATTTGCATAAAGGCAATTTAAAGAAGAAATAGACATGTGAACATATAAAACATCAACTTCTGCAGTAATCAGAGGAAATTAAATTAAAGCAAATTACTATCTCATTTCTGTCAGATAACCAGAAATGTGAAAATCTGATAGCATTAAGTTTTGACCCAAATACAGGGAGAAGACTATTACATTTCTCCAGATGGAGAAAAGCAACCACAGAGAGAACCTTTATTTAACAACTTCAGAGAAAAATTGCCTGAACTATTTAATAAAGAAGAAAACGTATGCATTCAAAAGTCAAGCAATTCCAATTCCTGTTATCTACATTCAAGTAATTCCAACATTTGAACAAGGAGGCATTTACAAAGATAGTCACACCAACCCTGTAAGCAGAAGTATAACCATTCAAGTACAGAATGAATGAATAATGAATTACATATGAAGTCAAAATACATGAAGTATTACAAGCAAATAAACAGTTCTCTGTATTATTTTCTTAGATAACTCTTACAAAAGCAAAATGCTGAGTATAAAAAGTATCAGAATGATATATGCTGCATGATGCTACTTATGACAAATTTCAGAATATAATCACAATATAATATACTGTTTTGTGATACATAGCTATAACAGTAAAATAATAATAAAAAAAATTTTTTTAATTAAAAAAAGAAAAAAAAAAAGAAAAGACATACATGGAATCTTCCCAATAGTAGTTATTACTTTAAAAATAGGAATAGTACTAGGAGTTACTCTTTAGTTTTGTCTGTAACGTTTGGAGAGAGCTATTGAAAATATAGCAAAATTAAATATCTGTTTACCATCATTGCCAGGGGAAAATGTGTCAGCACATAATTTTGTGTACTGTTCCATGTAAGAATTATTTAGTATTTTTTTTAATTTCAAAATTGGATGGTAGCAAACACAGCTTTTACTAGTCCAATTAATTCATAGAAGAAATAACATAACTCCTGTTACCTAACTTTGACAGATGTACATTTAATAGGCCATAAAATGCCAATAAAATGCCAGAGAAAAAACTTTTAACTTGTTTAAGCACTAGAAATTATTCATCGGAAAGTAAACAGCACAGAGACTTCCTACCACAGTTAAAATATAAACTTTTTGAGTACAAAAAAAGAGAAAGTGAAAAGAAATTCAGATCATCTGGCTTAGCGGTGGGAGACATGCTCCCAAGATGTTAGTCTATGTTGTAACTAATACACAAATTCAACAAAGTTGCAGGATACAAAATTAATCTGCATTCCAATGATGAACTATCTGGAAGAGATATTAAGATAACAAATCTTTTTGCATCACACCAGAAAGAAAATACCTAAGAATAACTTTAAGCAAAGAAGTATAGATTTGTATATTGAAATCTGTAAGACATTGATTATAGAAATTGAAGACAAAAATTAATGGGAAGATATTTTGTTCTTACAGACCGAAAAAAATTCAACTGTTAAAATATCCATACTACCCAAATCATTCTACAGATTCAATGAAACCTCTATCAAAATTCAATGACATTTTTCATGGAGATAGAATAAACAAACCCTAAGATTTGTATGAGAGACAATAGACTACCAATAGCCAAAGTGAACTAGAGAAAGATCAAAACTGAAGGCATCACATGACCTTATTTCAAACTACATTACAAAATTATAGTAATAAAAACAGTGTGCGTGTGGGGGGGGGGGGTTGGCATTAAACAAAGACACAGCAGCCTCTATGGCAAACAGTATGGAGGTTCCTCAAAAAATTAAAATTAGCCCTACTATGATATTCAGCATTTCCACCTCTGAGTATTCATCTGAAGAAAATGAAGTCACTATCTCAAAAAGATATCTGTAGCCCTCATTTATTGCCGTTCATCTACAACAGCTGAGACATGGAAACAACCCAAGTGTCCTTTGACAGATGAATGGATAAAGAAAACATGATAAAAAAAAGAATTTTTTTCATAGATTTACAACAACATGAATGAATCTTGAGGGCATAATACTAAGTGAAATAATCAGGCAGACAAAGTCAAATACTGTATGAAATCATTTGTATGTGGACTCTAAGACACAGGTGCAGGAACACACACACACAGACATATAGACACACAGACACACACACACCCAGACCTCACAGATACAGAGAATAGATTGGGGGTGTAGGGTGTGGAATAGGTGACTATGTTCAAAAGACAGAAACATCTAGTTATAAGAGAAATAGGTCCTGAGGATGCAATATACAGCATGATGACTATAAAAAAAATTTTTTTAATGGTGTCAGTGTGTAAACCCTCTTGGCTCTCAAATATATATATATATATATATATATATATATTTTTTTTTTTTTTAGTTAAATAAATTGGCTGCTCTGGGTCTTTGCTGCTGCACACAGGCTTTCTCTAGGTGCACTAAGCGGGGGCTGCTCTTGGTTGCAGTGCACAGGCTTACTGTCCTGCCTTCTCTTGTTGTGAAGCACAGGCTCTAGGAGCACAGGCTTCAGTAGTTGCAGCATGCAGGGTCCAGGGCACGTGGGCTTCAGTAGTTGTGGCACACAGGCTCAGTAGTTGTGGCTCTTGGGCTCTAGAGCAAACCTCCATAGTTGTGGTGCCCGGGCTCAGTGGCTCCAGGGCATGTGGAACCTTCCCAGACCAGGGATTGAACCCATGTCCCCTGCATTGGCAGGTGAACTCCCATCCACTGTACCACCAGGGAAATCCTCTCGAAGTTTGTTTTGCTTTTTTTTTCTAGTAGTTTGAACAGTTGAATAACAAGTTTGGAATAGGATGTATAACTACTGGACTGGAGTATCTTTCATTGGACCGTAATATGCAAAACTCAAAATAGGATGTAGTACCCAGATTGGAATGCAAGGTGAGCTTCAGAAGACAGTCACCAGAGATGTAAGAGGAAGAACTAGGGAAGATCTGGGAACCTCAGTAGTAATTCTATGCCCTCTTTTGCTATGTGAGTTTGGGGATTCCTATGAAGGAACCACGGATAATCCAAGGACAATCTATTATAAAATAACTCAGTTAGGTCTTCCCTGGAGGTTCAGTGGTAAAGAATCTGCTGCCAAATCAGGAGACTTTGGTTCAACCCCTGATACAGGAAGACCCCACATGTCATGAAGCAGCTGATCCTGTGCACCACAACTATTGAGTCTGTGCTCTAGAGCCTGTGCTCCACAGTAAGAGAAGCCACCGCAATGAGAAGTGCAACGACAGAGTACCTCCTCTCCCTGCAGCTAGAGAACAGCCTGTGTAGTAATGAAGACCCAAACACTCTAAATTAATAAAAATAAATAAATAAATAACATTATAAAAAGAATAAGTTATTCTTATTGTGTTTTTTTTTTTTTTTTTTTTTTTTTTGTGGTGTTGAAACAAAAATAAATCACAAGGGAAGGCAGAACAATGTTTAGGACAGTCTAAATCTTCCAACCTGAGTGTCAACACATTCAGACTTGATCCAGCCAGAAGCTACATTTTTCAGACTCAGAGTCTGTAATGCAGCTGAGGGAACATTCACCATTACTGTCAGGAGCTCAGAGCAAGGCCATATCAACAAAGGGGAAAAACTGCCTTCATGCTCTCCCTGTGTTGTTGTGGACATTTGTGGTATCCTCTGCTGCTGCTGCTGCTAAGTCGCTCCAGTCATGTCTGACTCTGTGCGACCCCATAGACAGCAGCCCACCAGGCTCCCCCGTCCTTGGGATTCTCCAGGCAAGAACACTGGAGTGGGTTGCCATTTCCTTCTCCAATGCATGAAAGTGAAAAGTGAAAGGGAAGTCGCTCAGTCGTGCCCGACTCTTAGCGACCCCATGGACTGTAGCCCACCAGGCTCCTCCATCCATGGGATTTTCCAGGCAAGAGTACTAGAGTGGGGTGCCATTGCCTTCCTCTACTTAGTTACAAATAATTGGAAACCAGGACATCTGCTGCCTGCCAGCACCCAGAGGTGAAATGGAACAGAGGAGTAGATGTCTCAACTAAATATAAACTCTCCTCCCTGCATCACTCATTAATGTGCTACTTCGACTTTAAAATCTAAGAACTGGCACTGTTTTAGATCTTTCTGTACTTTCTTTTCTACTTGTATATTTGCCTTTGGTTCTTTTATATTAATTCATCTATTAAAACAATGAAATCAAATGAAAGATTGGCAATGACATACTACATGATTATGTACAGTATACAAAACTTCAGTCACCAAATAGCTTGGTGTCAACGTTTACTAAGTGTTACAGATGCCATATTTTGTAAGAGCGCACTGTAGCCTTGTGGCACAGAAAAAGTCAGCATGAAAAAAAAAAAAAAAAAGAAAAAGTCAGCATGCTTAGCTTGACTTTACAGAGAAAAACAAAGAACCACTAAGAAGAGAAACTGAACACTTTGGGGTAAAAACTATGACATGAGGATAATGTAAGGACACCTGATCTAATAAATACAATTCTACTTGTAAAGGCAGCAGGATTGAATATACTGATGCTCTTCAAAGTCTACTAAGTAAAACTCAATGTCAGATTTCAAAGATTAATATATTTTCCTGCTAAGCATTTCATAAAAAAAACACATACAACTGAGTAGATTCTGAAAGCCAGGAGTGATTTTTTATCATTTGATATTGAAGTCACTTTATTTATTGAAAAATATAAACAAAGACCTAGAACCAAGTGAGAAAGTAAAAAGATACATTAATTATTTTGGAAAAGACTGCCTTTTGTCAAGAAAGGTAAAGGGCTTCCCAGGTTGAGCTAGTGGTAAAGAACCCAGCTGGCCATTCAGGAGACATGAGATGCTGGTTCAATCCCTGGGTGAGGAAGATTCCCTGGAGGAGAGCATGGAAACCCACTCCAGTATTCTTGGCCCTTCCCAGGTGGTGCTAGTGTTAAAGAACCCATCTGCCAGTGCAAGAGATGAGGGTTTGATCCCTGTGTTGGGAACCCACTCCAGTATTCTTGCCTGCAGAATCCCCATGGACAGAGGAGCCTGGCAGGTTACAGTCCATGGGGTTGGAAAGAGTTGCACATAACTGAAGCAACAGCACAGCACACACATAAGAAAGTTAAAGATCTGTGAGTTTGTTTCATTGGGGGTTTTTTTAGAGTCATTAAATTCTGGATAAAGAAATATAGTGAAGGGAAAGTGAAGTCGCTCAGTTGTGTCTGACCCTCAGTGACCCCATGGACTGCAGCCTTCCAGGCTCCTTCATCCATGGGATTTTCCAGGCAAGAGTACTGGAGTGAAGCATAGGCTAAATGACCAGAATGACCAGTAAGTAGACTACAGGAAGGATTCATAGTGTATACTAATATGTTTTGAATGGGCTAGCAAAATTATTATCACTGTTTGTCAACTTATTTAGTCTTCTGTTTCTCTCAGCTCAAACCCTTAACATGTATGTGTGTTAGTCACTCAGTCGTGTCCAACTCTTTGGGACCCCATAGACTGTAGCCACCAGACTCCTCTATCCATGGAATTCTCCAAGCAAGAACACTGGAGTGGGTTGCCATTCCCTTCTCCAGGGGATCCTCTTAACTCAGGGATCAAACCAGGGTCTCTTGAATTGCAGGTATATTCTTTACCATCTGAGCCATCAGGGAAGCCCTCACACATATTACTAACTGCTTTTTCCATGATGCTTTCAAGATCTACCTAACATAATAATCAGGGAAAGAAAAGCAGAAAATTAAACATCTGTGAGCCAAAAGTTTTTCCCATCTGTGAAAAAGACCATGTGACCTATGAACGTGACAGACCCCACTTCCTGTTTGAAGGAGTCACACAGGAACAGGTACCATGTATATGTGCTTCCAGGCACACAGAGACACTGAACTCTCAGCTTGAGGCAGAACTGAGCACATTTGTGCAGGGGAATCCATGCCTCATGCCGCTCTCCAGGCTGCTCTGGGCGTTCCTGGCCGTCACCTTCTCTAGTAGGGATGCTTCCAAGCCTGGGTGTGAGAGTTCAGGGTGAAAGGGCTGCACACGGACACGTGGAGCTTCACAGGGACTTGGGGAGGAAAGGAGGGTTGGAGAAAAAGAAGCATTTTATAATTTCAATTTGGTTTGTCTCTGGGTCCTAAATTAATCTAAATCCCGCACTATTTTATTTACTACTTCATCTTTGTTTTCTGTTTTTTTTTTTGGGGGGGGGTTTGTTTGTTTGTTTTTTTCCGTATAGGATCCAGTGTGGCCCAGCAAATAACTCAAGTCCAGACAGCCGTACCCAGTCAAGTGGGGCAGACAGTCACCCTGAATTGTCAATATGAAGTAAGTTGGACCACGGAATACTACTACATTTTTTGGTATAAACAGCTTCCCAGGGGAGAGATGACTTTCCTTATTCGTCAGTATTCAGAAGACGATAATGCAAGGAACGGCCGCTACTCTGTAAACTTCCAGAAAGCAGATAAATCCATCAGCCTCATCATTTCAGCCTTACAGCTCAAAGACTCTGCAAAGTACTTCTGTGCTTTCTGGGAGCTCACAGTGCTTGAAGCAATGGGAAAAGCTGAACAAAAGCCCCAGAACTTAATAAGAGAGAGCCCCACTGCTTCAGGACCTCAGTTGAAGTGCACACCTGCACATCCCAGAAGAGAGATGGTAGTCCTGTGGTTGCTTCATCTGTGGTCTGGATCAGAGGGAGGATTTAATTCTAAATAAAAGCTCCTTCTAGGTGGATCACCAGGCTACAGCTGGAACCAGGTGGGCCTGCCCCACAGGAACTGGAGCCTGAAGAGGACAGGGAATCACTGTGGTTACTGCCTCCCTTTGGTCCCCCAGTTTCCCACCACTGCTTTGGGTCCTGCATTTGAGCAGGAGGCTGGTAGATGCTGGAACTGGAAAAGCACATCTTATCTCCTGCAACTCCTTTCTGGTGGATCCACTTCACAGCTCTTTTCTCCCCTTTCACTAAGGGTTTCCTTTGATTTGCCAGGTTGATACAGACTTTCAGCTCTTGCTAGTATCTTGATGCTTCCCATCTCTTATTTGTTTTCCTTAACCCTGCCTGCAAATCTATAAATATTTCCTTCATTAAGCTTTGTAGTTAAATCTTCAAGTAAATCAAAGATCTTTCTATGTTATTTGGAAGCAGGTGTCCATTACATCATGGGAAATAGATAGGGAAACAGTGGAAACAGTGTCAGACTTTATTTTTCTGGGCTCCAAAATCACTGCAGATGGTGACTGCAGCCATGAAATTAAAAGATGCTTACTCCTTGGAAGGAAATTTATGACCAACCTAGATAGCATATTGAAAAGCAGAGACATTACTTTGCCAACAAAGGTTCATCTAATCAAGGTTATGGTTTTTCCAGTGGTCATGTATGGATGTGAGAGTTGGACTGTGAAGAAAGCTGAGCGCCAAAGAATTGCTGCTTTTAAACTGTGGTGTTGGAGAAGACTCTTGAGAGTCCCTTGGAATGCAAGAGATCCAACCAGTGCATTCTGAAGGACATCAGCCCTGGGAATTCTTTGGAAGGATGATGCTAAAGCTGAAACTCCAGTACTTTGGCCACCTCATGTGAAGAGTTGACTCACTGGAAAAGACTCTGATGCTGGGAGGGATTGGGGGCAGGAGGAGAAGGAGATGACAGAGGATGAGATGGCTGGATGGCATCACTGACTCGATGGATGTGAGTCTAAGTGAACTCCGGGAGTTGGTGATGGACGGGGAGGCCTGGCGTGCTGGGATTCATGGGGTCGCAAAGAGTCGAACACGACTGAGCAGCTGAACTGAACTGTCCACAGTAACTTTTTACTAATACATTCTTCTCTTGAACTTTCAACTTTAAATCAATCATACAGAACTTGTGTAAACTTGTCTAAAGCTATAAACTTGCTCCATAATAATTTAAAGTGACTGCTTCACTAAAATACCCTCACATCACAAACCTGGGTATAGTTATCTGGAATAGTTATGAAAATCATTTCCTTAGTCCTTTGTTCTTAGACTTTGTGTCACTTAAGGTACAATCAGGGAAGCCAACCACCAGTGATGTCGAATAAGAGATTAGTTATATATAAAGACTAGAGCTCAAACAGTTGCTAGAGTTGATAGAGTAGTCTATACAAGCAGAAAAGATAAAAGCACTCTAATGTTCATTGCAGCACTAATTACAGTAGGTGGACATGGAAGGAACCTAAATGTCCAACAATGGAATAATAGATAAAAAAAGATATGGCATATATATATATAATTGAATATTATTCAGCCATGAGAAAGAACAAAACAGTGCCATTTGCAGTGGCATGGATGGACCTAAAGATTGTCATGCTGAGTGAAGTAAGTCAGACAGAGAAAGACAAGTGTCATCTGATATCTCTTTTATCAGATGGAATTTTAAAAAGTGGTATTTACAAATGAAGATGTTTACAAAACAGAAATAGAATCCAGGATGTAGAAAACTAATTATGGTTACCAAAGGGGGAAAGGGATATGAGGGATAAACCAGCAGACTGGGATTCACATATACACACTGCTATATATAAAATAGATAACTAATGAGAACCTTCTGTATAACATAGGAAACTCTACTCAATATTCTATAATGGCCTATACAGGAGCACAATCTAAAAAAGAGTGGATATATGTATACAAATAACTGATTCACTTTGCTGTACAACAGAAACTAACATTGTAAAGCAACTATACTCCAATAAAAATTAATTTTAAAAGTAGAGATAATAAATCTACTGGAAAAAATAAGAGTTTTCAGAACTTTGAAAAAACAGTGATACCTGACTTCCCATCCAGACCAACTGAAATTACAAAGGAAAAGTATTTTTAAAGTGTTTAAGAAAATAAACAAATAAAACTTTCAAGCTAGCTTCTTATGAAAATGAAGATATATATTAAAATGTCTGTGTTGAATATCAATGCTAAGAGTGTGGAAAGTCCATGTGCAGACTTTTAAACTATATTTGCAATGCGTATTTCTGAAAAAGGACTCAAATGAAAAAATATATATAAAGCACATACAAATTATTTAGTAAAGAAAACAGTCAAGAAGAATGGGACAAACTTGGAGATCCAGTTCAGAAATTTGATATTCAATACCTAATAAATATACTAAAAATAATATTATTATTCATCAGGTAAGTAAAAATAAAGCTTCCTCTGAGTGCTCCATCTGTGTCCTTACAGCACCCTGAATGTACTAATGTAGCTAGGAGAATATGACCCAAGAGGACAGGGAAAAATAATGACTGTCTCAAAGAAAATAAGTGATTAAATAAATTTCCTATAGTTTCCCTCATCAAACCAATGTGGAGGGAAAAAAAAAAAAAGTAGTAACAAGTCACAGATTCTGGATATTGAAGAAAAGGAGAGTTTCACTAGAAAAAAAAGAAAGATGGTATTTTTTGAGCTTATTCTATGTCAGGCACTGTGGTATGCATTTCAGACTCATCATCTAATTTAAATATCAAAATCCTATGAGATAGGTTTTATTGTTTCATTTTTTTTTTAATCTTTGGGAAATGAGCCATAACTTTCCTAACAGTAAAATGCTTCTCTACCTTTTATTATCAGCCAGAGTGTAGCATTTTAGGGGGCTCCTGAGGAGCAAGGTCTGGACTATGGAGAAGCACTTGGACTCCAAATAGGGTGGCTGGACATCTGAGTGATGGTGACATTACTGGTTTAAACTGAAACCAAAAGTGAGCTAGAATAGAAGATTCCAAACCTAGGCACAAAGTCCCAGGATGAGTGGATGAGGAAATCATCCACTAACCAGTTAACAGTGCTGAATGCTTTAGCAAGTTTTTTATATAATATCACCCTGTTTATTTAACTTATATGCAGAGTACATCATGAGAAACGCTGGACTGGAAGAAACACAAGCTGGAATCAAGATTGCCGGGAGAAATATCAATAACCTCAGATATGCAGATGACACCACCCTTATGGCAGAAAGTGAAGAGGAACTCAAAAGCCTCTTGATGAAAGTGAAAGTGGAGAGTGAAAAAGTGGGCTTAAAGCTCAACATTCAGGAAACGAAGATCATGGCATCCGGTCCCACCACTTCATGGGAAATAGATGGGGAAACAGTGTCAGACTTTATTTTGGGGGGCTCCAAAATCACTGCAGATGGTGACTGCAGCCATGAAATTAAAAGACACTTACTCCTTGGAAGGAAAATTATGACCAACCTAGATAGCATATTGAAAAGCAGAGACATTACTTTGCCAACAAAGGTTCGTCTAGTCAAGGCTATGGTTTTTCCAGTGGTCATGTATGGATGTGAGAGTTGGACTGTGAAGAAGGCTGAGCTCCCAAGAATTGATGCTTTTGAACTGTGGTGTTGGAGAAGACTCTTGAGAGTCCCTTGGACTGCAAGGAGATCCAACCAGTCCATTCTGAAGGAGATCAGCCCTGGGATTTCTTTGGAAGGAATGATGCTAAAGCTGAAACTCCAGTATTTTCACCACCTCATGCGAAGAACTGACTCATTGGAAAAGACTCTGATGCTGGGAGGGATTGGGGGCAGGAGGAGAAGGGGACGACGGAGGATGAGATGGCTGGATGGTATCACTGACTTGATGGACGTGAGTCTGAGTGAACTCCGGGAGTTGGTGATGGACAGGGAGGCCTGGCGTGCTGGGATTCATGGGGTCGCAAAGAGTCGGACACGACTGAGCGACTGATCTGATCTGATCTGATCTGATCCAGGTCTAAAATTGTTGAAAGTGTTCTAAGTAAGCAACTTTTTCATTTTCTCATGGAAAAGATCAATGAGTGCCAATGACTTCTAGTAACATTTTGACACAGTATATATGAAATAACAAGTATGGAATAACCGGCTTCCTTCAGTACCAGGTGGAGAAGAAAGAAGGATTTACGAGGGAGTCAAATATGCTAGAACACCTTGTACAGAAGTAACATAAAAGGGTCACATTTTAGAATCAGCTCGTTGCAACAGCGCCCCCAGGTGGTCCATGTGTGGATTTAATTTGCAGCTTGTACAGCTGGTGGGAGGTTTTTGGATCTTCTTCCTTGGTCACACTGCCCTTGGGTTTCAATTGTGGTTTTGTTTCCACCTCTGCATGTGGGTCATCCACTGGGGTTTGCCCCTGAGGCTGCCCTGAAAGACTTAGGTTTGCCCCTGTGAGGGCCAGATATGGAAGTGGTGCAGCTGCTTGGGTTGCAGGGGTTCTGGCAGCACCAGTTACTCAGAGTTGGCGGCTAGGGCAGCAGGAAATATAGTGCTCTATAAGGGTATGGCAGCCAGTATTGGCCAATACGCTCCAGTATTCTTGCCTGGAGAACCCCCACCCCACAACAGAGAAACCTGGTAGGCCAGTCTGCTGCTGCTGTTACTCCAGGCAAGAATACTGGAGTGGGTTGCCATTTCCTTCTCCAGGTAGGCCAGTCTACAGGGTCGCAAAGAGTTGGACACTACCAAAGCTACCCTGTGTGCATAGGCGCAAGACTTTTTTTGCCTGTGGCAGCTCCGCCCCAGTGAGAGTTGAGCATGAAGGTGGCACAGCTGCCTGGCTTGTGAGGACCCTGGCAGCGCCAAATGTGCAGGGACACGGACTGCCTCCACCGCAGGACTTATGGCGCTATCAGAGTCTTTTTGAGCCTCTTGTAGCTGGTCATCAGAATGCCTCTATGGCCAGTCTTTCTCCAAGGCTCTGTCCCTTCAGGCACTTAGATGGCTTCCTTGCCTGGGGTCCTTCTCTGTTGCTCAGGTGCATCAGGCACATAGAGGAGCCCCCTGAGCTGGGGTCCTACTCTATAGAGGGGCACGTCAGGCACTTAATGGGGCACCCTGGGTGGGGTCCTACTCTGTAGTTCAGTGCTCAGGTGTTTGATGGGCCAGCCTCCCTATTGTTCAGTTGCCGAGGCTGGCCTGTAGGGGGAGAGAGGCTACAGTGATGGCTCCACCCCCTACGCGTGACTCAGCAGGATCGCCTTGCTTCCATGGCTGCCCGGCTTTTCTGCACAGGCATTGCACACCACAAACTCCTCCCTCACGTCCCCTCGATCTGTCTCTGTGCAGTCAACAGCAGCCCTCGCCCAGGGATTGCTCCACAATCCCTAAACTCCAGGTCCCAGCCACTGTGCCATCTGGGGTCCGTATGGCTGTGGCAAGGACTCTCTGATTTTCATTCCATTTAGGCTGCCACAGATCAGCTGTTTCACTCTAAGCCTTAAATGTTCTTCTCTGACTCAGACAATTGCTCCAGTGTGGGGATTGGACCCCTGCTTCAGTTCCCCCACCTGAAAAACCATAGCCTTGACTAGACGGACCTTTGTTGGCAAGGTAATATCTCTGCTTTTGAATATGCTATCTAGGTTGGTCATAACTCTCCTTCCAAGGAATAAGCGTCTTTTAATTTCATGGCTGAAATCACCATCTGCAGTGATTTTGAGGCCCAAAAAATAAAGTCGGACACTGTTTCCCCATCTATTTCCCATGAAGTGATGGGACCAGATGCCATGATCTTCGTTTTCTGAATGTTGAGCTTTAAGCCAACTGTTTCACTCTCCTCTTTCACTTTCATCAAGAGACTCTTTAGATCCTCTTCACTTTCTGCCATAAGGGTGGTGTCATCTGCATATCTGAGGTTATTGATGTTTCTCTCAGCAATCTTGATTCCAGCTTGTGTTTCTCCAGACCAGCTTTTGTCATAGCTTACTTTGCATATAAGCTAAATAAGCAGAGTGACAATATATAGTCTTGACGTACTCCTTTTCCTATTTGGAACCAGTCTGTTGTTCCATGTCCAGTTCTAACTGTTGCTTCTTGACCTTGACTAGACTTCCTCACAATTTAGTGCTTCCCAGATGGCGCTAGTGGTAAAGGAGTGTAGGAGTGTCAGTGTAGGAGATCTAAGAGGTGTGGGTTTGATCCCTGAGTTGGGAAGATCCCCTGGAGGAGGGCATGGCAACCCCACTGTAGTATTCTTGCCAGGAGAATCCCATGTACAGAGGAGCCTGGTGGGCTACAGTCCATGGGGTTGCAATTGGACACGACTGAAGAGACTCAGCACAGAGGGCAGCAAGGAAGCCAGTGTAAGTATCACAAAGCATCTGAGTAGGACACCAGGTGGCAGTGCTTCAGCTTTCATGCCTGCTACATGCAGTGTGCCAGAGTCTGATTCTCAAGGAAGGAAAATAGAAAGATTTAAATAAAGAATTCACCAGGTAAAGATGAGTAAAGATGTAAAGGAACTTCAGAAATAACACCATGTAGATATGTGGGAAGATAGCATCACAAGAGTGTTTAAAGAATAATACCCGATCGTAGCCTTCAATTTCCCAGGCATCAGATCAGATCAGATCAAATCAGTCGCTCAGTCATGTCTGACTCTGAGACCCCATGAATCCCAGCACGCCAGGCCTCCCTGTCCATCACCAACTCCCGGAGTTCACTCAGACTCACGTCCATCAAGTCAGTGATACCATCCAGCCATCTCATCCTCCGTCGTCCCCTTCTCCTCCTGCCCCCAATCCCTCCCAGCATCAAAGTCTTTTCCAATGAGTCAACTCTTCGCATGAGGTGGCCAAAGTACTGGAGTTTCAGCTTCAGCATCATTCCTTCCAAAGAAATCCTAGGGCTGATGTCCTTCAGAATGCACTGGTTGGATCTCCTTGCAGTCCAAGGGACTCTCAAGAGTCTTCTCCAACACCACAGTTCAAAAGCATCAATTCTTGGGCGCTCAGCCTTCTTCACAGTCCAACTCTCACATCCATACATGACCACAGGAAAAACCATAGCCTTGACTAGACGGACCTTTGTTGGCAAAGTAATGTCTCTGCTTTTCAATATGCTATCTAGGTTGGTCATAATTTTCCTTCCAAGGAGTAAGTGTCTTTTAATTTCATGGCTGCAGTCACCATCTGCAGTGATTTTGGAGCCCCCCAAAATAAAGTCTGACACTGTTTCCACTGTTTCCCCATTTATTTCCCATAAAGTGGTGGGACCGGATGCCATGATCTTCGTTTTCTGAATGTTGAGCTTTAAGCCCACTTTTTCACTCTCCACTTTCACTTTCATCAAGAGGCTTTTGAGTTCCTCTTCACTTTCTGCCATAAGGGTGGTGTCATCTGCATATCTGAGGTTATTGATATTTCTCCCGGCAATATTGATTCCAGCTTGTGTTTCTTCCAGTCCAGCGTTTCTCATGATGTACTCTGCATATAAGTTAAATAAACAGGGTGACAATACACAGCCTTGAGGTACTCCTGTTCCTATTTGGAACCAGTCTGTTGTTCCATGTCCAGTTCTAACTGTTGCTTCCTGACCTGCATACAGATTTCTCAAGAGGCAGATCAGGTGGTCTGATACTCCCATCTCTTTCAGAATTTTCCACAGTTTATTGTGATCCACACAGTCAAAGGCTTTGACATAGTCAATAAAACAGAAATAGATGTTTTTCTGGAATTCTCTTGCTTTTTCCATGATCCAGAGGATGTTGGCAATTTGATCTCTGGTTCCTCTGCATTTTCTAAAACCAGCTTGAACATCAGGAAGTTCACGGTTCACATATTGCTGAAGCCTGGCTTGGAGAATTTTGAGCATTACTTTACTAGCATGTGAGTTCTCCCCAAATATTTTCTAGTGATTTTCCTTTCCCATGTTATATGAGCAAAGAACTCAACATACCACTATTTTTTTCCACATTAATATGAGTGTCTAACGTGTTTTGATTATTGCAATTGGCTGATTCAACTAACATTAAGATATCTTTTGGATTTAGCTCTTTTTCAGAGTTAAATTTTTTTTTTTTTTACTGTTTCTGAGTTTATATTGGGTTTTTTTTTTTTTTTTTTTTTTTTTTTTGGCTGTGGGATTTAGTTCCCCATATACACCCTGCAATGGAAACTTGGAGTCCTAACCACTGGACTGCCAGGGGATTCTCTACTGGGTATTTCTTGAAGGAAGATTGAATGATCCATATATACATTAAAAATAGTCACATATACTATAATTCCTACACAACTGCTTTCTACTGGTCACGGTTCTTTAATGTGGGTTAGAAAAGAAGGAAAGGAATGAGAAGCAATTACAGTTTACTGCTGACTGTTTCAGAGAAGGCAATGGCACCCCACTCCATTACTCTTACCTGGAAAAATCCCATGGATGGAGGAGCCTGGTGGGCTACAGTCGATGGGGTTGCTAAGAGTCAGACACGACTGAGCGACTTCAATTTTACTTTTCACTTTCATGCGTTGGAGAGGGAAATGGCAACCCACTCCAGTGTTCTTGCCTGGGACAGGTGAGCCTGGGGGGCTGCCGTCTTTGGGGTTGCACAGAGTCGGACATGACTGAAGCGACTTAGCAGCAGCAGGAGCTAGTCAGTAGGGACTAGTGAAGTGTCCACTTTGCTGTTTAATATCTGTTAAGTGAGTTTGAGTAGCAGATGTAAGGTGTGGACTTAGTGTGATTCCAAATGACACCAGGGTGTCAGGAGATGAAAGGTCCAGTTCAGATGGCCTCATTTGCTCTTTTGTGGAATAGGATTAAGATTTCATTTCATCTTACATTGGAACCAATGGGGTATTTCTGGGCATGAACGACCACCTCAGATGGATTATTCTCAGACCTCCATGAATATGAGACTGACTACAGTGGATGAGCACCTTCTGGAACTGTGGAAAATCGATGAGGAATAAGGAGCCCAGTGGAATCTATCCTTTGAAATATTTGTTTCATTCAGACCAAATCTTCAGAGGGTTAGAACATAGCAAAGATCTAAAAGGAAATCCAGGCTGCTGTGCTGTTGTGCTAGAAGTTTTTACCACTGTTCTTCCTGAGTGCTCAGTTGAACCTTGAGGGGAAGCCCATTCTGAGGAGCTGTCTCCCTGCTATTGGCTTGCTTCTGGGGACAGCCCCGTGTGAGAGCTGCTAGTGTGGGCTCTGGAAGTTGCTGCTGCATCTCTTCCCTGGTTCATAGCCTGGTCCAGGCTCAGACTCAGCAACAGAACTTAGACCCTGGGTCCTGGTTTACATTAGAATATGAGGCAGATGACAAGAGTAACCGTGCTCCTGACCTTGGGTGAGTTATTATGGCATTAAGAGAAACTGGAATCTGGATCCAGACAAGGATCTACATCCTTGCCTGCTACCATTGCTCTTTATTCAAGATGCTGAGGGATGGCTTTGGGGTCCTATTTTTCTCCAGGCTGTTCCTTGGCATTTATGTGAGGAGTGAGAGAAATAAGGACATTCGGGGTTACTGAGCTCTGGTCTATCCATGGGAGGAAGAAATTAGACCTGCCACTTCTGTTCATGTGTTCCTGGGATTCCTCAGAATAAATATACATATACATAAAAATGTGTCCCAAAACATGAGTGAGAAGTAAATTGTCTGTTCATGTGTTCCTGAGATTCCTCAGATTAATTATTTAAAAAAAAAATGTGTCCCAAAACACAAGTGAGAAGTAAATTGTGTGTGTCTGTATATGGTGGGGAAATAGGGGGTTTACTTGAGAAAGAACCTGGAGGGTGCTGAGTTGGACCTTCAATTTGATTTCAAAATAGGAGCTAGTGTTGTGTCTTTTACTTCCACAGGTACTTTGAGTCTTGCTAAGACCTCCCAGCCCATCTTCATTGACTCATACGAAGGACAAGAAGTGAACATATCCTGTAACCACACCACAATAGCTACAAGTGACAATATCTTCTGGTATCGACAGTTCCCCAACCAGGGACCACGATTTATCATTCAGGGATATAAGACAAACGTGGAAAATGAAGTGGCATCTCTGTTCATTCCTCCTGACAGGAAGTTCAGCACTCTGAGCCTGCCCCGGGCTTCCCTGAGAGACACTGCTGTGTACTACTGCATCGTGGGAGAGGCACACTGCGACAGATGGGGCTGCACCTGTGCAGTATCCCCGTGTGGGGTGGAGTCACAGCCCAGGGGATCCCCAAAGCAGTACCTTCTAAAGTGTTTATTTTACTGTATTATTTCAGAAGGTATTAGCAAATCCATGTATTACTTTACTATTTTAAAAAAATATTGGTCTTATTTATTTTTAAAATAGGTATTCCATTTCTATGGTATAAAATTCAAAAAACACAAAAGGGCGTGATGCCTTTGTCCCATTATTGTCTCTGAGCTGCTCAATTATACAAAAGGAGACAATCTATGGTATGTATACTGTTATCACTTAGCTCACTGATGCCCCTCAGTTCATGCACACACATGCACACACACACTGTGCACACACACTACACACCCTTACATGCACATTGCATGCAGTCAGTTTAGACAACAAGCTTCTCAGCTTTTGAAAAATTCAGTCTAGTGTCAGGCAATTATTGCCACACAAATCTTGAACATTTCTTTGGCATTTTAGGCCCCCACAAGATTCTTTCCAAGTCTTCTCTGTGTTTGGATCTTTTACTCTCTGTTACCCCTCTTTCTCTCTTCTTTTGTCCCACTCCCTTGTTGTGGATGGCATGGCAAATAGAATGGGGATGATGGTGGAGGAGTCGAAAAGTTTTTTGATTCTGATTGGTATCATAGACTAGTTTTGCAATATATTAAGCAGAAACATAGGGACTCGGGGTCATTAGCAATTTTCAGAGTTGAGTCCTTTGGGGACCAAAGGGAGACAGGAATAATGACAAAGTTCCTGGGAATCTTGCTAGTGAGCCCTGTTGTTATTTGGACTTACAGGACTTCCATCATAGTGATCAGAAGTATTTATGGAGTATCATTAGAGTAGGGAGCTTGCTTAGATCTCACTGCTGCACTGAAAATCAAAGGGAGACAGGAATAATGGCAAAGTTCCTGGGAATCTTGCTAGTGAGCCTGCAGCTTAGTCAGGACTGTGAGGATATTATTATTAGTGTTTTAGTGGGGAGTTGTCTCTGATTTTGGCAACAAGGAATGCAACAGTTGATGATATTTTCTACTGAGACCCACCCCATGCAATGGGTTTTAAGCCAACTTTTTCACTCTCCTCTTTCACTTTCATCAAGAGGCTCTTTAGTTCTTCTTCACTTTCTGACATAAGGGTGGTGTCATCTGCATATCTGAGGGTATTGATATTTCTCCTGGCAAACTGATTCCAGCTTGTGCTTCATCCAGCCCAGCGTTTCTCATGATGTACTCTGCACATAAGTTTGATAAGCAGGATGACAATACACAGCCTTGACGTACTCCTTTCCCGATTTGGAATCAGTCTGTTGTTCCATGTCCAGTTCTAACTGTTGCTTCCTGACCTGCATACAGATTTCTCAAGAGGCAGGTCAGGTATTCCCATCTCTTTAAGAATTTCCCACAGTTTGTTGTGATCTACAAGGTCAAATGCTTTAGCATAATCAATAAAGCAGAAGTAGATCTTTTTCTGGTATTCTTTTGCTTTTTCTATGCTCCAACGGGTATTTGCAATTTGATCTCTTGTTCCTCTGCCCTTTCTAAAACCAGCTTGAACATCTGGAATTTCATGGTTCATGTACTTTTGAAGCCTGGCTTGGAGAATTTTGAGCATTACTTTGCTAGCATGTGAGATGAGTGCAATTGTGCAGTAGTTTGAACATTCTTTGGCATTGCCCTTTGTTACTGGAATGAGAACTGACCTTTTCCAGTCCTGTGGCCACTGCTGAGTTTTCCAAATTTGCTGACATATTAAGTGCAGGACTTTCACAGCATCATCTTTTAGGATTTGAAATAGCTCAACTGGAATTTCATCACCTCCACTGGCTTTGTTCATAGTGATGCTTCCTAAGTCCCGCTTGACCTCACATTCCAGGATGTCTGGCTCTCGGTGAGTGATCACACCATCGTGATTATCTGGGTCATGAAGCTCTTTTTTGTACAGTTCTTCTGTGTATTCTTGCCACCTCTTCTTAATATCTTCTGCTTCTTTTAGGTCCTTACCATTTCTGTCCTTTATTGAGCCCATCTTTGCATGAAATGTTCCCTTGGTATCTCTAATTTTATTGAAGTGATCTCTAGTCTTTCCCATTCTGTTGTTTTCCTCTATTTCTTTGTCTTAATTGCTGAGGAAGCCTTTCTTACTCTCCTTGCTATTCTTTGGAACTCTGCATTCAGATGCGTATCTCTTTCCTTTTCTCCTTTGCTTTTCACTTCTCTTCTTTTCACAGCTATTTGTAAGGCCTCCTCAGACAGCCATTTTGCTTTTTTGCATTTCTTTTCCATGGGGATGGTCTTGATCCCTGTCTCCTGTACAATGTCACGAACCTCATTCCATAGTTCATCAGGCACTCTGTCTATCAGATCTAATCCCTGAATCTATTTCTAAGATCATGGCATCTGGTCCCATCACTTCATAGCAAATAGATGGGGAAACAGTGACAGACTTTATTTTGAGGGGCTCCAAAATCACTGTGGGATGATGACTGAAGCCATGAAATTAAAAGATGCTTGCTCCTTGGAAGAAAAGTTATGACCGACCTAGATAGCATATTAAAAAGCAGAGATATTACTTTGCCAACAAAGGTCCATATAGTCAAAGCTGTGGTTTTTTCAATAGTCATGTATGGATGTGAGAGTTGGACTCTAAAGAAGGCTGAGTGCCGAAGAGTTGATGCTTTTGAACTGTGGTGTTGGGGAAGACTCTTGAGAGTCCCTTGGACTGCAAGGAGATCCAACCAGTCCATCCTAAAGGAGATCAGTCCTGGGTGTTCATTGGAAGGACTGATGCTGAAGCTGAAACTCCAATACTTTGGCCACTTGATGTGAAGTACTGACTCATTTGAAAAGACCCTGATGTTGAGAAAGATTGAAGGTGGGAGGAGAAGGGCACGACAGAGGATGAGATGGTTGGATGATATCACCAAATCAATGGATATAAGTTAGCCTCAGGAATTGATGATAGACAGGGAAATCTGGCATGCTGCAGTCCACGGGGTCGCAAAGAGTTGGACACGACTGAGCTATTGAACTGAACTGAACTTGGAATGGGAGAATATTTCCATCTAGCTCATCTGAGGGTTTGGTAGGGAAATACTATTGTGGAAAAACAAAGAACTATAGAGCATTAGAGTCCATGAACTCATCTCGCTTTGGCTAACTTCTTTTTAAAGATAGTTGAAGAACCTGCAGAAGGAATGCCTGGCCACTGAATGTTCAAGATGTAGCCAGCTCTTTTCTCAACTTTGCCTAACACCATAATTTCTAGTACTTCATGCAGTAGAGATAACATCCTGGGAAAACCCAAGGCTTCTAATCTCCATAATCTCAAATGGAGAAAAAGAGAAAAGATTCAAAGCATTCAAACAAAGACAAGAAACACATCTCCCTGCACATCACAGATTTGAAGCTTGGAGACTCAGACATCTATATCTGGGTAGCGAATTCACAGTGGTCCCGAAGTATCTGAGGCCTCTGCCCAAACCAGCAGCAGGGGCTCCAACCACACTCCTGACGTGAGAGTTGAGAGAGTAAGGTAGAGGGGAATCTCTAATGTTTCTATCTACTTTTGAAAATAAATATTCATATCATTTCTGAGAGTCTCTGTGTGATTAACTAAGGAAGATGTTAGACAGTTCTGTAGATAACTGATCCAGGAAATATAGATGGAATATTTGCTGGATAAATCTTCAAAATATTTTCTATCCACATTGGCATTTCATCCCACATGACATCATGTTTGAATGACTCCTTGGTTATAGTATAGAGGACAGGAAGTCTCAGGGATGAAGGAACAAGAAATATGGTCCAGCTTGTCTCAGGGATGAAGGAACCAGAAATATGGTCCAGGTTCTTTCAAGGAGTCACTGGCTATGGGGAAACAACAGAGTGAGGTTTAGTTTTAAGTTCTAGTTTTATAAACAGGAGTCTGAATGTTGAACATTTCGGAATAATAACCACTGTGTGATGGTTAAAAGAGCACTGGGATTAGAAGTAGTAAGTTATAATTCTAGTTGTGCTTCTTCATTGCTACTTGCCCTTGGGTAGCAAAACAATGGAAAAAGAATAAGCTCTGGAGCCAGGCCTTCCTAGGTTGGAATCTGAGATCTTACTCTTAAAGAGTTTGACGATCAAATACTTATGGGTTCTGAGCTTCAATACTGCTTATATAAAATGAGGCTCAGAATCCTATGTTCCAGGGTTATCATGAGATAAAATAATATTACACCAAAGGTCTTGCACTTAATATGCTCTCATTAGATAAATGGTGTCCATAGCCTGCATTATCATTTCTGGATAATAAAGTTACTAAACCTTATCTGCCAGCTATTCAAAGCTGTTTGGAAAATGACATCAAATCTTGTCATAAATTGAAGAAGATCAAAACAAATATAAGAATTTTTGTGGGTGACAGAAAACTCTCGGTTTTCTTACCTTTGTCCAAAAAAATCAATATTGATCAGCCATTTCTCTGTAAGAGATAACACAACTTTTTTTTTTTGGGGGGGGGCGGCCAAATAATCCCCAGAGTGAGGCTTTCAAGGTTCAAGTAGATGAAGGATGGTTCATGGAATGATTGTTGATTCTGGACTCTCAAGGATGAATGGATAACTCTCTGCCTCCAGGTTGAAGACAGTCTATTATGAATAAATGATTACAAACGGTTTAGAGCTTTGTGCAATTACAGAGACAAGGATGAGTTTTTGTCTGCCTTTCTGGCAGTCAACAGTGTATCAAAGCACAGAGCCCTGTTGTTATTTGGACTTACAGGACTTCCATTATAGAGATCAGAAGTATTTATGGAGTATCATTAGAGTAGGGCTCTCGCGTAGATCTCACTGCTGCACTGAGCGCATTACAGGCACATAGCCTACTTTACTCAGATGCATTTCCATACTCCCATGGACCTACACATGTGTGTGTGGTTTTAAAATATAGATATATAGTTGATCTTTCCAAATGGTCCCTGCACATGCTGTCATCAGCATGGTAGTTGGGTTTCTTTCATGGTAGTTGCTAAGAGTTTGGAGAACTGCTTAAGCTTAAGTTCAGGACTGGTTTGACATCACTCTTCCTGCATTCTATCAGTTATGTGAATCCCAGGGCCCTCCCAGATTCATGGAGAGGGGACATGAATACAGGGCAGTGAATATCAGGAAGCATGATTCATTGAGAGTCATCAATGTAATGGAGTACTACTGTAGCAGTAGAAAATCTAGAAAACAATGATAAGTAAAATGGACAAAGAAATAAAAATGCCCCCCATACCTCAATATCTTTAGATAAACATAATTTACTTTTTGATGTGTATACTTCTGGAATTTTCCCATAAAATTTAAGAAGCTAGATAGCATATTGAAAAGCAGAGACATTACTTTGCCAACAAAGGTCCGTCTAGTCAAGGCTATGGTTTTTCCAGTGGTCATGTATGGATGTGAGAGTTGGACTGTGAAGAAAGCTGAATGCCGAAGAATTGATGCTTTTGAACTGTGGTGTTGGAGAAGACTCTTGAGAGTCCCTTGGACTGCAAGGAGATCCAACCAGTTCATTCTAAAGGAGATCAGTCCTGTGTGTTCTTTGGAAGGCCTGATGCTAAAGCTGAAACTCCAGTACTTTGGCCACCTCATGCGAAGAGTTGACTCATTGGAAAAGACTCTGATGCTGGGAGGGATTGGGGGCAGGAGGAGAAGGGGACGACAGAGGATGAGATGGCTTGATGGCATCACCGACTCGATGGACATGAGTTTGAGTGAATTCCGGGAGATGGTGATGGACACGGAGGCCTGGCATGCTGCGATTCATGGGGTCGCAAAGAGTCGGACACGACTGAGTGACAGAACTGAACTGAATTTTAAAAACAAAGATTCTGAGAGCCAAAACTTTGGAAAATAATGCATGATTGTCTTTAGAGGGTTAGATCATATCTTCTGGATGAGTTGATTCTTTTAAAAAAATATATATCATGTTATTTATTTTTTAAGGATAATTGCTTTATAATATTGTGTTGGTTTCCACCATATATCAACATGCGTCAGCCATAAGTATACATATGTCCCCTCCCCCTTGAACCTCCCTCCCAGCTCCCACCCCTCTAGGTTGTCATAGAGCCCTGGTTTGAGTTCCCTGAGTCCTACGCAAATTCCCACTGGCTGTCTATTTTACATATGACAGTGTGTATTTTCCACGCTACTCTCTATTCGTGGCACCTGCTCATTTGTCCCTTCCTTACCATGCCCACAAGTCTGTTCTCTATGTCTGTGTCTCCATTGCTGCTCTGCAAATAGGTTCATCAGTACCATCTTTCTAGTTTCTATATATATATATATATTAATATATATTTGTTTTTCTCTTACTTTCTTAACCTTGTATCATAGGCTCTAGGTTCATCCATCACATTAGAAATGACTCAGATGTGTTCCTTTTATGGTTGAGTAATATTCCACTGTGTATATGTACCACAGCTTCTTTATCCATTCATCTGTTGATAGATAGCTAGGTTGCTTCAATATCCTAGCTACTGTAAATAGTGCTGCAATGTACCTTGGGGGTACTTGTGTCTTTTACATTTATGGCTTTCTCAGAGTGTATGCCCAGTAGTGGGATTGTTGGGTCATATGGTAGTTTATTTCTTGTTTTTTAAGGAATCTCCATAACTAAAACTGAGCCTGGGTCAATCTACCTGATTCTCTTGCCCTAAGGGTTATTCTGATGCTTTCTATGTAATCTATTATGGGAAAGGACTCGGAACACTATTATACTCGTTCAATCAATTTTTCTGTGACATCTCAGATTCTCTCTTTTTATGTGTCTTCATACGTGGGATAAAGAGTATGAACCTGCCTGCAGTGTGGGAGACCCGGGTTCTATCCCTGGGTTGGGAAGGTCCCCTGGAGGAGGGCAAGGCAACCCACTCCAGTATTCTTGCATGGAGAATCCCCATGGATGGAGGAGGCTGGCAGGCTACAGTCCATGGGGTCGCACAGAGTCGGGCACAACTGAGCGACTTAGCAGCAGCAGTAGCAGCAGCAGCATGCTGCTGCTAAGTCACTTCAGTCGTGCCCGATTCTGTGAGACCCCAGAGACAGCAGCCCACCCGGCTCTGCCATCCCCGGGACTCTCCAGGCAAGAACACTGGACTGGGTTGCCATTTCCTTCTCCAATGCTTGAAAGCTAAAAGTGAAAGTGAAGTCGCTCAGTCGTGTCCGACTCCTAGCGACCCCATGGACCGCAGCCCACCAGGCTCCTCTGTCCATGGGATTTTCCAGTCAAGAGTACTGGAGTGGGGTGCCATTGCCTTCTCCGAGCAGCAGCATAGCAAGGTGTAAGATAAGAACTACTTCTGTTTGGCCTCCAGAGGGCGATGTTGCACAAACTAGAATTACAGTTAAGAACAACAACGTTCTTTTAGCTCCTCCTTCCCAGAGCTGGCTGAGGTGTCCAGCTGCAGACAGTGATAAATAAGAAGCATTCAGAAGTCAGAAAACATCCAGATTTGTAAAGGAAGAGACTCTTCCAAACATCTCTGGGACGTGCTTAAAACAAGATTCTAGAACATCAACCATATCCACTCTTCCTTAAGAGTGCTGTTTCTTCAGCCATATTCCTTCGTGCTCAGGAAAGATCTTCAAAAAAGTATCCCACAGCTTCTTCACTGCTCAGTCATGAGTCTTGTTCCCATAACAGTGCTTATGACACTATTAGCCCTGAGTGAGTAAAATTCTATTTCATCTTCCTGTTCTCTTGAAGTGTGGTATCGCAATTGGACTCTGAATAGAGACACCGTTTCTTAGTAGGTAAGTCTGTCGTGGACTCACTAACACAGCATTGCTGTTTCAGGAGGAGCTGGAGCCCAGTCAGTGACCCAGCCTGATAGCCACATCACTGTCTCTGAAGGAGCCCGTCTGAAGCTGAGGTGCAACTACTCATCTCCTGTTTCACCGTATCTCTTCTGGTACGCCTGGGTCAACCTACCTGATTCTCTTGCCCTAAGGGTTCAGTACCCCAACCAAGGACTCCAGCTTCTCCTGAAGTACATATCTGGAGAAGGCCTTGTTTCAGGCATCAAAGGTTTTAAGGCTGAATTTAAGAGTGGAGCCACTTTCCACCTGGAGAAACCATTAGCCCATTGGAGGGACTTGGCCAAGTACTTCTGTGCTCTGGGTGACACAGTTTGTGGGACATAAAGGGGAGCTGAACACAAACTTCTGGTGAACATGAGGCTGCCAGTGACTCAAGAGATCGACCTAGGGCATTTTCAGAAAGACCGCATATTCTATAGACACGTAGGGCAGAGGGAACTCAACTTAGCTCTCATGCAGACATAGTCTTAATTTTCAGAGTCAGGATTCATAAGAGGAAAGACAGCCTATGAGGAATATACAATGTCTCCAACAGACTGGAGGCTGGAACTTGCTCAGAGAATCGCTTCAAATGGGACAGTGGCAGCATCTGTTTTTGCACGGGGATTGCCCCATGACCTGAGATCAGACATAGGAGAGAGCTGCGACAGTTTATGCTAATGGATTTAATCCACTGGCTTCACTTTAACTGAGGAACTTTTCTTAAGATCTTAGATAGTCCCATCTGTGGGTGAATATTTGGAAAAAATAAAAACAAAAACTGAATGGGGAGATGGTTAATAAGAGTTAGAAGAGGGACTGAGGAAAATGTGATAAAGTAAAAGTGACTAAGTGTAAGATAAATACTGTTTGATTCCACTTATAAGAGGTACTTAGAATAATCAAAGTCATAGAGTCAGAAAGTACATTGGAATTAAAAAAAAAAAAAAGTCCATTGGTAGCTGCCAGGGGCTAGGGGGTAGTGGGGTAATGGCAGGGCGGGGTGGGGGGGGGAATGGGGAATTAGTGTTTAATGGGGACACAGTTTCAGTTTAGGAAGGTGAAAAATTTGGGAGATGGATGATGGTGAGAGTTGCACAACAATGTGAATGTACTTAGTGCCACTGAACTGTACAGTTAAATATGGTTAAAATAGTATGTTTTATATTATGTGACTTTTACTACAAAAAAAAAAGAAAAATAATGACATTTAAAAGAAAAAAATATTCAGAGAGAATATTTACCAAACGTTCCTGTCATTTACTTGGCTCTTCTATTTTAGCATAATCTCAGAAAGATGGAGCTCAAATCTTCCTAGACTGGTGACTGGATCAGGTTGAGGAGGGCCTGGGCTAAGATAATTTGACAGAGATGATTGCTGGAGCAGGGTTAAGAGTAGGAATCTGTTAGAACCAAATAGGGCTGGAGGATCCAGTAGGAAAAAAAAAAAAAACATTATCTATTTCCTTTTCCTCTGATTTTTAGAATGAAAAACTCTTAAAATGACCTTTTATTCTACTGACTTAGAAATTACTTTAATACCCTGCTATAGTGTTGTATCCTGTCTCTCCTCTGAGGAAAAAGACAAAGAGAAGAGGGAAATAGGAATAAAAGTAAAGAGAGGAGAAAGGAGGAAGGTATAAGGAAAGACTGGAGGGAAAAAGAGAAAACACTTTGTCTGAAGTAAAAAACGTGGCCCTCCCTTCATGTTCACAGAACAGAACCAGCCATGTGATGTGCAGAATGTCAGGGGAAAGGGTTGGAAGGGAGAAGAGAGGAGGCGGGAATGAGACTAAGGTGGATATCTATACATGGTCATTTAATTTTTTTTTACCAAAGTCTAATTGTAGACCTCTACTGTGTCTAGTCAAGGCAATGGATTTTCCAGTAGTCATGTATGGATGTAAGAGTTGGACTGTGAAGAAAGCTGAGCGCAGAAGAATTGATGCTTTTGAACTTTGGTGTTGGAGAAGACTCTTGAGAGTCCCTTGGACTGCAAGGAGATCCAAGAAGTCCATCCTAAAGGAGATCAGTTCTGGGTGTTCATTGGAAGGACTGATGCTGAAGCTGAAACTCCAGTACTTTGGCCACCTCAAGCTAAGAGCTGACTCATTGGAAAAGACTCTGATGCTGGGAGGGATTGGGGGCAGGAGGAGAAGGGGACAACAGAGGATGAGATGGACGGATGGGATCACTGACTCGATGGACGTGAGTCTGAGTGAACTCCGGGAGTTGGTGATGGACAGGGAGGCCTGGCGTGCTGCGATTCATAGGGTTGCAAAGAGTCGGACACGAATGAGTGACTGAACTGAACTGTGTTCATATATAAAAATAAATCTACATTTTTAGATTTACAAAACTATTTTAATTTATTTTATTTGTGTTTAGTTTTATAACAAAAGGGATTAACAAAATGTAATGTACCATGAAACAGAATTTCTTTGTTAGATATTCCATGTAAATAAATTATCCAATTCTTTGTCAAACTTCCTGTCTTAATTCTTGTTCAGAAGGCAGACTCACTGAAATTATCATCTTCCAGGTTGTGTTAAAACCAAGGAAAACTATTTCCCTCTGAGTTTTTTTGTTTTCACTTTTCTTACCTTCCATCCAAACTTTCACTCTTTCCTACCTAAAACAGTTCTGAAAAAAAAAAAAAAAAAAGACTGGGAATTCTGGGTATTTCCCCCCTCATTGCCTCCCTCACGCTCACCAGCCTGGGTTTCCCCGCCCCCTACACATCCACACACCTGAGACATTACACACTGAGCCCGGGTTGGGCCATCATTGGTGGAGTTTCCTGTTAAGTGAGTGACACACCTCAGATGTGATTGGTTCTCAGCGATTCTAATGGAACATATTGACAGTAAGAACAAAATTTCTCTGGACCCAAGACTGCACCCTTTGAGTAGGGGAAAAGGCACTCCAGTAACTGGGCAAGGAGTCATGAAGAGAAAATGGGGAACCCTGCTGGGGCTTCTGTGCATCCAGATTTGCTGTGAGTCGGGGTCATCCCAGAGAGGGGACTGGGGAGGGTCCACAGTTGACAGTGAGAGGGAGGGAAGAAGAGCTGACCTGGGGCTCCTAGATGGTCCTACATCCTCAGGTGTTTCTTGATATAGTTTACAGGTCTGGAAATTGCACCCATGACTCCCCAGTGACATCATTTGTGCTTGCTTCTCTCTCTTTCCAAGCAGGGGTGAAGGGAGTGAAGGTGGAGCAGAGTCCTTCAGTCTTGAACCTCCAGGAGGGAGCCAACTCTACTCTGTGGTGCAATTTTTCTGCTGCAGTGACCAGTGTGCAGTGGTTCCAGCAGAATCCCAGAGGCAGCCTCATCAGTCTGTTTTTCATAGCTTCAGGGATGAAGCAGAATGAAAGACTGAGTTCCACAGTGAATTCTAAGGAGCGGTATAGTACCCTACACATCACAGCCTCCCAGCTGGAAGACTCAGTCACCTACCACTGTGCGGTGGAGGCACAGTGCTCCCAGGTGGCCTGCAGCCTGTACCCAAACTGCAGCTGGGCTCAGCCACAGCCCCTGCCATGGGACAAACTTGCACAGCAGCGTTTGCACAGCATTAGGTTCCCTGATTCATTTTGTCAGTATTTAAATTTTCTCTCTAATTATAAACATTTAATGCTAACACAGAGATTTGTTTTTAAAAAATGGCAAGATTCAAACTCATGTTTCAGTCAACAGTGGAAAGGTCCAACTCAAGGTCAAAGGTAGAGCCTCAAAAAGCAGATACTAAATAGTCTAGTACAGGAAGAAAACTACAAATGCTCATGTGCCACTGGTAACACAAGCATTTATCTGTTAATATTAACTCCTGACTCAACTTTTAAGAAAGGAAAAGGGAGCATTGTCTTGCTTGGCAGTGCTTATATTCATGACTTTAAGTGTATGGAAGTCCTTAAAATCAAATATAGTAAAGTAGCTAATGTTTAGGTAGCACTTACATGTGATTATTTAATCTCCATATAACTTTATGACACAGGTATTGGGTTCTCCTCATTTTTTTTTTTTTACAACAAGGGGGAAAAGCATAAAAAATAAAAAGTAAAAAGCTGAAAGACTTTAAAAGGTAGAAGTACCCAGTGGCAGAACAGTACTGGAAGAGAAGCAATCTGACTTCAGATGCCACAGTTTTATTCCTAGCACTCTGACTGTATTCTTAGACACTCATAAGTCAATTTTTTGCACTGATAAAGTGCAAAATATTTTCATGAGAGTCAACAAGCAAACACATTTTGACAATTGCTGAAAATCAGAGATACCAAATGAACATTTCATGCAAAGATGAGCTCGATAAAGGACAGAAATGGAATGGACCTAACAGAAGCAGAAGATATTAAGAAGAGATGGCAAGAATACACAGAAGAACTGTACAAAAAAGATCTTCAAGACCCAGATAATCACGATGGTGTGATCACTCACCTAGAGCCAGACATCCTGGAATGTGAAGTCAAGTGGGCCTTAGAAAGCATCACTACGAACAAAGCCAGTGGAGGTGATGGAATTCCAGTGGAGCTATTCCAAATCCTGAAAGATGATGCTGTGAAAGTGCTGCACTCAATATGCCAGCAAATTTGGAAAACTCAGCAGTGGCCACAGGACTGGAAAAGGTCAGTTTTCATTCCAATCCCAAAGAAAGGCAGTGCCAAAGAATGCTCAAACTACCACACTATTGCACTCATCTCACACGCTAGTAAAGTAATGCTAAAAATTCTCCAAGCAAGGCTTCAGCAATATGTGAACCGTGAAATTCCTGATGTTCAAGCTGGTTTTAGAAAAAGCAGAGGAACTAGAGATCAAATTGCCAACATCCGCTGGATCATGGAAAAAGCAAGAGAGTTCCAGAAAAACATCTATTTCTGCTTTATTGACTATGCCAAAGCCTTTGACTGTGTGGATCACAATAAACTGTGGAAAATTCTGAAAGAGATGGGAAATACCAGACCACCTGATCTGCCTCTTGAGAAATTTGTATGCAGGTCAGGAAGCAACAGTTAGAAACTGGACATGGAACAACAGACTGGTTCCAAATAGGAAAAGGAGTTCGTCAAAGCTGTGTATTGTCACCCTGTTTATTTAACTTATATGCAGAGTACATCATGAGAAACGCTGGACTGGAAGAAACAGAAGCTGGAATCAAGATTGCCAGGAGAAATATCAATAACCTCAGATATGCAGATGACACTACCCTTATGGCAGAAAGCGAAGAGGAACTCAAAAGCCTCTTGATGAAAGTGAAAGTGGAGAGTGAAAAAGTGGGCTTAAAGCTCAACATTCAGAAAACGAAGATCTTGGCATCCGGTCCCACCACTTCATGGGAAATAGATGGGGAAACAGTGGAAACAGTGTCAGACTTTACTTTTCTGGGCTCCAAAATCACTGCAGATGGTGACTGCAGCCATGAAATTAAAAGACGCTTACTCCTTGGAAGGAAAGTTATGACCAACCTAGACAGCATATTCAAAAGCAGAGAGATTACTTTGCCAACAAAGGTTCGTCTAGTCAAGGCTATGGTTTTTCCTGTGGTCATGTATGGATGTGAGAGTTGGACTGTGAAGAAGGCTGAGGGCCGAAGAATTGATGCCTTTGAAGTGTGGTGTTGGAGAAGACTCTTGAGAGTCCCTTGGACTGCAAGAAGATCCAACCAGGCCATTCTGAAGGACATCAGCCCTGGGATTTCTTTGGAAGGAATGATGCTAAAGCTGAAACTCCATTACTTTGGCCACCTCATGCAAAGAGTTGACTCATTGGAAAAGACTCTGACGCTGGGAGGGATTGGGGGCAGGAGAAGAAGGGGACAACAGAGGATGAGATGGCCGGATGGGATCACTGACTCGATGGACCTGAGTCTGGGTGAACTCCGGGAGTTGGTGATGGACAGGGAGGCCTGGCGTGCTTCGATTCATGGGGTCTCAAAGAGTCAGACACGACTGAGTAACTGATCTGATCTGAATGAGTGAATTCTGAGGAAAAGCTAATTTGAGGTCCCCTATGGAGTGATGGGCCTTCCCAAATGTTTCAGTTGTAAAGAATTCACCTGTCAATGAAGGAGACATGGGTTTGATCCCTTGGTTGGGAAGATCCCCTGAGGGAAGGCATGGCAACACACTCCAGTGTTCTTGCCTGGAGAATCCTGTGGGCAGAGGGGCCTGGTGGGCTGTGGTCCATAGGGTTGCAAAAGAGTCGACATGACTTAGCAACTAAACAACAAGAACGACAATGGAGTGATGACTGACCTATTGCCCTTAGTTCTACAGAACCACCCATGGTCACCTCTAGCAGGTCTCAGTGACTCAGGCAGCAGAGGTCAGAAGACAGACGAGGACAGAGTCATCCCAGACTGAAACCCTACCAGACCCCTGAGGAGCTGCTTTCTTCTCCCTAAGAGGGAAGTGGCCAAAATTCTTTCATTTGGAGTATATTCAAATATACAGTCACTCAAAATTTTTTATTTTGTAGCATACTATGGTAGGCATTTAGTTCACTGATTCCTAGAATGTCTACATTCACTCTTGCCATCTCTTGTTTGACTACTTCCAGTTTGCCTTGATTCATGGACCTGACATTCCAGGTTCCTATGCCATATTGCTCTTTACAGCATCGGACCTTGCTTCTATCACCAGTCACATCCACAGCTGGGTATTGTTTTTGCTTTGGCTCCATCCCTTCTTTCTTTCTGGAGTTATTTCTCCACTGATCTCCAGTAGCATATTGGGCACCTACTGACCTGGGGAGTTCCTCTTTCAGTATCCTATCATTTTTGCCTTCTCATACTGTTCATGGGGTTCTCAAGGCAAGAATACTGAAGTGGTTTGCCATTCCCTTCTCCAGTGAACCACATTCTGTCATATCTCTCCAACATGACCCACCCGTCTTGGTTGCCCCCTGGGCATGGCTTAGTTTCATTGAGTTAGACAAGGCTGTGGTCCTGTGTGATTAGATTGACTAGTTTTCTGTGAGTATGGTTTCAGTGTGTCTGCCCTCTGATGCCCTCTTGCAACACCTACCATCTTACTTGGGTTTCTCTTACCTTGGGCGTGGGGTATCTCTTCACGGCTGCTCCAGCAAAGCACAGCCACTGCTCCTTACCTTGGACAAGGGGTATCTCCTCACCACCGCCCTTCTTGACCTTCAATGTGGAATAGCTCCTCTAGGTCCTCCTGCGCCTAAAAAGAGATGGCAAGAATGAATGTAGACATTCTAGGAATCAGCGAACTCAAATGGACTGGAATGGGTGAATTCAACTCAGATGACCATTATATCTACTACTGTGGGCAGGAATACCTCAGAAGGAATGCAGTAGCCATCATGGTGAACAGAAGAGTCCGAAATGCAGTACTTGGATGCAATCTCAAAAATGACAGAATCATCTCTGTTCCTTTCCAAGGCAAACCATTCAATATCAGAGTAATCCAAGTCTATGCTCCAACCAGTAACACTGAAGAAGCTGAAGTTGAATGGTTCTATGAAGACCTACAAAACCTTTTAGAACTAACACCCAAAAAAGATGTCCTTTTCATTATAGGGGACTGGAATGCAAAAGTAGGAAGTCAAGAAACACCTGGAGTAACAGGCAAACTTTGCCTTGGAATACGGAATGAAGCAGGGCAAAGACTAATAGAGTTTTGCCAAGAAAATACACTGGTCATAGCAAACACCCTCTTCCAACAACACAAGAGAAGACTCTATACATGGACATCACCAGATGGTCAACATCAAAATCAGATTGATTATATTCTTTGTAGCCAAAGATGGAGAAGCTCTATACAGTCAACAAAACAAGACCAGGAGCTGACTGTGGCTCAGATCATGAAGTCCTTATTACCAAATTCAGACTTAAATTGAAGAAAGTAGGGAAAACCACTAGACCATTCAGGTTTGACCTAAATCAAATCCCTTATGATTTATACAGTGGAAGTGAGAAATAGATTTAAGGGCCTAGGTCTGATAGATAGAGTGCCTGATGAACTATGAAATGAGGTTCGTGACATTGTACAGGAGACAGGGATCAAGACCATCCCCATGGAAAAGAAATGCAAAAAAGCAAAATGACTCTCTGGGGAGGCCTTACCAATAGCTGTGAAAATAAGGGAAGCAAAAAGCAAAGGAGAAAAGGAAAGAGATATGCATCTGAATGCAGAGTTCCAAAGAATAGCAAGAAGAGATAAGAAAGCCTTCTTCAGCGATCAACGAAAAGAAATAGAGGAAAACAACAGAATAGGAAAGACTAGAGATATTTTCAAGAAAATTAGAGATACCAAGGGAACATTTCATGCAAAGATGGGCTGCATAAAGGACAGAAATGATATGGACCTAAGAGAAACAGAAGATATTAAGAAGAGATGGCAAGAATACACAGAAGAACTGTACAAAAAACATCTTAACGACCCAGATAATCATGATGGTGTGATCACTCATTTAGAGCCAGACATCCTGGAATGTGAAGTCAAGTGGGCCTTAGAAAACATCACTATGAACAAAGCTAGTGGAGGTGATGGAATTCCAATGGAGCTATTTCAAATCCTGAAAGATGATGCTGTGAAAGTGCTGCAATCAATATGCCAGCAAATTTGGAATACTCAGCAATGGCCACAGGACTGGAAAAGATCAGTTTTCATTCCAGTCCCAAAGAAAGGCAATGCCAAAGAATGCTCAAACTACTGCACAATTGCACTCATCTCACATACTAGTAAAGTAATGCTCAAAATTCTCCAAGCCAGGCTTCAGCAATATGTGAACCATGAACTTCGTGATGTTCAAGCTGGTTTTAGAAAAGGCAGAGGAACCAGAGATCAAATTGCCAACATCTGCTGGATCATGGAAAAAGCAAGAGAGTTCCAGAAAAACATCTATTTCTGCTTTATTGACTATAAGCTTTTGACTGTGTGGATCACAATCAACTGTGGAAAATTCTGAAAGAGATGGGAGTATCAGACCACGTGATCTGCCTCTTGAGAAATTTGTATGCTGGTCAGGAAGCAACATTTAGAACTGGACATGGAACAACAGACTGGTTCCAAATAGGAACAGGAGTTTGTCAAGGCTGTATATTGTCACTCTGTTTATTTAACTTGTATGCAGAGTACATCATGAGAAATGCTGGACTGGAAGAAACACAAGCTGGAATCAAGTTTGCCGGGAGAAATATCAATAACCTCAGATATGCAGATGACACCATTCTTATAGCAGAAAGTGAAGAGGAACTCAAAAGCCTCTTGATGACAGTGAAAGTGGAGACTGAAAAAGTTGGCTTAAAGCTCAACATTCAGAAAATGAAGATCATGACATCTGGTCCCATCACTTCATGGGAAATAGATGAGAAACAGTGGAAACAGTGTCAGACTTTATTTTAGGGGGGCTCCAAAATCACTGCAGATGGTGACTGCAGCCATGAAATTAAAAGACGCTTACTCCTTGGAAGGAGAGTTATGACCAACCTAGATAGCATATTGAAAAGCAGAGACATTACTTTGCCAACAAAGGTCCATCTAGTCAAGGCTATGGTTTTTCCTGTGGTCATGTATGGATGTGAGAGTTGGATGGTGAAGAAGGCTGAGCGCCGAAGAATTGATGCTTTTGAACTGTGGTGTTGGAGAAGACTCTTGAGAGTCCCTTGGACTGCAAGGAGATCCAACCAGTCCATTCTGAAGGACATCAGCCCTGGGATTTCTTTGGAAGGAATGATGCTGAAGCTGAAACTCCAGTACTTTGGCCACCTCATACGAAGAGTTGACTCATTGGAAAAGACTCTGATGCTTGGAGGGATTGGGGGCAGGAGGAGAAGGGGACGACAGAGGATGAGATGGCTGGATGGCATCACTGACTCGATGGATGTGAGTCTGGGTGAACTCCAGGAGTTGGTGATGGACAGGGAGGCCTGGCGTGCTGCAATTCATGGGGTCACAAAGAGACAAACACGACTGAGCGACTGAACTGAACTGAACTGAACCAGAACTTCCCCCGCCCCCCCCCCCCCCCAGGAGGAAGCAATGGAGACTTGGTGACTCAGCCAAAAGACCATGTGACCATGTTAGAGGGGGAGTCTTTGACTATGAATTGCTCCTATGAAACCAAACAGCACCCCGCCCTTTTCTGGTATGTCCACTATCCTGGAGAAGATCCACAGCTTCTTCTGAGAGCCTAGAGATCCAACAAGAAGGGAAGCAGCAAAGGTTTTGAAGCCACACACAATACAGAAACCAAGTCCTTCCACTTGGAGAAAGCCTTAGTCCAAGAGTCAGACTCAGCTGTGTACTACTGTGCTCTGAATGACACAGTGACAGAAACTTCAGGGGTAGCTGAGCAGAAACTCTGAGCAGCAACGGGGGACCTGGATGTTGAGTGTCTGACCTTATGATCCACTTTGGTTTAGGAACCAGGAGGTAGGCTACTGTGTTGCCACCCAATACCTACTCCAGAACTCTTGCTGGTATGAAAGTCCCCCAAATCAACTCTAAGAAGACAGCAGAAAAATAAGTAAACATGCTTCATACAAGATGCCTTAATGATGAGAGTCTGTCACCATGGTTCCTTAATCAGGGATGCAATTTGTAATTTTACAAGCATAAGATCTGCAATGAATGAAATGTCTATATGTTATCTTTGCATAAAGTTCTAACCCCCTGACTGTGCCCCAGATCATCTAGGGAAATATTGTATTTAAAGATACACCTGCAATAGATGAGATTGCAAATACTCAATGGCTCTCTGGTATCTAGGGCAAGAAGGGGTGATTTCTAGAGAAACTTCATCCCAAGAAACATTAGCCTCTTAAAGGAAGGAAGAAATTTAAGAAAGAAAGGAGGAGGAGGGAGTCCTATGTATGACTACACGTATGGCAAGTAGGGACAGAACATTTCTTACAGTTTATTTTGGGGGAGTTGCATGTTAGACATAGACTGATGTTCTCCATACATATTAACGCACAATTGTTACATTCACTGCAATTAGAATAGTGACTGCATCATAGTAAAATCTCTTCACATATTTGTTAAATTAATGAAAGGGTTGGAAAACCCATTACTTCTACCACAAAAAGGCTACCATTTTTTTTTTCATTAAGAAAATGTATTCAATAAAGACTTATTTGTGCCTATTCAGTATCAGATCATAGTCTAAGAGACAGTACAGAGAACATACAAAATTTGCTGCCCTATTAGAGTTTGTATGCTGATAGAGGTCTTACTCCTTGCTATACACACTGTTTCTAAGTCTTTAATGTGCATCAAATCATTTAATTCTCTCAAACACTGGTATATATATTTTCATGCCAGTCTCATAAATGAGGATACTGAGGCACAAAGAGAATAAGCTGCTTATCCACGATCACATATAGTAGCAGAAGTGTGTTCCTCAGTCATGTCCGACTCTTTGCGACCCCATGGACTGTAGCCCGCCAGGGTCCTTTGTCCATGGAATTCTCCAGGCAAGAATACTGGAGTGGGTTGCCATTTCCTTCTCCAGGGGATCTTCCCTACCCAGGGATCAACCTGGGTCTCGCACGTTCCAGGACGATTTTTTTACGTTCTGAGCCACCAGGGAAGCCAAGTTAGTAGGAGAACCAGGACTCAAATGCAGTTTCTTGAGACACCTGTCTTAGGTATTAACGTAGATTAATGTTGTAGGTACTTGTGTAGATGTATGTATATTACATTGTCAGTAGCAAAGAGGGGACTGGACATTAATTTAAACAGAAGTTTTGAGCAGTGATAGATCTGACTCTAAGATGATCTTGTTGGCTTTTCTTCCCACATCCCCACCTTGAGATA